>NC_053422.1:7492500-8092500 GCF_016859285.1 Xiphias gladius
TTTGCCAACCCTGCTTTAATCTTCCTGTATTATATAGCGTTACAGAAGCCAGCTGTGGTCAATATCGTCTCAAAAATAACTCTGAGGGGTAAATCAACATTTAATGTGCTTCTCCAAACATCAACCTCTTGCTGACCTTTTGCCTCTGTGACAAGAGACTAAGTAAACTGCACTTATGCTCTTAAGAGAGTTTATAAATGTTGCATGTGCACCGAATGTTTCCTTTACTAATCAAGCCCAGCCAGAGAAAACAAACTTCCTTTAATTTCAGCTTATGACTTGTGACTTGTGACTTGTGAGAGGTTACCTCTCTAGTTCACCAAAAAGGACACATTCCAGCAAACATACCAGCAACTAAATAAGACAGTCTGTTTGTAATTTGGTCCTCTCGCCGTTGAACTTAGTGAAAAACTCAGACCATGGACAGACTGGCCAACACACTGTGCTATTTAGTGATCAAAGTATCTGCTTCCCTTTTTTAGTCGCTATTTTACCAGGACTGTGTGTTTCTGCTAGGTAAAATCACTCCACACAATCAGATCATCTCAGTTACCATATAGACTTAAAAGCTACATGCTGCTGTGCACATTTTAGATTTGCATATATTTAACCAGCTAATAGGAAAGATATAAGTTATGAGGCCCAGTCGCTTTCATCCTGTCAAACCTTTCCCTCCTCACTTGATAGATTGATTTTAGTTTGTAAACTCACCTGTTCCAGTTGATTGTCAGTTGTTGAACAGAATAATTTAGTTTATATCAGTGGAGCCCTAATCCTCTTGCACAGATACCAGATAGTGGCTGCAAATAACCCAAATTATTAAAAATCTGTTTTAGCCCCAGAGAGGTGGGACTGTCTCATCAGGACGAATCAGAAGCGTGAAATTACCTGCTGATTAAAGCAAAGTCCAATTTGTTAAAAAAAAACGAACAGCTGTTTGCTGATACTAGTTTTGACAGTGCTTAAGTTTCTCATCAGTTAACCTTGGATACGTTTGGTCCCTCCTGTTTGTACAGGAAGTCTGCACCACACCAAACCTGCCCATCCCTCATATAAACAACAGGTAATTATGGGACAATAGCCTGAGCCAAAGCCTTAAATATACAGTTAGTTTGAAGCAATTCTTTTCAAGCTCCATATTCAAAGACAAACTCACTAAGCCCAGCAAAGCAGCAAAGATACTCCTCTTTCCTGACTAAGTAATACATTAATTTCTCAGCCCCTCTCTGCATTGCCCAGTGGCATGTCTAGTCTCGGTGATTTCTTTTACCTCCAACAGAGCTTTGGGAAAACGAGAAACTTACCTTCTCATGCTGCCTTCGCCTAAAGCTTCAGTCTGAGGTTAGTTATATTAAGCAGGTTTTATTGCTGCCTTAAAAATAAAAAAAAACACTGAACATGGTCATACGAACCTGGGTTGGAGAAGCTGGTGCAAAGTTGCGAGCAGTGCTGGCCATACACGGGTCAACTGTGCCGGCATACAGAGAGTGGACTTAAAAGTGAATAAAGAATTACGCTTCGAACTTCTCTGGATCTAAAGTGGAAATTTTAAAATTACTGAGGCATTAGTATTTAAAACTGATACAAATACAGGGATGTAGATTTATCAATCAAAATCAGTTACTTGTCTAGAAGTTTGTCTTAAGCTTGTCCAGTTCATAGCTGTTGTCACATAACAAGCACTCATTCTTTTTAGATTTTTTATTTAAAAAATACTGATTTACTGGTAAGAAGCCCACAGTTCAACAATCAGGGCAGAAATAAGATTTAAAAAATACAGTTTATTTGCACCGACACTTTGTGGCTGAACCAGCTATTGTTTCATTCACTTACATAAAGGGATTTTGGCAGATGGTGGGCAGCTCAGTTGCATTGTCTCCCCGTTTTTCTATTTGCTTTCTACAACCAGAATTTTTAGCTGTGCACGTCACAAGGGGGCTTCTCTTACTGTCCACTGCAGTGTCCAGTTACCTCTTAGAGCAGAAAACACAACTTTTAAATATATGGAAGAGTTGAGTTCACTTTAAACCGATCTCTTTTTTGAAAATCTGGGGAAAGAAATTAAAAAATACCCTAACAAAACCATGTTTTCTGTCCACAGTGCATCATTAGCTTTCTTTTCTATTTATGAATCAATGACTCGACATCATGAATGCATTTGCATGTGTATATAGTTTGTTACTGATTACCTAAACTTGCATCCAAAAGGTTATGTTTCATTCAGGATAAATGAACTCCAAATGCAAGTTTGAAAGGAAAATTAATTTATCGAAATTACACGCTCATACATTAGTGTAGTCTACGGATCTCACTGCTCAAAGGAAACTAAGAGCAGACCCCCAACCCCAGCAAAGAAGAACATCTGTCTCCCCCAGCACCTGAGTGATCACAGAGTGGCTAAAAAGTTAAAGAATTCACATTTTTCACAATTTTATATGATACTTGTGCTGAAAGCCAAGTAAGCACCGCGTGTGTTGTGGCTTCACGCGAGCCGGTTTTGGGTTTTTGTCCTCCCCTGACCCGAAAAGTTTGGTCCACATCAAAGCCACGACACATCTGGTTCTGAGTAGAGGCAGAGGGCAGGTGGACACAAGAGGTCTTCATTTTAGCAGCGGGGCGATGTCAGAGGGTAGCCCGGGGTTAGCGGCAACACAGAAATGTTCACCGCACACTTAGGGGAGATTAATCAGTTTAGAGGAACAGGATTGTCATTTCCTGGATGAGTGTTGGAAAATTAGCTTGACCATAAATCTCAGTAGGTTTAGTCATCCTGTCCTAGCTTTTATCAGGCTCATGTAAAGTGAGTTAACTACAGCCAAGGAAGAACTTTGTGTTACACAATGGGCCACTACATTCAACATTGTAATTAATGTAGAGTAAGAGGTATTTAAGGACATAACCACTATTATGAGAGGTTTCTTATGCTGCCTTTTTAGATACTAACTATTTTTTTAGGGATTTTTTAAATTAAGGTGATGTTTCTGTTTTTCAAAGCACAATTTGAAAGAAATGCTTTCCAGGTATTAATGCATTACAAACAGGGACAATTCCCAATAGCTCTCTGAGCATGTAGCGTTTGGATGGTAAGAGCGGTTCCTCTAATTGGTGATAACTTGCTGAAACTTGAACAAGCCCATGAGTGAGTTATTTTGTTATTTCACAACAACAAAGCTGAAGAGAGACTGAGCGACAGCTTCTGCGGGCACATGCTTTTTACAGTCTGCAGTCTGTAAGTCTGTAAGTGGTGTGTTTTTCATGTCTTTGACTCTCTCAAATGAAACAATAACTATGCAGTTAAAAAGTCAAAGACTTCAGTTTTAAGTGTGTTTGAGGGTGTTCACCTCCACATTGGGTTAACAGTGGAAGATTCATAGCCCTTTATACTCTATGGGGACTATGTATAAAAAGGGCCACAATTCCTATAGAGCTCACTGGACGTGGATGTAAGTCTGAAAACCTGGTGAGATGGTGAGTGTCTTACTATGAGCAGTGGGGTCTTGATGAACACACAGTTTTCTGCCAAAGTCAATTTCACGTGAGAGATTTTCATATTTGAGTTTTTGTCAGTTTGTTCTACTCTTTTGAAGCAGGTCTCTGTCGGAAATGGGTGCGTCACATGCCTCTGGGCCCACATGTAGGATTTAAAAGTATTTGAATAAAAATCTGTAGTGAAAGTTGTGGTTTGTCCATTAAATGCTTTGGCTATAATTTTTTTTTTTTTTTTAATGGGAAATAAATGATAAAATTTTGTGTTTACCTTCAGGAGCCCAACAGCTGTTGTTTGGTGCATTTCATGGCCCAAGTTTGACAAATTTGCAGGAAAAAAGATGAACAGCTGTGGACTTACCAAGGTTCAAATTCAAGCAGACAGAAAACTAGTAAGAAAACAAGGCACACACTCTTTTTTCTCTGCTATTCCCACAGACCATCCTTTCAACACAGTGAAGCTGACTAATGCAACAAGTGCAAAAACAAATAATTGTGCATGTAATTTGTGGTTTCGTGCTTTAATGTTTGTAAGTTAGAGAAAAGTAAGAGGTTCAAAAAAGAGGGAGCTAGAAAAAGAGAGAGAGCGAGAGCGTGTGTGTTCATGTGTATGTGTTGGCGCATGTAACCTCTGCAACCATGGCCAAGTCATCCTGCGGAAGATTGCTGGCAGGCCCGGGGTCAGGGGTCACCCCTCTGAGGGAATTGTCCCTTTAAAAGGTTATCTGGGCCTCGGTTTGGTGCTGTGATGTGATTTCAGTTTGTAATTGTGTATGATTGAAATAATATATAATATCAAACAATCTCTGAGGGTCATCTTTTTTCCCATGGTTCCACTGTCTTTCCTCCTGAGAAAAATTCTCCAAATGTGTGACTTGTCTGGCAAATCCCTTAGCCACCAGAGTTTAAAAAAAAAAAAGACTCCAATAATTCAAGACATGCAAAGAAGTAAAAGATCTTCTGCTACAGCAAAAGACACAACACACCATTACTGTAAATTCCATGTCTCCAATGTAAATATACTCATGACAAGGCATCATAATGTATGGTTTGTCCTGAGCTGTGAAAATCCCCAGTCATTTAAATGAAAGAAGGAAATTCATCTCTTTGTTCTTTGCCTTTTCTTCCATCGCCTGTTTGTTGGTTATTCCTGATTGGAAAGGATCTCCATCTGCCTGTCCGCTTCTTGTTGGGAGAAAGCTCAGCTAAATCCGTGCAAGCCTAATGTTTATCCGATGTGATAATAATTACTCAAAAGTGTTTTTCTTAATCCTGATAATTAGAGCGTGAAAAGGAAGATCAGTGTCACTGTATATCAGGGGGGCCCGGCGATTGACTTCCTGGTCGCTGTAAGTTTCAGGTGAAGATGGGAGTGGATAAAGGTTAGATTAGGCCTAATCCAGAGCAGCAGCAGCCCTTAATCTGTTATGATACAAGGATGATCACTTAAAAAGGTCTGGATCCAGGGCTCTGCCTCCTGGTTGGGCGAGAGAAGGCTCGACTGGGACCCGTCTTAAAACCTGCTTAGCGGCGCGGTGGCGCCAGCAGCTGTGAGCACTTGTGGACGACCGTGGTTAGAGAGCAAGAGAAAGAAAGAAAGAAAGAAAGAGAGAGAGAGACAGAGGAAGACATCTCAATATCAACCCACGCCTGGGTTTCCCCATTGAGGGCGGACAGGGCTTAGGGGGGGAAACCTGTTGTTGGCCAGTAATCTCAAGATCAACAAGCAGGTTTGAGTCCAGGGCTATGATTTCACTGTGGCACATCAGGGATCTGCAAAATGAAGCCCAGAGTGGCATTAAGGACCCAAATGGAAAACAGCTCATCTTGTTAGAGCAAGGGAGGCATGAGACTAACAACCCGGTGATATTGGACGGAACGGGAATTCAGTCATCTCAGATCCAGATCGTATTACCAACCTCGAGCGGGATAGCAGCGTGAGCAAAGGGGGGGATTAGGCGAGAAGATCTGCGCGGCTTGGTGAATTAGGACTGGAAAAGATGGCAAGTACGGCATGTTGCGCGGTTGGCATCTTCGAGATGCTGAACTAGATGGCGTGGATGCCTGTGGATGTCTGTGGATGCGCATGCCAAGGAGGGCAGAGATGGGAATATAGTGAAACATAAAGTCTTCAGATGTTTTTTTAAAGTATCAAATGGAATGGCTGGATGGAAAAATAGAGTCGAGAAACACATACACAATTATAATATTATTAATGTGTTACTTAAAGAGACTGTCCACAGGAAAAAAAAAAAAAAAAAGACCTTCTAGAGAAAGTGCGGATGAATCAAAGAAAATATCCCAAAAATAATAAAAGAGAATGGAAAACAAACCAGAAGCTGTGAATGGTCTTATATTGATACAGAAATAATAACATATTGAATGTTGAGTCATGAGCATCACTTTCGCAGGTTATCGGATATTTGAGTGTCACCAGTAATTAGTTGCATATTTACCAGGCTGTTTTATATGATAATAAGCAGATGGAATCAATTTACGCATATGTTTATTGACTTTTTTTTTTAACCGGTCTATTGATTGGTGCAGAAATAACTCGACACCCAGTTGCCTAAAAAGCACTTAATTATCTCTTTTGCTGTGTTTTAACATGACAGCTGAAATGCCACTTTGTTTCACCACTCACGACTCTCTCACATGACGACAACACACTGATTTTTTATTTTCTTGTCACCAATCTGGCCTAATAGTCGGTAGCTATTCATTATCGGTTATTGGCTTGTGAAGGATCCATCGGCTGAGGATGACATTCAGATCAGAGTTAAACAAACTGATGACCTCTCTCTTAACTTTTGCTTTAATCACCCAGTTTGTTTTCACTAATATGAGTTGATGTCAAATCCTATTCAAATGATTACCTTCTTAGATTAATGTCACATCATATGTGAAACCTGCATTGCTACACAGAGGCAGCACTGAGTGTCCCTTTAATGTCCAACTGCAGTAAGTGAACAGAATATCCTTTTTTCGTTGACACTCAAGCCTCTTTCACGATGACAAAACACACGTTACATACACTGTAATAAAAGGGAAACACTGACTACACAGTATATCTCCACCGTTTCATCTTTTAAGCAACTAATCACAGAAGTCTTGAGTTAAAAACAGTAAAACTGCCAAAACTTGAGTTACAATGTTTTTACTCACCATAAGAGACACGAGAAAAGGAAAACTTGCTTCTGAAAACAACTGCGGTCTGTGTATAAAATGGGTAAAGTACTCTTTTAATCGCAATAGCAATATTCTCACGGGTGGCGCATTTCAAATATTACGGGGTGGTTCTTCTCTTTCTGAGCTCCACACAGCCAACATACAGGAAACGTCACTGTAATAAAACAACTGTTGCATATCAGTGATGACGTGTCTGGTGTTGCCTGTTTTCGCGTGCCAAAGTCAGCCTTTAATGCTGCCAAAATAACGAGGGATAATTTTGGTGTTCGTCATTCCGATTCACCTCGGATAACTTGATCGGAGACGGAGAGTGAAATATTTCACTTGGCATTTTTGAAACACACTAGCCGGCTCTTCAGACTGTTGGATGGTGACCCCTGCTTTATTAAGAGAGCGGAAGTGACACCACGTCTAATAATAACCCGGATTAATGCCACCGTTTCTCAGAACCACAGGCAGTGATAGACACGTTTTACAGTATGACACTGTACACAACTGATATGAGCAGCCCCTTCAAAGTGATCATAATAGAGGAATTAAGTCCCTCAATATCTTCTTATTTCCGTGAGGACATAGATATGCTTTTTCTGGCTCTATGATAATTTTCTGTAATTAAGAATGTAATCAAAGCATATGCTAAACCGTGCTTTTAATAAACACATGAGCTGCTGCTGACAGAGGATAGGCAGCTGTCGGGTTACGTGCATGTTATTAGATTCCTGAGTGTAATAAAAAAAAAAAAAAGGGGGGGAGAGAAGAAGAGGAGGCTTGATGAAGAGGAAACTTACCATTGTCACCTACCAAGTAGTTCCTTTCTGAGGAAATTGTTTTAAAATCAGCAGAAATAATATTTCAAATGTGCCCAAGCAGAATACATAACACATTGTGACTGTAAATACAACCTGATTTCATATTCACAATGTTTCATGATGCTCTATACTATAGATATAAGCACTGAAACTGAAACATAGAAGCCAATGTGTGCAGAGGTTGATATAGCAGGACAAACATTTTTGATTTTTGATAAATATCTTAAGTCTGAGATGAAAAGCTGGGTATATCAGATTATAGGTAAATAAACCAATACATAAATATTATTGCTGTCGGTCAGATGCTCACCACACGCAAAGGTTAGGCCTGCATTTGCCACATTGTTTATGCCAGATTATTTCCAAGCTTTTGTAAGAATCTTCATAATGGAGTCTGATTATATTCGGGCTACTTCTTGCTGATTTACCGGAGTGACTCTGGTGAGCACAGGAGGGCATGTGCAATCTCTTTTGTCTGGATATAAAAGAATAAATATCCCGCTAAATCCAGAGTGCTCGCAGGGCTGTGCTAAAGCTGCCGCTCAGTATTCACCGCTGTGTCTCTCTTTGCTCTTTGGTTCCACCATCCTGGAACTTTCTTCCTTTTTGCCTCTCTCGCAGAGAGATGGAGCACGGGAGGGGGGTGAGGCGGAGGGGAGAGGACGGCGAGGGAGGGAGGAAAATGAATTGGGGTTGGCGTTTGATGTGTTGATCGGGAGAGGAGCAAGGACAGCAGCTGCACCCAGAACCCTCCCTGGGGAGAGCAGGCTTGATAGCTAAATGAAGACCTCTAGTGCTTTCTTGTTAGCTAAGATGGATACCGCACCCAGATGAAGCACAATTAGTCAATGGTGACGGCTTTAGGTGTCCACCGATCACAAGGCACAAGTCAGTGCTTCTCAGGGGCGAAGCTATTGGCGGTTAGTGCCCCGGGCTGTGTCCTAGCCCCGCTGGCCTTTTCGGGCCTCTTTACCACTACAGAGGAGAGAGCAGAAATCCTGAGTCGAGAAGGGGCTGCAAATATCTCTCGTCAAATGATCCCTCTGGCATTTGGGATACAGCTGTGCACATCTGATTAGAGTGAGGCGGGCATGGTCCGGTTTGGCTAAGAAGTGCTTTCTCTTAGATCTCAGCAGCTTTCTCATCTGACACATAAAAAGGGAAAAATTCTCAATAGAGTTGCAGTTTGCCCATCAGTCAGCTATTAAATCCCTCATGTCTGCGCGAGCCCACTGGCATTCTGACAGGAGAGAATTGATTGCTGCTCTATCTTATGTTTAAGAGAAGCCCAATTTGTACTTTGTATCAACTCACTTGGAAATAAACCTCATCTTGGGCTGTAACGAGTGCTGCCTCTTGTTGCTATTCAGCGTCATATTTCTTCGTTGCTACTTCTCCCAATCTCGCCTCCCCGACAAAACAAACCAAAACCAGTCATTTGAAACGATAACAAAACGTGTTTGCTTTTTGTCTGTGTTCTACCGATGCTCCATTCCCTCCGCATGTCCTCCTACCCTGGCTGCGTCTGCTAATGTCACTGGAGCAATGCAACATGGGGAAGTTTGTGCCACTGCATGATGAAGCGTTCTATTTATATTAAAATGAGGGAGCTCCTCTGGGAGATATAGAGGAGAATGGAACAACAAACATGGAGCTTTAGAGACGAAGGGAAGTGTGGGGGGGACCAGTGACAGCAAAATGGCAACTCCTCCATACAAAGTGGCCCTAAGGACCTTAGGAAGAGTTATAATATGAACGGTGGCATCTAGGAGGGCCTTGTGGGCGTAGTACATACACTCTGCTCTTTGCCATAAAACAACACCCACGGTAATAAAGAAAAACCCTTAAGTCCGCACACCATACCGCACTATCCCCTTAAATTGGTGGGTTTTTTTTCTGTTTTTTTTTTCTTTACAGTTAATACATTGACCAATAGTGAGGTAGTATCAGCCGACTTGTGATAGATTGTCGAATCTCACTCTGTTTGTTGTGGTACTTGTCAAAGCCTGTATCTGTTAGTATATTGACTAACTACTGTCATTCACGTCTGCCCCCCCCCGCCCAATCCCACAAGACAAATGACACCTCCAAAGGATTGTGTAGGTGTGAGAAACTATTGCACATTGTCATCTTCCAATGAGATCATTACTGTAGCATGTTGTAGTAGAGTTGTGATTCAGATATATAGCAAAGTATTCTGGATAATCTAAATGCAAGGTATAATATAAAACATGTTCTACAGACTAATTTTCATCACTGCATTGATTAGATAGATAGATAGATAGATAACGTTTTTTTTTTTATTCTTGATGTTTTTATAAGGATTATTTAAGAGGCCAGTATCGGTGTCGGACATCAATATAGCAGGGGCTAGTAAAGAAAAAAAAAAAAAAAAAAGACCATTTCTTACAACAACTTGCCCTAATAACCTATATTATCGTTCAGCCATGGTAATAAAAGCCAGTGGGCAATAACAGCTGGGTTTTCCTCTTTCTCTCCAAGAGCCCGGTGAGAGTGGAGAAGAATGGACCCTGGCCCTGCAGTCTGTCTAGTTAATTAAGCTCAGGGGTGAAGGCGTTATTTGTGGGAAAGAATCCAATTATTTTGCCTCTCCACTCCCGAAGAAGAGAGGGGTTTGTGTGGTGATGATGATGAAGATGATGATGATACCACTCAGAGGCAAGATAGCCACTTCACAACTTAAGGAGTTCATTCCTTGTACTGCGCCTGCCCCCCCCCCCCCTTCCCTTCCCCGGATTAGCCAATTCCCGTATGTAACCCCGTGCCTTTTAACAGAAACGGTGATATTTCATTTAGTGAAGTGCAAATGCAGTTGTTACTGTTTCAGGAAACACAAAAACAATTCAAAATTGTATGTTTCAGTGTGACTACGACATTTCTGGTGGGAAATTCATGAGTTGAATTTAAAAAAAAAAAGCATACCCCTGGTAATTGTAGCTTCAAAGGCAAAGGGGCTTATATGAAACAAAAGAACCAATTAAAATCTCTGAAACCTTAATTACTACTTTAACATCTAAAAATAGACTGATATATCCCTGTCTGACTCAGTGTAATAGATGGTCTTGTTTGAACATAGATTTTTGCATTTCTCCATGCAATTAGAGGCCTTAGGTAGGGATCAGGGAACGCTAATCTGAAAGAACCAATTTAAACAAATGCAGCTGTTTTTTGAGAAATGTCTTACTTAAGGAGCACTTCAAACTGTGCTTGAAAGCATTGATTACACATATTTTCTTCTTGAGATAAGATCCAAATAGATGTTTTATTTCTGCTACCAAACATAAATATCACATGTGCATTAAAGTGGTAAACCGCAAAATTCTTGCCCGTTTGTTTTATTTGATGATATATTTGGTGCCAGCAGTCATTGTTGTGTTGTTTTTGCACTGCTCTACCCGGTGATCACTTGGCAAACAAACTTTGTGAACCCTATGGGCCAAGAAAAACAAAATCCATGGATGCCGGATATTAAAAGCTGCCTGAAAACTGTTTTTCTGCCCGTCAGTAGAGTATTGCATCTTAATGACTGAACGGTTTGTATGTTTGCTTCCTTATTTGCTGCACATGACCAGTCAGTTCTAAATCGAACTTCTCAATGACTTCAATTATACTTTTTTTTTTTTTTTTTTTTTTACTGTGGGTTAAATGTTAATCCATATTCCCTTTTATATCAAATGTGCTTTTTAAACAAAACAAAAAAACTAGAGTTAAGCACATTAGAATGTATTAATATGAAAATGTGATTGACTGTAACTTTAACTGCAATTATTCAAAGGATGTTCAAAAAAATATTCACAATCAATGGAAAAATTTTCCACTAATTTTTAATGAGTACAACACTGTAATCTTGTGTTTTGAGGCATTTGTGTAATATCACGTAGAGAAATGTATCTACCTGTCACATGTGACACGTTTCCCTAATTGGAGTTTTGCCTGAACAAACCCGAGCCTGTTTGATATGACTCTTTGTGTGTGTTCTTGTGCACGTGCAAAGACAAACCGTATCGTTTCACACTTTCATGTCTCCACCGGGAGAGGCAGGGCCCCTAATCTGTGCCCGGGAGAGCTCACCCCGTTCTCCCCTCGTGAACTTTGTCTCGGTGTGGGTCACCTCGCCGGGGCCACAGGGGAGAGGCTGCCTCAGCCAAGCCGTAATCCTGGGGAGTCGATAGATGCTAGCATGGCTGCAGGCCTCAGCTCCGCACAGGCGCCCCAGGGAGAGCTGCTCATTTCAATAAATGTAAAGTGATGCTGTCCACGAGCAAACATGAAAGACACACACACACACACACACACACACACGTTATTATACATGCACACACATACCCACACATGTGAGCCAGGGCTCATATGTACGCAGATGTGATGGAGATTTGGTTGTCCTCGGGGCAAAATATGGAGGAGTGATCCGGTGATGTAGTTAAATGACAGCCAAGCGAGTGGAACATTTGCTCGCTTGATGCTGTCGATGCGTCGTCGCTGCCCCGATAAGACCTTATTTACATTTGTCAGGGTGGAATTGATTTCTTTTTTGCCCTTTACAGACTGCTCAAACTGCAGAGTGGATGGGAGCCGTGTCACCCACCTCCAATAAAGCTGAGAACGTCCGTCTGAAGTGTTGGCTATGAAGCCCCCGACAACTTTTGAAAAACAAATGTGAAAAGTCTGCACTTTTCTCACAATTTTCTTCTCACATACTGCCACACATGTGGCCAAACAAACCAACTTCCTTCACCTTTATGTGTGTGACAAGGACATATGTTGATGTTAACCCCCTGCGGAGGGAGGGTGCAATATTTGTATTTGTGCGGCTGTAAACCCTTGATATATGTGTGTGCATGGCCTCATGTGTTCCCATGTATCCTGTGTGTATGTATATATGCACTTTGTGTGTGTGTGTGTGTGTGTGTGTAGGAGTG
This sequence comes from Xiphias gladius, assembly GCF_016859285.1. NCBI lineage: Eukaryota > Metazoa > Chordata > Actinopteri > Istiophoriformes > Xiphiidae > Xiphias > Xiphias gladius. The sequence goes on from NC_053422.1 coordinate 7,504,925, forward strand.
TGAGGCAGAGAAGGACACAATGAAATGGGTGGCTGAGCGGGCGCCTCCCACCATTAAAGCACTAAATGGGCAGCCAGAGGTCCCAGTGAGTGTGTGAATGAGGAGAGTTCTCCTGGGAGGTTAAGGTCAGCAGGTTTCTGATGGGACTGTATGATTAAGGTCAGACCTGGCAACTAATGTGACTGTGTGTGGCGTCGAGATGGATGCCAAACTCTTAAGGGTTAAGTTCATGATTTTTTTTTTTTTTTTTAATGGGCCAAGGTTAAGATCAGACACCAGAAAAGAAAACACAGTAGTGTAATTGTCACAAGTGAGCTGTTGGTTTGATATAGATGAGGAAGAGGGGATACTACCGCAGGTTTTAATGACGTACAACCTTCCATGTGCTTGTGTTTGTGTTTATGTGAACATAAACATGAAAAGAAGCTAACAATCTGTAACTTTGTGTTAATCTTTGTTTTTAAGGAGAATATTTAAGCCACAAGTCTTTTTTTTTCTTTCTTCTTGGCATCCCCCATGAAGACTCTCCAAATCCACCACACTCACACATTTGCTACATGGGGGACTACTTGCTTTTAGCATATACTTAAAAAGAATAAACTGAAGGATTCAGTTAGGGCTAAAATGACTAATAAAAGTCACCATTAGCATTATTTTTTTAATTGATAGATTTTTTGATTAAGTGCTTGGAATTTGCTTGACAACTTCCTGGATTCATATACATCATATACGTTTGCACTCTATTCACCTAATGTCATCTTTCTGTTTCTCCCTAGTGTAATTTTATTGTAGTTATATCTGTATATGACATCTATTGAGTGTCAGTTGTAGTCTTCTCTCATATGCTGTGCAGATTGTAAAAACCTTTGGGGCAAATTTGTGATTTTGAGCTCTACAAATAGAAGTGACTTGACTTGCTTTGTCTATACAATGTCAGACATGAATGAGATTCAACCTCTCCCACTTTCCCAGAGGATAAGGTGGCATTTCCAATTTACTTGTTTTGATATTCCATGATGATATAAATCAGAGAAAAGCAACAAATCCTCACGTTTGAGAGGCTGGAATGTTGAGCATTTTTGCTTAAATTATAAACAGATTATCAACGATTTTTTTTTTCCTGTTGGTTGACTAATGATTAATCAACTAATCATTTCAATTTCCCTTGTGCTTCCCTGCGATCATCCGGGACTTGAAACCCCTTTTGAAACAGAACATTTATTTTCGCTCTGTGAAGTACTGCGATCCGCTGATGCGGCGGTGACAACATGAGGCGTCTCCTCGGAAACATAGAACAGAAGAGGATGAAAAATGTCGCTTCAAGGTCTGACTTAACGTCAGGTTGTTAGCAGCACTGGCTGCCGCCGCACTTCATTAAACTTTAATGAGATCTCAACAATGCAATGATATTTTGACAGATCCAAGAGGGCCACTTCCAATGTTACATACTATCAATAAATCATCATCACCTGATAATGACATTCCCGACGGTCTTCACCTACAGCCGATCCAGTGTAAATGTCTGGCTGGACGGACTTACGGATACACAGGCAAATAAATAAATCTGACCTCCAGTACTAAGGGTATTTCACTTATAGCTGCCAGACGAGCCCTGCACCAAAAAAGTGTTTATTAACAAGCCCCCCCCCCCCTTTAAAAAATAAATTAGAAGTGGCCCTCCCTGCCTATCTCCTTCGAATCAAACTCTAAAAGATTATTCCCCATAATTATACTAAAGGGCAATTGGTTGATATGTGGCAGGGTCGGAGGTCGTGGCCTGGTATAAGCAATCTGTAGGCTGTGGTTGGCAGGCGGTAATACACAACCAGGCGTCAGCCTCTAACCCTATTCCCCAGGCTGATTGCTACCTGTCACCTCCCTTCAACTCATGTAAATTGCGTCTGCTTTCTGCAGGGGGGGGGGTGTGTGTATGTGGATTTTCAGCTGTGTGTATATGTGTGTGTGTCTGTTCGTATGTGTTTAAGTTGGGGCATGTGTCCACTCTCCACCAATGCCGTCTTGCTGCTGCTGGGCGGTAATGGCTTCTTGGGGCAATCAGAAGGAGACACTTTCTTGACTCATCTCCTTTAATGGCGTGTCCTCCTCAGGCTAAAATTGAACAGTCCCGACATGGCCTAAGGCAGCCGATGAAAATTCAATAATTCAGCTCAGTCAACGTCGTGTCATTTTTTTTTTTTTTGGAGACGGGGAGTGTGATTACACCGCACTAACTTGACATCTGGACAGGACTGTGTGGGTGTGGTGGTGGGGTTAGGGTTTCTGAGTGATACCTGCAGCACCACAGTCGGCGCACCCATCTATCTGACGCCAGGGCCCATTCAGCCTGGTAAAACCCCAGTGCTGCTCAGATTAGATCAGCGGGCTGGGAACGTCTGAAACTGGGCTTCTCTTCAGTTTGACAACAGCAGCTAATATTTCTGGTCCTACGTAGTGCTAGCTGATTGCTTGGGTTTTCATATGCACTGCAGATAGCCATAGCTCCAAGCTGACGTTATGAATATGACAATCAATTGCTTTGCTTTGATAACTGCCTTAAGTGGTATAAAGTGATAAAAAAAAAAAAAAGTTGAATTCATCTAAAATGTTTTCGAGTAATATTTTAGAAGATTGGCTGCTAATTGTTGTTATGGTCCAGTTATTAGTAAACATCGATTCAGGGTTGACTGCAGGAATAACTAGCGAGAGATGAAATGATTGTCATTCGGTATCTTTTTTTTGCAGAGCCAATAAACAGCAACTTTTTCATCTCTGAACATCTCTGAAATTCACTAATTAATGACTGAAGAATTTGTCCAAAAATCTTAGCTTGGTCATTTTTAACTATTACCAAAAAAAAAAAGGGTAACATAGGAGTCTGCTTACTGTACTTGTTTACATGAAGCTGCAGTCTATGAAATATGTTGCTTCCACTGTAAGGATTAATCCATTCTTTAGACATTCTTAAAATAATGTTGTGTCAATAGTGAAAGTTTAATACTCAAACTAACTCTCTTTTTTTCTTTTAGTGGTCATTATTGTTTAAATACACATAGTTTAATGCTAAATAAATAATTTAATGCTTGTAATTAGCATCTAGTTTATCCTCTAGATTCAGTCTCTCCCCTGTGTGTGTGTGTGTGTGTGTGTGTGTGTGTGTGTATTTATTTATTTATTCACATAGTTATAATTTAAATGTCTGCTTTCTTAAAGTTGTCACAAAATAATGAAGTGTACACTACGTATGGTTTATAAATTTATATTGATTTTTTTTTCTCCAGTGTCAAGCACGAATGTTTCATTTTCAGAAAAAAAAAAAAAAAAGAGAGAGAGAGAGAGAATACATTCGAAATGAAGAATGGTTGTGACAGGGCGGCCCTATTTGGCTCTGTCAGTTTTTATATGACATTATTATTCTCCAGGTTATAAATTCTGGAATGTTAAGATCTCAGACAACAACGACATAAAATTCAATCAATGACGCCCCCTTTTCCCACCTCGACTCTCAGCCCAGCAGCTTGGCCTGCTGATAGTTCCTAAATCAAAGACAATGGGATTCTGCATAATTGCTCAGCAGCAGTGGCCCGGCGTGGGGTCGTGAGCGGTGGCCGCGCGGCTTTATGGCGTTAATGTGAATGGCGGTATAAAATACTGCTTCATAAAACACTAGAGCGCTGACATATCGCCAAAAAAGGTCCATGTTTATTTACAACCGCTGCTGCTTGCACGGAGGTGGTGGTCCATCACTGTGCTGCGGTTGGGCCAAAGACACTTCTCCACAAAAAAATAGATTTTTTTCAGAATTAAAACAGGAATTTCAAACAGATTTCTGGGTCCAAAGGCTCACAAAACTCTTGAAACTCATTAATGTGCTGCTACAGTGCCTATCAGAACCCTTTTAACAAACACTGTACAAGGTAGTTTTCTTTGTTATTTTTTTCCAGACCAATACGGCGCCTGTTGTTACCATAAAATCGCCTGTATTTGGTTCATAAATTCAATCATTTGACAAAAACGTGTCCATGTTCAGAATTCCCTATAATGCATTTTTTGTGTCTCTTAACTAGGATATTCATATTATATTAAGTTGTTCCCCCCCCCCCCCTGGATTTCATTGAATACTGTGCTATATGTACAATACCTACCTAATACATAGGATATCACATTGACAGATAGAATAACAACGGCGCAATGTGCCAGATGTTTAATTTTCCCACAAATCACTGGGAAAATCATTATAACAATGTATTTGTGTGTTTAACTGTGTGTTTGCGTGTGCATGTTTGTGCTCACAGAGATGCACCTCTTCTCCATCTGCATGCTACTGCTTGCCTGCCTGCTGCTTGTTTTGATTGATCATTATCTGATGGCCTCTTAATTAGAATGCTAATGAGGAGGAGGTTTTCTGCCCGTCCCATCTCCTCTTCCGTGCCTTGTCTCTGAAATGAGGCATAATGGAAATGTAGTAATGGAAATGACATGGGCGATGTGGGATGGATGATCCCCCAGTTAATAATTCCAATCTGTTAATCAATGGCCTCGTCGATTGGCTGCCACAAGGAGCAGCGACACAAAACCACAAAACCACTTGGTGTCAGCACCCTGGGTGAAAAGGGACTGGGGGAGATGACAGTGATCTCAGGTTGTGGCTGATCGAGTTGATTGGAAGGTGTGTCTGACAAGTTGTTTTTGTTTTTCCCAGCAATATACACAAAATGACTCATTTCTTTTTCCTTTGATATACGTAAAAAAAATCAGTGTTCAGAAATACATTTAGAATGTTAATTTCCAATTACTGTTAATAGAAAAAAAATAACATGGTGTCCCCGATACAGTGATACTTTGCAGCTCTGTTCACAAGGTTAGATGAACATAGAAATAAATCCTCTCTTTTTGGGTGATGGTTGTGGGGCGCCGGGGGTGGGTTTGTTTGAGATCAGCGCGTGGAACGAAAACGTATTAACAGCATAATAACAAAAGATTATGTTCATCTGGGGCGAGGCCCTCTGTTTTCTCGCCAGGCGCTGACTGTGAAGTCTTTATTCTGTGAGTCGGCAGCACGCTGCACCCTTAAAAAGGTTATTATGTTCCCTCACTGTGGCAGCACCGGCCCAAGGAGCTCCGATATTGTGACGGGGGTCGCCTGTATCACATTAGAGCCAATAAATGTGCGTTGGCACTTCCTCAATTTAAAGTAAAGCCCCCTTTCCCTTCTACCTCCCTTCTTCATTCCTAATAGGGTATTCCAGCAACGCATCTAATAAGTTGTGGGATATCTGCTGTGGGATAGGTCTGAATATTTCTCTTCTCTCTCTCTGTGGTTGTTGCATTGGGAATTTGTGATCTAGTAGCTGTTACTTTGTATGAAACACCAATCTTTAGTTCGTTATTTTTTTCTTTCATTTTTAATTAATTATTCGCAACTGCTCATGGCAACTGCATAGATCTTTTTCTATATTATATTTATTAGAATTTCAGGCATTTTCATTTAAAAAAATAGTTTCTTTTATGTTTGATCCCCATTTTAATTCATGTGCTAACCTAAAAATATCCTTAACATGACTCCAGGTGTGTTTCTGAAGCAATATAACACTGCAAAGAAATTTTACCTTCAGTCTTAAAAACTCCAGGTCTGGTTTGCTCATTGTGGCTTTTAAAGAAGTGAAGGTTGGCAAATCTAAACACATTCTAAGCTGGGTTATTCTCTTATGCCTATCATGGAAGCTAATATCAACCTCAGGGATCATCCAAAGCCCACCGGGTCTGCAGAGGACTCCAAATTTCTTGAGGATGATACGTGTTTGTGCGTGTGTGTGTGTGTGTGTGTGTGTGTGTGTGTGTGTGTGTGTGTGTGTGTGTGAAATTCTGTGCGTGTACATGTGTATGAATGGGGCAGAAAGGGAGATTTGACGATATTGTGATCACCCGTGAACGCTAACAACCATATCGCAGGTTTAAACTTGTTCCTGCAGGAGCGGTAAAACTAAGAGCCGAAGGCCATGAATAATTACCCCAACACACACAAACACACACACACACACCTTCAGCCTCGCATCCGTTACCACATTGAAAGTCTGTAAGTAATGAAGAACATCCTCCAGCGGCAGGACAAGCACTTTCAATGACTGATTGGTGATTGATTGCCCGCGGATCGCCTCCCTAACGGTCACTGTGTGAGAGTTTTTCTTTTCATCTTTTCATCCTCACAGAGAAAGAGTGAGGGAAAGAGAGAGAGAGGGAGAAGGAGCATGAATTCATTAAATGTGCCAAACCCTTGCCTCTAAAATTGATCTCGCCCTTTTTTTTTTTTTTTTTCTTTTTTTTCTGAGCCATCGCCTGAACTCATCTGTATTCCAGATCCATTCCCAGATGATACCACCTCGATCAAGAGGCAAATGCAATAGAATCATAAATCTCCTTTAAGATATCCCGCTTTAGAACATGTGCATGTTTGGTGGGATGATAGGATCTAATTAAATACACCTCTGTTAACAGTATGTGTAAAGGCTTATTTCTGCTGCTTATTCTGAAATGTTAAAAATGTAGGTTTTGTGTCGGAAAGTGTGTCAAGAAAATGCTCGATAAAGTAAACACATTGTATTTGTTTTTAGCTTGTCTTTTTTTACAGTCTTCTAGAGACTTCAAGGTTCAAGCAAAGCCAAACCATCTGCCCTCCCTCTCCTGCAATTAACATTTATGATAGTTTAAATAGCTGAGCAGAAAGGCTTCAAATTTACTCCCCTGTCTGAGTCAATTAACCAAATGATATATCCCGCCTTCCCCTCAGCGAGAGTGATGTGACACTTCCTTCCTCCGACTATCTAATGGCACAGTCCAGCAGTCTTGGTCAGCATGGCATGTCTTTCTTAAACACGCATTGATTTGAGGCTTCGCCACATTAAACATTAACCGGGGCGCCTGAGCCTCTCGTCATGGACACCACGGGCAATTAAGAGAGAAGTAATGGCGGCGGGGGGGGGGGGGGCAGATCACTCAGACAGCGCTGAGTGATGACCGGTCTGTTACCACCTGTTCGGTGTGGAGGGAAATGAAGTCGAACCTTGGCACCCTGCTGCGAGACGCTGATTGAAATATACAAGGCTACACGCACGCCACTGACAGCCATGTCAGATTGGACACTTTGAGGAGAGCCAGACATGTAACAAATAAAGCAGACCCCGTGCTAAAGACTGTAGGCATGGGAACAGCCCCATGCCTACAGTCTTTAGTTGGATATTAGGGAAGGGCAAAAATAGCTTATTAGCAGAGGAGCGAATGTCATAGACACTGACTAAACAAGGGTTTAGGGTAATTGATGAGATGTCATTTATTTTCCATGTTTCCAGGAAGGGATGAAGTAGTTTTGATTTCTATGTGATATTCATAAGTAATACTGATTGTATTTTCTACATTATTATGACATCAGATTTTAAAAGGAGGGTCAAAAAATAATACATACTCTGTGCCTGGATAAATCTTTTTTGTTCATTGCCGCCAGAGGAAATAAGAGGAAACTGGACAATTTTCTTACTGTCGTGTCAGATGAGACAGTTTCAATATGTACAGTTCAGCTCAGATTCTTCATAACCACTCAGACCCTCGTGCCCTGTTTTACCAGAGAGCCATAAAAACGGCCTCTTGTTCCTAATGTCTTCCCTCCTTTTTGCCGTTTGCTCCTCCTAACAAGGCTTGACAAGTCTAAAGTGGCCCTGTTTGTTCTCCTTTATCAGGCAGGCAGCTCCTAGCCTCTTGTATTCAACACACACTACAGTGGAACCAGATGTCCTTTTGCCAGCGGCACAACTTTCAAGTTGACAAGGTCCCCCCAGAGAATGGGGGATAGATCGGTGGCAGGCAGAATTTGTGACTAATAGCCAGTTTGATGTGACAGGGCTCTGCCGTCTGGGGAAATTGAAGCGCTCTCCGTGTCGATACCTTTTGTGTCTCGCTCAGTTGTAGGTTATTGTTGGCCTGGCCTTGGGGACCGGGGGCCGGGTAGTTTACATTGCAGACACTACGTGGTCAGCACCAACTTTTTTATTGTGGGTATTGATTGTTCCCGGGCGCCCCGCTGTGGCTAATTTGCTTGTTAACATAAATTTGTCAGAGAGCAAAGCAGAGGGGGTTGGTGGGGGTTCATCGGCCTGGAGTGTCCCAGCCTCCATTTTGTCCCTCTTCCACTCCTTCATCTTCACACTGTGTCAGCTCAGACACATATTTCAAGCCATCTTTTTTTTTTTTTTTTTTTTTGCTTGGCTCCTTGTTCATATCTGGTCCAATTCTTGGGGCTTGTTTATTAAACAACTAGTTGTTAAGCCGTCATTTAATCAATACAGCTCCCCCCCCCCTCGCTTGTTGGAATTAAACACGAGTTAAACCCAAACCACACTTAATGACCTTTTTATGGGACCCACTCAGCCAATGAAATTAACACCCGGGACTGTCCATTTATACCCATAAGCCTGTGTAAATTATTAACCTCTGAAAATATGATTCTGAATGACAACACATGGCAGTCAGCGGGGCCACACACTTTCTGCTCCCACCCTCGCTCTCATATGTTGAGTCTGTCGGTGCGCGGAGGAATGCCGTGGCTTTTTAACTAACAACAGACTGAATATATCTGTGAGAGAGAAACAGAGAGAAGGCATGAATTTTATATTAAATTCCTTTGGCTAATCCAGTTCACTGTTTGGTCCAGACTGAGTTTAGGCAAAATATTAATAATGCATTGAAAGCAGCTTATTTTCTTCCTCCTGGAAAGGGTTTAGGAGCCTGGTACTTTCTCAAGTTATGCATTGTGGTTATTTGTAAGCACCCAATAACTAAGCAGGTGACAGTTCATTTTATGAGATCTTAAGCCTGCCAAAGCCTGAGAACGCCCCTGGTTGGATTTCCTAATACAATAGAGAGATGGTTTGAAAAGGAGATAATGAATTGGTTGAATATTTTCGTGCTGTTCTTTTGCATCCTTGAATACTGCTGCCTGAGGCAATTCCTTAACGTGTTACAAGCCGGCTTACATTTCAGTAAACAGCAGTTCCCTTCTATTGTTACCCTCATCATATCGGTACGCTCAGGTTATCCTACTTTATATCTCATTTTTCACTTAAAATTCACAGAGTATCAAACTTTTTTGTAACCTGTCACATAAGGTTGTTGGTCTATCTACTCAGGGAAGCACTAAGTGGATTTGTCTGGCACAGACACATATGAAACACTATAAACACTACTTACTGTCACAGTCTTGAACAGTTTTTCACATGCCCAGCAGTGCTTTGGACTGTTTCTCAGTCCGACTGCACAAGCCTTAGCTGTCTTTGCCTCGTCTCTGGAAGTATAATTTTGGTTTTGGGAGCCGCTGCTGTCCTGTGGTAGAGGGACATGGCAGGGAAGCTGTCTGATATGACGCACTGTCTGTGCCCCCCAGCATGACACATGTGCACAGGCTCATCCCATGTCCCCCTCTCCGGACGGTGTAAGGTTTCCCAGCATGCCGCAGCCTCTGAGAACAGAGGAGCACCAGACACGGTGGCGAAAGCCAAGGGTGACATCAGCAACAACTGGCGCAAGATGCCATAGAAACATCAATAATATTTCTCTTGGCATTCGAAATAAATCATATCAGGGCTATATAGAAGTAATTCTTAAGCTATAAACCAGTGAGAATTTTGGTGATATTACTGTAAAACAACTGAAAAAAAATACTCACAGTCCTTTTACGAAGGCCTAATAATAATAACAATAACAATAATAAGTTACAATTTTAATAAGTGTCATAAAGCAGATTTAACGAAAAAAAACCCCAAAAACTTTGGGTTTAACAATATTATGGATTAACCTGGCAATTATTTTCTAATGAACTGATTCATTCTTTTTTTCTATAATATGTCAGGAAATAGAGAAAAATTCCTTTTATAATTCGCCATGGCCCAAGGTGATGTCTTCAAATTGCTTGTTTTATCTGACCAGTAATTCAAAACCCAAAGGTATTCAATTTGCTCTCCTGACGAAGAAAAGCATCAAAACCTCATATTTGACAGGATGGAACCAGCAAATGTTTTACATTTTTCTTTAAAAAAAAAAAAACAACAATTTTAATAGTTGCCAGGTAATTTTCTGTTGCTCGACTAATCGATGAATCAGTTCATTTTAAATACCTTTTAAATGCGGCGTATATTTTCATGTTTCACATAAGACGTGCATTGACAACTTCCTTATACTCTCAGTATGCTAGATGGAGACAGAGGCAGACAGTAACCACTTTAACGCTCCCCTGAGGGGACTGCATACTCTGACCTCACCATGACCCCAACCCGGCCATAACCCTGACCTTCATCTGACCTTCGACCTCCAAATTTAACCCTAACACCAACTCTCAAGCCTGGCCTGCACCCTTAAACCTGATGGCCTGTGCCTCGGAGGCACATCTGCTTCGGGATTCAGCCTTTGAGCAAGGAGAAGAAAGACAACGAAATCTGACTCCCAGATGAAATCCACTCATTTTCTCAGTGATCCGCTACCGTGAGACAAATGTTGATCTTTCGTCACTGAAGCAAAAACAGCAGCATGGCGAGCGATTGGCTCCTCCCAGAGTGAATCACGTGCCAGAGGTTGGCTCCGCGCTCGGTCGTTCATACGCTCATGCAAAACTTGTCAGGTATGAAATTAGGCTTTGCTTCAGCGTCAACATGAGTAGGTATTTTTGTCAATAGGTCAAAAATGGGGATTTCACGGATCATGTATTTTATTTAAATACGTTTTTGAGGACACTTTTCATTGCAGAGTTCTGTATTTAATCAAGTGTAAAAGACAGCACTGAGATACTGGGGTATAAGTAGTAGGCTTTTGTCGTATTGCTCTGGTTAGGGGGGGGTGGCCGTATTTCAAAATCTGTGGAAAATACACAGTTACACCAAAAATATCAACTACTGTTTTAGTGTTCAGCTGCTCAGGCAACAAATCAAAGTGTAATCTCTGCACTCAGAGTCACTTGTAGGGACTCTTTTTAAAGTGCTCTTCACATTTGCCATTTCACGAAATCTGCCAACTGTGTTGAGCATTCTGCCGTGAATCGGCCTACTGGCTCATCTCAAACGTGGTGGTCTTTCTGATACATGCGCCTGCGGACTGGCCCAGGAGCAAGAGAACAGAAATAAATTTCCCCTCCTCACCCCTCCCTCCCTACTCTCTCTTTCCCTGAGTCCCGGTGACTCCCAAGCCCGAGTCGTACTTTTCATCCCAGCTTCGGAAATACTCCCCTGCGGCTTTTGGCTTTAGTCCCTTTGCGGCCTAAATCTCTGGACCCCAGAGCAAGCACGGGCCGGGGTTGCTATGGGTGGTCACCAGGAAAGTTGTAGACTTTCAGCATATTGGGGAATACAAGAAAGAGAGCACACATTTTGAGAGAGGAAAAAAAAAAAAAAAAAAAAAGAATACCGCTGCATTAAGCAGACATCCTGTTAAGAAACCCTCCGTTTTGAGTCCAGATGCTCATATTGCATCTGACAGTTGTTGGGCGGTAAAGTTCAGGCTTTAAAGCAACTGGCTTTCTGTTTCTGTTTTCAGCTTTTGCCTCCTAGACTGTAATGAAAGCAAAACAGAAGAAAATTCCCACATTATTAAATAAAACATGTCGATGGCCCGGGGCCAAACATTGTCACGCTAACAGGAGCAGAGCAGACGGTGATATTCTGCTCTGTTCTAATTTTTAACATGATATGAATGACAGAGAGTGTGTAAAATATTACAAGTAATGAAGAAGTTACGTAAAAGTGGAGATGTTAAGAAAAAATTACGTGTATTATTAAATGCAAATTTCAATATCTATATTTCAGGCGTTTCTTCAGACACCCTGGTTCTGCTTCTTTTTGCTCCTACACGTGGATTTGACAGGACGAAAGCAACAACATGAGCCAAGCTTCAAAGATGACATGAAATTAATCCTTACCCTCTGCTTCACAGACATGTTATCTGGTGTCAATATTACACTTAAATGCTCTGTTCAAACCAGAGCACCAATCAATTTGCCCCCGAGGCCCCGTGCAGTCAGGGTCATCCAGGGGTCATCCAGGGGTCAAAATTACAGCTCCCTCTGACCTTGGCCGAAGTGGCCTATTAATGAGACGGGTCCACATCTGATACCGCAGAACGACTCGTGTTGGTTCCGCAGCCTGTGATACCTCGTGAAACCACTTCAAGGTGTAGACAAAAACTCAAAGACATGATCTGAAAGTTCCTCTAAAAATATATGTCACTTTTGTAAGTCTCCACCACCATCTGAGATAGCACAATAATTTAGGGCTACAACTAACAATTATTTTTATGAACAATTAATTTGACGATTACTTTACTCAATAATAATACTCAACTAACTGACTAACCGTTTACTGTGTAAAGCATCAGGAAATGATGAATATTGCCTGTCATACAGGTCAGAAAAAGTCTGACGGACAGTTCAGAACCTAATGGTATGCAGTTTACTGTCACATAGGGAAAAGAAAAACAGTAAATCTTTACAGTGGAAAAGCTTAAACCAATGAATATTTGCAATTTTTGTGGGGAAAAGAAAAGACTGAAATGATTAACTGCTTGTCAAAATACTCGCTGATAATTTTTCTGGCAGCTGACTAGCCCATTAATTGATTAATTGCCTTATTTATTCAAGCCAGATTCATGAATTGCTTTCACATTGTCTGGGCTTACATGATAGAATGTGGTTCACATCACTTGAAGCAGAAATCGTGGAATAAATACAAAAGCAATTAGGTTATTTAACAAGAACAATGACTTCCACAAGGGCTGAAGGGACAAAATAAATAAATAAATAAAGCAAACCATACACTGGAAACTCAAACTTGTCAGAGAAGGACATGTAACCGAACTGGACACCCCGGTTGTGCTCTCTCGAAATTGTAGTAAATGTTTGATGCCAATAATGTTGGCCAGAGCGATGAGTGAAACTCGAATCACCAAGTCTGATAGTATGTGCAGGAATTTTGGATCCAGAGACTGTGATACTGAGACTTAATGGCTTCCTGTCTATAATGAGCAATGATCTCCCTGTAAGATTTCCCATTTTAGACGACCCCATGCCGACACTGACAATGTGACTGATCTGTCAGAAAACATAAATACATTACTGTAGAAGAGACTTTCATGAAGTGAAGACATGCTTTTTGCCTGTCGTCCCAGTGTGCATCAGTGTGCTCTGAGGAAGAGTCTCCACCACCTCCTTCCCTTTTTCTCTCTATCGGTCTATCTCTCTCTCTCTCTCCCTCTCTCTCTCTCTCTCTACTCCTGACGGCCTTATCAAAGGAATCCTGTCCATAATGGAACCCAGATGGGAAGAGATGAGCAAACACAAGACATAGCAAAGAGAGAGACATTAATTGCCTTTTTGAAATAGCACATTTTCCATGGCCCGACTGGGTAAATTTGAAATGAAAAATAAAAATATCTGCCGAACACATCCCATACACTTTTGGGCCAGATATAATAAATTAAATGGTAGAAAAATGTTGCTATATTTAAAGTTATCTTTTGGTGATAGATGATCCCTTTTAATGTCTGTGTCTAAATGTTAGAGAACTAAATACAGTGTGACAGAAAAGACCATTTGTGGTGACATGATAAACTTCTTAGCTATTGTTTGCATTGAATTTGAGGATAAAAAAAAAAAAAATGTTACTAGGATCTGACTCAAGTCCAAGACATTGCCAATTCATTCTTTGAGCGATGATATGGTACATTTCCTTGTTAACCGTGAGTTTGTAAGTGAAACAGAGTGACAGGTCATCTTCTAGAAAATCCAGTAAATTCCAGCATGTAATGCACAGAAGCTACATTGTTTGAGATAACTCTAGTTTGAAATCCACAGTATTGCAAGGGGGAAAAAAGAATATAGTAGCTTGGGCAGATGAGAGGGAAAAACATGCTCACCTCCCTCCGGTTCCCTCTATACCTGCCCGTCGTCTTCTGCTGGTATCCTGAACACCTTTCTTTGGGATTTACTAAGAATATGAGAGGATTGAAGCTACACCTGGCTTGACAGACACCGTGCTACTTTATTAAACCTCATGCGTCAAGTACAGCACCGTATTAAAATTGAAAGCGAGGCAGTGAGAACCCGATTCCTCTGGATAGACAGTGTGAAATCCTTGGTCAAAGCACCACGGATCTGTCTCTCCTCGCACACAGCTCTCTCTGAAGCATTGAAAGGCCCTATTGATATTTAGATGATGCCAAAGTAGGTAGGATAGGCATTTTTTTTTTTTTTTTTAAAGATATTGATTTTAAATTGCGCATTAGGCCTATTCCACGCTGCTAGCTATATCTTAAAGATGGGCCACTTCTCCCTTCCCCAGGCGCCACCTTACGTGTGGGAATTTGTATGGATTTTTTGGGGCTTGTTTGCAGTGATGGGGGAGCGAATGCAATAAGTGCTCCATTACTTACACAATCTCTGAGTGCTCAGAAAATTAGTCACCAGTGACCTCTTGGCCTCCTTCTCATACTCATTCGCGGTCAAAAGACCTGATGGGAATAAGAATAAAGTCAAACTAATGGCGGCTATGCAGCCTCCGCAGCAGCAGCCTGCCCGAAAACTTGAGACTGCTCTGTGGGTTAAATGAACGAAGGGATTCAACATTTTGATTGATGAAACAAGACAAATACAAACATAGAAACTTCAGTGACAAACAGATGCGTGTATCTAATTAAACAAAGATCGCTCTGAAATGTGTTTAAATGAACAATACAACAGTGTGGCACCTAAAACCTTATGATTAATGCAGTTTCACTGTTCTCTGCCCTCGCTCCACTGAGTGAGCCACTTTACTTTATTTCCATATCTGCAAACATCATTAAAAGTTTCTAAAATTGGATTCTGCCCCATTTATAAATTCGTTAAGTAACTCTACATTTAGCGGGTCCATGTGTAAAATGCGTGACATAGTTAACAAGTCATATTTCATTTGAAATTACGTACCTAACATCAATTTTTCTTTACTTCCCTTCTAAATCGGTATCAACAGTGTTCATTCTGCCAGATATGACCAAAGTCTGTATCTACCTGCGTTGTGTCTGGGTGTGGTTTGGCACGGTGTTGCACTGGATTTGGGTTTTCCTTTTCCTTTTCCCCATTGGTCACATTCCTGCATCTTTTACCAGAATACACATGTAAGCGTGGCGGCATCACAATCAATCAGGGTCAACATCAATGGGTGACCCACGGAAATTATTTCCACATCTTATGCGATTAAGATGTATCCTTGTTGTAAAATAACGTTGCACGTACAGACAACAGTTGTAATATTGAATGTTCTTTTTTGAATAAAGTGGAAGAGACTGTGGGAACTAAGACTGAAAAGACTGAGCAGCCCTCATCTGACCGTATGATTAGCACTCATTTCTTCCTGTTCCCTTTGTAGTGTTTTCTTATTGCTTTTCACTACTGTGTATGTTTGTTTTATTTCTTCCTTTCGACATCCCACTTTAGTTTCATTTGTTTAAGCTGGTTGCAACTGTCCTTTGTTCTTGCTTTGAGAGCCAGCTATAGCACCAGAAACACACTAAAATCAGAAACATATATGAGATGGTCTAGAATATATAAATAGTATGGTGGGGAAAAGAGTTTTCCCTTGCATGCACTACAGTTACAGACTTTGTTTTTTTTATTTGTTTTTTTTTTACACAAGGGCTCTCACTGCCAGTCAGTCTGATTTACTTTCATCTTTCCTCCTCATAATAAAACTTTAAACAAATCACTACAGAGAATAACAAATATTCTCTGTGTTTTTGATGAGGCCCATAATCTAACAGTAGCAGCCAAAGCCATTTTGTAAACAAAGCAAGAGACTTCAACAGGCTACAAACGGCTTAAAATTGGCGACTTTTGGACTGCCTCTAACTATGACTCTAGTATTTGTTCAAAACTTTATTTTGAAAAACAACTAATATTAGAGAACGTAACAAATCTCTCAGAATGTAATTCTAACTATGCTTAGACTGCTTCTTAATGCAAAGTAAAGCGAATAATGGATGACATTGGAATTTAGCGCAAATCAGCACCAGCCCACTGCTTTGAATAAGGGTTGAAAATGGCCTTCGGCCGCAGTTGTTCCACTTGGTCACATAAAATATGCTGAGGTGTTGGCCGTTGACTGTAGGGGTAGTCGGACTCTGAGCTGCGGCGGCGTGATTAATAAACAGTTGTAGGCGTCGGGGGGCATAAGTTAGCGTTCCAGTTCCTCTTTGAAAGTTTTGCTTTTTTAACTTGAAGTTTAATAAGAATGTTTATCAAGGCAAAACTTTAACCAAATGACAGATTTCCTAAATTTCAAATATTTTACTGGCCTTCATAAAAATGATAAGAGAACATGGTTTCTTTTGGCGGATGAATGTGTGACGAGTAATTCACTCATTATGTATTTGTTTTCTACTTTCTTTAATTCTAAACGAGGAACCTGAAAGCCGAACTTGCCTTCATATGAAAATTCAGGCTCTGCCAAAGGGAAAGGAGGGCAGGTGGTGTCAAAACGAAAAGCACTTCCTCTGAGTTATGTTTAATGAAAATAAAGAAGGATCAGCACAAAAAGAACAAATGATGAGAAACGACCTGGCAGGAGGTTGTTTTCTCCCTCTGAGGTGATACTGAGGGAAGAGAAGAGGAGCAGGAGGGCCTCCATTCCCCTCCCTTTTCCTGTCTTTGCTTCTTTACCTCTTTTTCCTCTTGCTCTCTATCATTCGCTCCCTATTCCTCCATCTCACTCTTTCCCAGCTCTCTCTTTCTCTGGTCCTTTCACTCCCCTATATCTCTTTCTCCCTCCTTTCCACTGTCTCAAAATATGAAAGGCCTTGTATCTTCCCAGCCGTATGTTTCCCCGAGGATAAAAAGGGGGGAAAAAAAGCAAGACAAATCACAGTGATGCATTGCTTAATTTAATAAATGAAGCTTGAGAAACTTGATCACACAACACACTTGTCTCCATAAAGGAGCACAAGGGGACTGACTAATGCCAGATGCCGCTGGATGTCTGTGAACAAAGAGGACACACACATGTAATCCCTTTGGGTTTGGGGCGACACTGTCTATTCGATGGGTGCCAACAGAGCTCTCACTCTGTATGACTGACTGTACATCACAGGGAGTGGAGGAAAGATACTCCCTCTTTATGAACAGTAAGATGGAAAATCCATTTACCCGAGCTGACTCATAACCAGAAAAAAGGCTTGTTTTAGCTTTCAAAATGAATCCATGATGAAACTGCGCTGTATGTATGGAAATGTGGAGGCCTAGTCGGTTAGAGGGGAAACAAAATCTGATACAACTCTGTAGGGCTCCCAAGTTGTTTGAGTTAGGCCGTGAGCTGTGCAAAAGGAAATCAGTTGCAGTTGGTCAACAATTAACAAAGAAATATTAATATGTGAAATGAAAGAGGCTGTCTGGAAAAGTTATGTTAACAAAGAACTGTGGTTCAGGGCAGCTATATTTACTGGGCAAACCAATTAAGTCGTGTATCCTATTATAATCTCATGCGCATGCCAAGTTGTCACATCGGCGCTAGTAAATAACAGTTCGATACTTTACAGTAGCAACGTCCTAGGAACTTTTTGCAACTCCGATTGAAACAGTACAACAAGCATACGTCATAATGTGAGCATTGTAAAGTGCAACATTGACGCAAAAAGACTATGCCATGCTAAATAACAAGCAAAACAAACTGAAGAACAGAGCACGCGACACGCCAAGCAAAAACTGTCACCGTGATTCCATGCTGCCTTGACCGGGCTGCACTAAGCCACACTGTAGTTCACCTCAGCAGCCCAGAATGCTTGTTGTGCCCATTACAAATGGGTAAAAGTAGCGCTGTAAAAAGACCAACACACATCGCATCGGCAAATGTGAGTAGTGGATTGCTGGTCCAATTCCAGGACCTGTTCTGAAGTTCGTAAGTGATAGTTTCTTCCCCTTCGACAACTGTGTTGCAGTGTCCCTGAGCAAGGCCAGCTACAGTACAGAAGGCGAGCTGTTCACTGGCCAATACTGTAGTCGACGTATGAATGACAAGCAAGTTGATGTTGAACAATGAGGGACGGAAAATTGGCCCCCTGATGAAGGTTAAACAGTTAGGTCGTTTGTTTTTGTTAATTGTAGAAATGGTCTTCAGAGTCCTGCGAAAGAATTAGTTAATGTAGTAGAGGTGCAGCAATAAGGCCAGAGACATTTTTGTGTCTTGAATCCACTTGTTGGCGTGGAGCGTAGAGCCATGGCAGTACAGGATAAGCCTCATACCAACCGTCTAGACACGACATGAGTATCACAGAATATTTATCATCTGGGCTACCTTAAGCAGGCTGCCCGCTAAATGACAGGACAGCCGATTAGGCAGTTCCAGAGGAGTTTTCAGGATGGACAGGTCTCCTGATGAATCTCACTGCTCCCCCGCCGTGGGAAGGCCGGTACATCCCCAAGTAACTGTCATCCCGTCCTGACCTCAACTGTGACGCGACAATCCCCATAAAACAGGTTGATATTTTTGTCAACTGCCTTGCAGCACCAGTGGTGGGGGTCATGTGATACTGTATGCGCTCTTAGAAAACACTTGGCATGCAGTCGGTGACTTTTTATTCAGTACAACGAAATGTCAAAATATCATTATATTAGTTACAGAAGTTCTGCTGACATTACATGTTAATCAATTAGATGGTCTTTTATGACAGCACCAAATTTGTTGCCAGACCAGGTGTGAATTTCTAGAATTGTCACTGTTCCACAGCACATGAAACTGTCCTTGAAATGATGGCACCATATAATCCATGGACAAATACATTCCAAGCTGACTTAATCTGTGGGATCACAAGCAAAGGATAGACCACATTATTAAATAGCCATTTAAACAGCATCGCCTAATCTGTGGCGAACTGTGTCAGCATTTGTTTGTGTGTGAACAGACTTTCGTGATAATGCAGGAATGATGTGCCTGTAAATTTAATCTCGAAATTCTAAGATTTACAGTGTATCTCTACTTTCAGTGAAAAGTTTAGCCAACATATTTTGTAAATATATTTAAAGTCTGGTTTCAAATGCGTTGGACCCAACTGATGTCAGACCATTGTTAGTACTGAATACAAAGTTAAATAGGTTGATAAGACTGTGTTTTTTTGCTCTGTACATGAGAAACCATATTTTCCTCCTTCAAGGATTACTTTGGTTTATTCATTGAAGTATGTATGCCATGACCAGAAAGAGAGATCTGACGAAATTCCTTTGTCATGGGTGGGGAAAGACGATTATTTATGGTGTTGTTTTCGCTTATGTATTTCCTTAATTAAAACATATTGGTTTCCAAAAGCAATATAAGAAACAAATTGCTTTGGCATGGCCGTGGCAGTTGGAGGATAGACTCTGCATATTGGCAGACTAAATGAGATGGGATTTGGAGTCTTTGAAACTACATTTGTGCTTCAGACTATGGTAATGAGGCCTAGCAGAATGATATCACCGTTCCCAAATATTTAGTTTGTCATTTTTTGGTAACAGGCCCCTCTGTGCGTCGTGTGTGGAGCAGCTTTGGAGGAGTGGGCGAGAATTTGAGGATTGCTTTCACAGATTACAGCTAATTTTAGAAGATTACCTGTTTTATAAGGCAATCATTGTTGTAGAATAGTTTATTTGGGATACTACAAACTTGATGTAACGTCATAACTTTCACTTTATTATGAAATATCCGTATATCCTATCCTTGAACTGATTCATTCGGTCATTCTGTGTACAGTGCGTGTGTACATCTATGTGTGTGTGTGTGCCCTGTGCATGGGAGTGCAGACGTGTGAGTGTGCACCGGAGAAGACGGTTTCAGTGGGTTTGACTGTGACACTTTTCAGACAGGTCCGGGAGGAGCCCGTGAGACAACCCCTCCTCAAACAACATTGAGGGGTGGTGATACACTGCGGCAATAATGGCCTCTTTGAAAACAAGAAGGCCCTCCACTCCTGTATTTTGGAGGGAACATATGTTTGCCTGTCTCTGCTTCTGTCAACATCCTCCACTACAGTGGCGGAGACCAAAGAGAGCTCTGTTCCTCGTGTGCCGACGGGAAGGAGAGCTTCCCCGTCAGGCACGGCCGATATGACGACTCATTTCACAGCAATGCACTGGTGCGGTTTCTCCGTAAACATGGATATGAAAAATGCTTATTGGGAGGCAGATGTTTGTGGTCGAGACGAAAACATGACATAAGCCCTTCCAAAAAGAGGAAAAACAATGCTCTATCTAAATTGGTAAAAGTTTCTGTTGGGAAAACCAAACTCTACTCCTCGACCTCTCTCCACCCCCGACTGCAAGTCTCATTCTTTGTTCTCTTCTGAGAGTGGATACTGAAACCAGATGTTTTTAACAGATAACAAATGTCAGAGGCAATAGCTGACGGTACACCTGGTACAGCACAGACAGTGTGACTGGCTCAGGTCAAGTGAATGCTCGGACTCCCAACTCTTTTCTGATCACGTTTTTTTTTTGCAATTTCATGCATTAATCAAATAACACACACATTGTGCGGTTCATCAATGTGTCATAATACAAGACAGGTGTTTCAACAGTTTAAACATTTCAATAGCAATGATTTTCCAATGACCAAACATCGAGGATGAACATACAGTATATTATATATCTTGATGTCTTTTTTGCCATCTTCAAACGCCATCCACCATACGTTGAAGTTTTTTTGTTTTCAAAATCCAAAACTGTCCTTTCAATGATTTTTTTGGGGCGTTTAATGCCTTTGTTATGCTGTGATAGTGGCAAGATGACAGGAAATGAGAGAGGGAGAGAGGGAGAGAGGGAGAGAGGGAGAGAGAATGACATAAATAGCGACAAAAGTCCCTGGCTGTGCACCTGTGATGTTGTGGTTCACTGTGGATGCCTAAGCCCTTGGAAAACCAGGGTGTCCCAGTGTCTACTGGTTAATGTGTTTTACCTATAATAAGAGGCACTGAAAGAGCGCAGTAGAGGTTCACTCTCTGGTTCTTTTGTGGTGCTTAAATTCCTATTTGGATAGCTGACTAAGTCAAATGTTTATCATGTCACTGTCACATATATAAAAGGCATAACTAATATCACCCTATTCATTTTCCATGTCAGTACTCTCAGCTTGAAGTGACCCTGATCTATTATGAGATATTGCCTCTGGTCTTTGGTTTGCTGTTTTTTTTTTAGGACTGACATCATGCGAACTGTATATAGCAATCCTCCCATACTGATCAGAGCCCGTGGAGTGCTTGAGCCAACACAGAGACCAGTAGGGGAGGGTGGTCTGGTCCCCCGGTCTCTGATGATTGATGACGCTTCTTATGACACTGACAGAGAGGGATCAGCACAACAACCAACAACTTCTGCATAACTCTGCTTGAGCCAGACGCCAGCCACGCTATTGTGTCATCAACACTGTTGAGCACACACTGAGACACCAACAAACACATCCGCCCACCAACTCACACACACATATTGACTCACTCAAAGGGATGGGGTTGATTTATTGTTGTTGAAACATAGTTTCTCATACATTATAAATGGATCCTGGAAATGTTTGCACCCTAATACACTCCAATAAAACGATGATTATCCTCCTTTCTATATGGATTGGATTACTCCCACACCTGTGCTCTCAAGCTTGCAATTTTGGTTGTCATCTCTCCAAAATCAGCTTCTAGCCACCTGTTGTGATGACCATAAGGCTCTCTGGGAACCAAGAACATCCACTGCATGCACTGCAAAAAATATCTCTCCACCGTACGCCATCCATCAAGGCCTTTTAGGCTAAAAAATTACCCTTTAAAAATATTCTTAACAAGAAACCCAGTTTCACATGAGCTGAGTCTTATTTTCATAGCTCCGGTCTGAATTCCTATTGGCAGTAATAACATTTTACTCACTCTCAAGTTAACTGCTAAGATCTGGGAATGTGGCGACTTCGCTGAAAAGAAGTCAGACAAGGCAAGAAACACGATCAGTCAGACAATCGGACTGTTTCTAAACACACCCTCAGGTTAGCCAAAGCTGCTTGGAAGAGAAAACGAAGGTCAACAATAACATTATTACCCAATTATTGAATTGATTTTTACCAACATTTCAGGCAACCTGAGGTTTTTCCTCAAGTAAAATGGTTTTGATAATACGGCGAAACTTGACTTGTGTAAAACCTGTCTGTATTTCTTGCTCTGTTGGACTTTGTTGCTGCGTTCCCAGAGGAAAAGTACTAACTTTGTGAGGACAATGTTTTCCTAACTTATAGAAATGACGGACAAAATTATGAAAATAAGGCTTAAAGTACAGACTCCGTTGCTCTAATTGAAACTGCATCTCAGGTGTTCTTCAGCACCTAGAATTCACTGTCACAATAATTTTGAGACGTTAGCGTGATTACTTTCAAACGTGGCGGCCTAAACTTCACTGACCTCTCAGCTGCGTATTACATTTGTGTGCTCCGAGGTTAGATTTATACCGCATGCTGTGTCATACTGCAGCCCAGACTGATTTTCCTTCGCAGCGTGGGACAGCAGGAAGGTGCTGTTCAAGCACAACAATGTTAAAGCGTTCACGGTCTCTCCAAGGCTGTGAGAACCGAACCAGTGAATAGGTGAAACAAAAGTCCCTTCCAACAAATGAAAACCTTTTATTGAAGGTTTATGATAAATAGAGTTTAAACCAAGGTGCAAAGTTAATATATTGGTGTAATGTTGCTGACAGACTCCAGTACTAAGAACGAATTACTTGAATATAAAAATTTTTTTGCAGCACAGTCACACATCAATCATCATTTTTGAGTTTCACTCTTGCAGCTGCCCAGATGTATAATATACAACAAGTCACTTTCCTTTTATTGAGTTATCAATTTCTCCGCATAAAGAACTCTGACAAAGTCCTACGACAACTCCCAGCACATATAGAGGTGACATTTAAAGAGCTGACCATTAACAATATATCTGGTTGCAGTCGGGGTGAACCGTTTTATTACCGAGTGCATATCAAATAATGGCATCTGTTGGCACATGGATCTGAACAGGACACATCAGTATCTCCGCCACAGCCAGTGGGCCGCGCAGACCGTCCTGTGGTCAGTCCCATTTGGCGCCAGCCATACAGACCCAGAATTCTTCACTTCATAAAAAAAATGTTCAGGCCCATTCACAGTGTCTGGTAATCAATACTACCGGCACAGCTGTTAGACCATAAAACGGCCCTTAATTTGGAGACAGCCCCTTCCTCTCTGTCAGTCAGCTTCGGTCTGTTGTAAGATGTTAGCTGGCTCACCTAGATGTGGGTAAAGACGACGGAGGACAGGGCCAGCGTGGGCTGAGGGTAATTCTGACACTTTCAGAGTTGCAGTTTTCTTTTTCACCCTCTCTAAAAGTGCACACATCCCTAACAAATCAAGCCTGTTCATAGAAGTAAGAAATAATATGTTATAGAGAGATAACACATGACTGTATCCAGGTGCTGTGGTTGCTCGTATGTAGTTTGATGTTTACTGCAACAAAGCCTGTAAAACACCTTTGCACCAGTGCATGTTGGGGCATTATATAAATGATAATAGAATTAACTATAAACAATGGGAAGTAATTCATCTCAAAATTCAGCCAACTGCCCTATCCCCTCAACGTGCACACTTTTCATGTCCAGTGTTTTCCTGTCCACAAAAAGCTCAGCAGTGAAATACTGTACTACAATGTAATGGTGCAATCTGATACGTTTTAGACGAGACCTTGAAGTAGGCCAGAACCACATCTATCAGTGGCTAAATCTGTCCTTGCATTCTCGGGGAAGACTCTCAAGGATGAAGCAAGTCTTCAAAAGCATCTCTCCCTTTTGATGTAAACTTCTGTGACTGGTAGGGTGACTCTTCAGCCCCGCCGTCTTTTAATTGATTATGTGAGGCAGAGGGCGCCGTATTGTAAATGAGGTGATGGACAAAGGCCGCAATGCTCAGTAGCTTGACCCTCTGTTATTTTCCGCTACGGTGGCGGTTGACAGTAAAGCAAATCTCGATGTGTCATTCGAGGAAGAGGTCATGGGAACATTTAGTATTAGTAAGATGTACTATAAAAAACAATTTGGAAAACTCTCCCCAACACTTGTCTTATTCAGTGACTGAATAATGAACAGTTTTTATCCTAAAAATACAATAATAAATGTTCTCATTTTCTGACATGAATATCATTCATTAATGAGGCTGCCTAAATTTCACGGAGGATACTGCGAATCCCCTTTTAGCCGTGCATGTGCGTCACAGGCTGCTGTGTTTTACAACACGGGCATACTCGTTACGTGGGAACAGTTAGTTCACTCGCATGTCTAGCATTGTCCTTGGGCACTCACTGACGAAACAAGCAGAGGCGTCTGGACCTGCTTTTTCCCCTAGTGGTTAAAGGAGCGCTGTTGCTAATAGACTGCAGTGGTGGAAGTAAAATAAATCTTTAGACTCCACCCGCAGCTCGGGGCACCGTGACATTTGACGGTCTTTTATGGTGCAGAATGAGACATGTTTGGGAGTCGAAAAATTCAATTGCGGCGTATTGATTCTCAGCTGTCTGTCATTATTCCCAGGTTGATTGACAGGAGGAAATTGGTTACGTTAAGTATTTCATATGTTATACGGGCTGACATTTGTTTGCCCGCTCCCTATGTCAATATTGTTAGAGAGATCTGTAGCTTTATGAGATAGCATTATACACTGACTGTGGCTTTTGTGTGATGTTCCAGTGTTTTTCCTGACATAATTTAAGATATATTAAAAACCAGGAGAATCTCGAGGTGTTTAATGCCAATATTATTGTCTTCCTCCTGGGGATCATGTATGTTCATAATCGGTGGCAGTGGTGCGCATGTGTGCGCTGCACGCTGCACAGCTGCACACGCACACACACACACACACCTAGAATTATATTCTCTGCATGCTTTTAGGCATCGTACATGCCAGGGACAGTCAAATGGAGCTATTTTGATTGAATCGTGTCGACACCTAGCATAAGAAGAGAGCGCAGTGACCTCATCATGCCGCCAGTTGGCTCACCTGGGCCTGCGCTGACTGTGGCATTTGATCCGTGTTAGCACTGACATGTCACTACTTTTAAATTTGTGGCAACCTGGTTGGAGTGCCGGTTGGATGAGGTTTTATAAGCCAGGTTTTGTAAGCCAGTAAGTATGCTGTCAATCACAGAAATGTTTTCTCAACGTTTAAGATGCTCTCCGGTAATCATTATACCGTCCTTTTTGCATAATTAGGCAGAGCTATGCTCCTTTTCTCTCACTGGACCACGTCCTCATTTGTGATCTTAATGGGATCAACACTAAATTGAAGTTTTGTTTGCTTGGAAAAAGTCCCAGAATTGATCTGATTATTCAACTTGGTTATAAGAATTTTCTTACAATCCTCTATGATTACAGTGCCACAGTAAATAATCTCTTTGCATACCTTGTCATTTCTGCGTTATGACTAGCAATGTACTGCTGCTGTATGTCTAATGGCGGCAAGTTGCTGGGGAGAACTGTAAAATGTTTAGAAAAATATAGGTTATGTAAATAAAAAAAGGCTAAGTACATAAGCTATGTGATGTGAGTGTTTTTGTGTTTCATTGTTAGAATTATACTTTTTTTTAAAAAATCATTTCATCACACATCAGCAAATCAAAATTTGTGTTATTTTTAAACAAAGCCAGAAATACCGTCACAACCAAATGCACATTGACCTTCTTACGCAGGCCGGGTATCGGCCATGACTTGACCGATTTTCACTGAATACAGTTTCTTTGTCATTTTCATCATAAAGTTCAGCGCTCCCTCGATCGGTTACATTTGGTAGTCTGCCATCTCAGTTGTTAGTGCCACAGCAATCCCTGGCTCCACGTTACCATTCAAAAAAAAAAAAGATTCCATTGAGTTCCATACTGCAAGGTAAGCAGATATTAAATGTGGCAAAAAAGGAGTGCTGGTATTGTATCGGTACCCAGTTGGGGCACGTACCCTGAGTTCAGATGTTGGAATTAGTATTGTCAGAGGAAAAGGTGGTAACGCAAAAGGTAACGCAAAATGCAGTTACCATGAGATTAATGAAGCTACAAAACTTCCATTTAACACAGCTATCGCCACTGGGATCATATGAGAAAAATTATTCCTGGCCTGTTTGTCACCGTGTCAGTATGTCTCTGTGTTTACTCGGAGAATTTGAGTCTGAAAACACAGACCCATCTTAGACCGGTAACTCGACGCCGTTCATTGTGCTTGCCCTCTATTTGGCTATTTCAGAGTTATTCTTTGCTGGTCAAACCCAAAAGCAAATGTTTAGATTAAACTTGCCCATCCCTTATGCTACACTGACAGAAGCACTGTCCATATAGATCTCCAGTCCTGAGTCAACATTAGCTCTTAGCTGGACTGAGCAGTGGTGAGGTCAATGGATCAATAGTAAGACCATCTCCCGACTTGTGTATATGACATCATGTTTTATATGTAAAAATTGACTTTCCCTACAAGATATTAATAGTTTAAGCCAATCATTTGTATTATGTCATTTAATCGTCTGTGCTCTGTGTCATCAGATAGAATTTAGCAACATGACTGTTCAGGTATTTCTCCTAAACTGATACTAGGGCAGATTTAGAAAAACGTACCCTAGAGCACTGTCTACCCAGGCCGAACCAAACATCTTATCTCTGCACAGCCGCTCATCCTTAGCCCGGAGCCACACTTGTTGGGTTCAGTATTGACCTGTCCTCCTCTACTGTTTGACGGACGTCGCCGGGTGTTCGGGTGGCTCAAGGGTCCGGCGGCCTCTTGAGCACGGGCTGTTTCAACGTTGTTTTTCTAGCTGAAAACATTGCTTTGTAAGCACATGATAACAGGCCTCAAGCTGGGACAATCACATTGTGTTGATTTCCCCTTTATTGTGTTTCTCTGATGACTTTTCGTGCGCCCGATGCCGTGGCTTTAGATGATAAACTTTAAACCAAACTCAACTGATAAATGGCTTTATTGACTCTCACTGTATACCACTAATTAGATGCAGTGATCGTTCATGGGCCAACATTTCACTGCCATCGGCTTCTTAAAATACCTCGTGTAAGTGTGAGCAATTAGTATCTTATTCTTGTGCCCGTGACACAGTTGGCATTTTGCCCTGATGAAAATTTAGAAGTGAAAGTGGTAATCAGTAAAACTTTCTTTCAAGGTGAAGACGAGCTGTTTGTTTTGGCACCGCACTTCAACCAGTCAAACCTGTGATGAATCTGTTATCAGACACCGGGTCCCGTACTGTAATATCTCTCCGTTGTTCGGTCTCCTGGTGAGGCTGTTTTCTTTTTTCTCTCCCTTTGTTTGTTCCTTTTTTGTTTTGCTATCTTAACTAGAACTGCTCATTGCGAATGCCATTTTTTTTCTTTTTCATTACAGTGAAATTGTTGATCCAGGACATATAAAACATGTCACTTTCATTGCACCGGAGAATTTTTTCACGACGGCTGCCCTTAAATATACCTTAACCGAAGTTTATTTTCTCCAACCACAGTCTTTCCCAAACCATACTGTAGGTCCATGCATACATGTTGTGGACAGAAAAAGATGTTAAGATCTTGGCATTTAATACTACAAACTTTGTTATTGTACATAATCCAGGGTTTTACATAATCAACTGATATCAGCATTCTTTGTCTTACCAGTTGATCAGAAACGGGGTGTTTACAAAATAAAATCTGATGAGCTGGGAACCCATGATATTACAAAAAGTAGTACTTAAATTAGAGCAGTTTAGTTATGATCTGTCAAAACTCTCAATATTGCTGTATTCAATCAAGAGCTCCCACTATCTTTAGGACTGCATTAAAAATAAATGTCAGTGGGGAAAACAGACAAAGGACCGTACTTGACAAAGGGACAATGGCTTGGACAAAAGCAGCTAATGCATGTAATGTACCTTTAAATATTCACATGAAGCGTCCGTAAAATCAGCATTGTGCAGCACACTTTAATTACTACGATGATCGCTTGTGATGACTGGAAATTAGGCCTGTTCTGATTCCAGGCACATTAAAGATTCATGCATGCCTGTGGGATATATAGATGGTCTGGTTTGTCGTTACTAGTCTGTGAGTTCTGGGAAACCTTAAGTGGGGTAAATGCATTTCACGTAATCCCTGGATTAGCATAGCAACCAGCTAATGGCCAGGAATGGACGCCCTCCTTTTAGTTTTTGTGTCCATTTCACCTGAGGCAACAGGGTGGGTGGACTGGTTAGTGAGAGGGAGACTTAAACCACCAGCTGCTACACGGAGGCTTTGGAGGAGGAGGCGGGCAACAACTTCAAGCTGTGACTAGGCCCTCTTACACACAATGCTCTCCTCTGGATGCAAAATTCAGCCAACGTTTAACATTGGTGTCATACGCCCTGCGACCAACGTTTTTGTGTACTGTGCACTTACACCGAAGTGTAAAGTCTTGTTATTATCAGAATCATAGCGCTCTGACAAAAAATAATGAAAATAATTATGACCTAAATTACATAATGTTCATTTCTAATAACCCCTTTGAGATCATTTCAGATGTATGTGGGTTTTTTTCTCCCTCAACATTGTGCAAAAATAATAAGATCAAAGGTTTTTTGTGTGCAAAGCTTTACAAGCTGCCGCCTGGAATTAAATGATGTGAAAAGACATCCTGATGAAATTGTATATGTCAACAGTTTATAACCCATTAAGATTGGGATTCTCAAATTCCCAAAAAGCTAATGATTGAACAATATTGTAATTTGTCGTAGCGTCTCATGGCTAGACTAAGTGACTACTATTTATTTGCATTCATTTTGGTTTTGCAATCACTCATTGCCCCATTTCTATATCTACGGCACAGTTTGCCAAGCTGTTTTAACATTTTATTATGTCATTTCATGAACAAACTACACTGGTTTTATAAAAAAAACGCCTGACCTAGATGAAAAGTGCCGTTGTCGCTCTCTCTATCTCTCTCTCTCTCTCTGACACACACACACACACACACACACACACACACACACACACACACACACACACACACACACACACTCTACCATAAACATGCTAATTTGGCACAGTTACCTTGTATTGCATGTGACAGAAATAAGAATGTCACACTTGCACAAAATTGTCACAAATGAACAAAACTCTTGCTCCCTCTCAAATTTTCAACGATCTGTCTTTTTTTATAAGAAAATAGGGAAACTCTGAGTACACTAATTATGCATTACATACTACAGTGTTGTAGACAACTGCATGCAAATTTGTTGTTGAACTGCTGTGATCTGGCCTTCTACAGCCAAGAAAACTCAAATAAGCAGCCTCTCGAGTTTTCTCACTTGAGTTGTCAAAAGTGATCCAAGGGTTTTCATCACCAATCACCACACTGATCTCTTTGCATTCACGCAAAACCAAGAGAAAAAAGAATATGACAGTTGGGCCATAGCTGTCCACAAATGATGCCTAGAGGCTTGAAGTGTGAGTTCAACCAAGCGTAAAATGTCAGACAGGGAGCTTCCAGGGATCGCTTGTTGGCAGGACAAAGTGGAAACCCAGCTTCATGTGAGGGGAAAGGGAGAGGACGTTTGGTTTCTACTTTGCAGCTTGTGGATGGCTCTGCGTGCTGCTCTCAAATGTCATCCAAGACTGTCTTGCAACACTCTGACCAGAAACAGAAGTTGTAGCCTGTATTTTAGCCGGGTGATTATTTATGTACCTGCCACGAATTTTCACTCAGGCTCGCTGTGTACCAAAACCTTCCACATCTCCCCCAAAACCAGATGGAACAAGGCTGAGTAACCACAAAAAGTATCAGACTCTTGAGATTCTCGCTTTCTCGAGTTATGAATTTAGCATATGCTGTGAAAAAATTTTACTCGTGAATCTAAAGGCTGAGGCTTGTTTGTGAGAAGCTCTATGAGAATAAACTCTGCAATCCTGCTTTAAGACCTCAATCAGTCTTATCGGGGAGAAGGCTGGATTTGCATGATGAAAACAATCAAATTTGTGGTTTTGAGAGATGATTGCTGATGGTATCCGGCACCAACTGCTTTTCACAACTAATGCTAATGCATTATCCACAACTGCAAGAGCGGCATCATACACTGGCTTCAGAATCCATTAACAGTATATTCCTATTGAAAAAAGAAATCTCAAGCACCATGACGTTACTCCATCAGCTTATCCTGTTTCAGCAAAGCAACGCCGTTCACTGAAAACACACCATCACTGACAGAGAGAGCCTAATCCAGTGATTGGTTTTACCTTATCACACAACTTAAGGAGTGTACACTTCTAAGCTGACGGATTGAACCTCTGTTCGATACAGGTTTGCAAAACTGAATCTGTTGAGCCTCCAAGATTTGATATGGGTATTTAAAGCTCTGTGCGGCATTAACCGCGGAGCACAACAAATAGCCTGCCTTTTAACAGGGCTAGGGAATCCCGGGGCCAGTTGGGATGCAAATTGAAATGATCCAAGAGTGGATTGAGAAGGTGAGGGTGGGCTTGGATGGGGCTGTGGAGGGTGGATGTGGGAGTAGCGAGGAAAGAGGGCTGTAGGAATGTGGGAATGAGATGAGGCGGTGCGAGGCTTGTGGCGTGGGGCTGGCGAGTTTCTGAGGAGTTAGCTGTGATTAGCCTCAGAGACCGACTTGTGACTTGAGTGACAACTGTATAGTAACAAATAGCAGCAGAGAATGTGCAGCCACCCCCCCTCGCGTAGAGGGTGACAGTCGTTTGGCCAGCAAACACTGGGGTCGCTGCTCAGCTCTCCTCCGCTGATGTGTGTTTTTGAGCCCGTGTGTGTTCCAGTCTGGATATCAGCAGTTCAAGAGGGCTGAGGGGAGAGGCAGATTCGGCGCAAAAATGTTCTAGTTACACATCCACCGTGTGATCATTCACAGTTTTATCCCGAATTACATTATAATGCTGTAAAATCAACAACATCGGCGCTGTTGATTTCACAGCTGTGAGTTTTTGCCTCGGGCTTTTGTGATACAACGGGACGGCACAGAAACATCATTTTTGAGAATTATCACTGATCGTAAAATCGCTGTGGCAGAGGATATTCTTCCGCGGACGGTCAGACAGGCTGAATTGAAAGCACGTTGGCAAACGTCGGGAGAGAGAGTGACTGAGTTTAAACGATACGTGATAATCAAAACCATGCAGAGGCTTGGCCAGAAGAAACGGCAGCATTAGAGCAATGGGACCACGGTATAAGTCATGCATGCTTACTTCATTAGGTAGACAGTCTGCAGACCAGAACATCTGACACCACTAGAACAAATGGGATTATTTTGATTCAGAATTGCCATCATGTTGGCACCTGCAGTGCAAAATCACCCCCTTGCCAAAACTCACTGACTGTCTTTCAATGTAAACTTTCAGGCAGCCATTTTAATTGTTGATGCTGTTCTGCCAGTGTAAGGACGTGCCAGTGACGCCATGATGTGTGCAAACTCTTCGGCCTACCTGCACTCACAAAGGGCTCATTAATTTTCCACTGTTCAGCAGCCACTGACTAATGTTTGAAAAGTGTAACCTACGTGCTTTTCATCATTGTAATTAAAAAAGGATAAATTAACACAGTGGACATGAAAAGAAGAAAAACTCCCTGCACTGACCCTGTTAATCAAGACTGGAATGAACGGCCTAACTGGGATTTAATTGCCTTCTGCTGTTTTCTTCCAGCAATAATTTGGTTTGCGTTGGCTACGCTGTGCCACTGAAGTGAGCCAAGCCCTGCTGGCCCATTAAAAGCTAAGGCACTCTGTCTTGGTGGGAGTGGGGGTAGATGGGAGAGGGGGGAAATGGGGGTGGGGGCGATGGCAACGCGCACAGGGTGACTCATGATCGGGAGTCCGTGGAAGTCAATGTAAGACTATAAAGAAAGCAGCTTCCCTCTCTAGGGTGTGGTGAGGTTTAAGGGCTTTCACATACAACTTTAAAGAGCCCAAGTTTTAAATCCTAGGATATACTGTTAAGTCACATGGGAGGCTTATTGTTTTCGAGGCTTCACATATAAGCACCTTTAACCCTCTAAATGCCATTGAAACCAGTCCTATGTATGCTCATTATAGAGTATGAGCAATCATCGGCCGAGCAGGTGTGAGTGAGATGCGTCTGTGTTTCGAACATACAGTTCAAGTCGCTCCACTGTGCTTCCAGTTACAGTCCAATATCACATTACATTCTGTTAAATAAGTGACTCTGGCCCCTCCCGGGTCTCCCCCTCCCACCTGAGTGTGTCGATATATGGTGGAGCGTGCGTTCGTATGACCACCGGCCCCGCTGAAACCACCCTGACATCACCGAGTGCTTTCTGCCGCGTGGGCAAAAACCATCCGGCGGGGCCGAGATTGAACCCTTTTCATTAATCTATCATCAGCTGTGACTGAGGCTGTCTGCGCGGCAATGCTGTCTTTTCTTTAATGCTGGGAATAAGGCGGGAAGAAGTAAATAAGGAGTAAAATGCGTGGTTGCAAAAAAAAAAAAAAAATCTGACAGGCATTTGACGAAAGTTTCCTTACTATTTTTACAATGTATTGAAAAAGACTACAATGAGGAACAAGCACACATGAAGATATAATATGAGGATATATTCGATGATGGAAGCTAGAGCTTTTTCTTTTTTAAGACAAACTCTGACATCCAGGCAAAGTTATCTGGTGCTGATGAAACGAATTTCTTCCAATTTGTTTGTCTAGTTTGTTTTACATCTAAGGAGTTTTGCTGAAATTAGGTATTCTCTGTTTGAATGAAAGTGATTCTTGGTATTACAATTCATGCCGGTTGAGGAGGTGCAGAAAGTCTAAATTCATGACTGCAAAACAAAGCTGCGGACTAAATCCTCCAGACATAAGATTTTCAGTTACTTTTGTTTCATTTTTGAAAATAAACTTTCATTCCAACCATAAAACCTTCATTTCTTGCTTGTTTTCATTCAACTGCCCACAGCTCATCCTCCCTGGTGTGGTCTGCGGCGGAGACAGTGTCAAGAAGTAAGATATGATTGTATCATCAGATATCGATCCCGACCCCAACCGGCGCCATTGCCTGGTTTTGATGTCTAAAACTGGTGCAAGAGGCCTGAAATTGGTCATTGCAGTGAAATTCACCAGGGCGGTGTTTTTATTTGTCGAGACAACATCCATGCACTGCTCAGCCGCGTCGGCTGTGCCTCTCTGTCTGATTATCTGTCTGCTCTTTTGTGTTATGTCTTTCCCGAGTCTCTGGAAAGGTTGTAATAGGTTTCTACAGAATATATTTTTATGTGTATCTAGCTCTGATGTTTTTTTATTTGCTGAGTGCAGATATGATGTGTATACAGGTGCAGCCAACAACAGCAATAGATGCGAAGAGCAGCGGTGATTCAGGTCAAATATAATTTTTTTATTTCAATTTTTTGAAACAAATGGTGAGCGAATAAATGAAAATATACACAATGACTCTATTTTATTCCTAAACGGTAGCATACACATATTTCTTTATTTCTTCGACACATCTGTGCTTTATCTGATGGGTTAAATGATTTCAGGAAATCTGCTCTGCCAGCAGGCTGTGGCATTTCTTTTCACTGGAAAATGTGACTAGAATTGTATCATCTGAAAGCTGAACTGCTGCAGCGTCAGTCAGCCAGTCAGTCAGCCAGCCAGTCAGCCAGTCAGTCAGCCAGTCAGCCAGTCAGTCAGTAAGCAGAGCTGCCCGAGCAGCTCCTCATTAGTGACTTTAATTGGTTTTGAAATGAGATTATGTGGGAAGTTTTAGGCCTCGATCTGTCAGATCTTATGTAGTTTTGGTCGTGATTCTGACGCTGAAAACCAGAATTTGATCCTACATTAAAAAATACTGACAGAAACATGAAGGACACAAAAGTGCAAATTTACAATTTGCAATAACAAGTAGCATGCACACAATTCTATCTCATAAATTATTCAACAGGCATTTTGGTGTTTGTATATCTGCATGGTTATTTATATGCTGAGGGAATTTTAGGATGCTTGAAACACATTCTACCTACTTTTAATTTATTGAAATTTCATAAATGTGTCATCGTAAATGAGGAATTTAGCGCTCATTTTTTTTCGTTGCTATTCCATACAAAATTGAATTGAAAAAAATCAGTGAAGACTTTTGGAGGGCGCATTTTCTGTCTGACAGTAAGAAAAAGGTGTTTGCCCAGAAGACAGACCACCGAACGGAGCTTTACAAGGCATCCACACCCATAATCCTTCCATACAGTGGGATGGTTGTGGTGGAGCTCAAGAGCTTTCGCCACTGCTGATAATACCTATTATTCCGAGGAACACCAACTAAACAACATGACCCTGCTCGTTCTAATGAAGTCACTAATTTAATATGCCACAGTGCTTTGGTGGCAATAGATTCAAAAACTAATCTGGGCCAAAACTGATTAGGCCCATTAAGTGGTAATGGAGCGAGGGGCACTTAGCATGCTTGGAGGTTAAGCACCTTTATTTAAGGCGTGGCTGCTCTTTTGTTGTCCTGTTGTTAAGCTGATTGCATAGCTGTGACCATCTGTCTACTTGTGTGGTCTTCTGATTCGTCAGACGTGTTCATTTGTAACACTGATGTTCACATGCTCAAATTCTACGGGCGCACTCATTTGAAATATATCGGAGTTTGTGCACAAGACCCGAGAAGTAAAGAGAACGGATTTGTTTTCTGAGTTGCACTGCTACGTTCGCGAACTACACAAAGAAAGTTTGACAGCGTCTGCAAAAACATTTCATCACCAACATTTCCTGTGGATTTAGGCACCTGTAACCCCACGCAGTTTGACGTTTGCTGCTGTGAGGATAAATTTTGCAGAGGGATACGGGGAAGAAGCTGAGCACCTAAACCGAATCACGCTGAAGTCTAGTAAAAGTGTGACAAATGTAGGCAAGCTGAACATACATTTGAAGCATTAGCCCGTCATTTTGACAGGTAACACATTTTTATCAGACACACACACACACACACACACACACACACACACACACACACACACACACACACACACACACACATATATATATTATATATATACATATATATATAGTTATTTCAACAGTCCTTTTTAAATAGTGCAGACTCTTAATCAAGTGTCAGAGAGAGCTGTATGTATTAAAATCTCCCCAATGGCAATGGCCTATTGCATAGTACTTAAATACTCAAATAAGCTTTCATTGTCTTTTGATGTGTGACTGATCTGCCGACCAACACAACCAGAAGGCATTCCTTACCCAGAGAGCTGGCCGCGGATCCTCGCTCTCTGCCAGCTGAATGCTCACTGCCACGGCACGTTTTCTTCTCACTCCCATAAGGCCTTGACACTTTTCTGGCACGTATGAGGGATAGATCATGGGGCATAAAAAAAGACAATGTCCTGCAGTGTCGAAAATTTATGGCCGGACAGCTCACACAGACCCATATGTTTAGGAGGGGAGATGGGGCCATTCTCAAAGCTGCAATCAAATACATCTCAATTACAGTTTTTTTTTTTTTTTTCTCCCAGTAATACCTGCTTTAATTTGATGGGCTCAAGACTGCAACACGAGAGGCATTTACACTTTCTGACATGGTTTTTGAGTTAGCTGTGAGTGGAGTCCTTTCTCCTGTGAAGAATTTTCAGTTTAGGCCTGATTTTTTTTAATTTAATTTTTTTTTTAGAAATGCTTAAATTTTTTATAAAATGCCACCAAACATGAAACATTGCTTGTTTTATTTGGCTCGAGACAAACAGATTTTTAAATTACAAGCTATTTGGATAGGAGGAGGAGATACTGAAGCTTTTAGAGAAAATCTTCATGGTCTACTGAAGAAATTAAAAGCCTTCCATAAATAGATTTATGCATAGAACAAAACAAACTATCAGGATGAATAAGTGAACCCAAACTGCATTAGTAAGTAAAGGATTTTGTGAAACAGCAAGCGCCTCCTCCATTCTTAACCTGTGTTTTTAGTTTTATTGACGTTATTTCATTTTATTCATACCTGGACAACAGATCTTTATGTATCTGTCCTTTGTAGGAATTTGCGTGTTGTTAGGAATCCAACTGCAAGGTTAGATTTGCAGGGAAATGAGAGTGTGATAGCAGGATAGTTCACACATCTAAAGCAGGTGTCAGACGCCATCTACTGGCACCTCAAGTTGCTTCATCTTTCAACTTGCTGCTGCTGCATATCATCCACGTTCTCACAGAGATTACCGAATCTAAAAGATACTGTGAACTTCAAAGTGTTTTCATACATATCGAAGATCTAAATGTCTTCCTATTTCTCCTTAAATTCATGGAGTGCAAAATAAAAACAGGGCTATCTGAAAATAAAATTACCAACATATGGAAATAGTTTTTCCTATATTATGAAGGCAAACGGGGAGAAAGGGAGACATGTATCCAATAGATGAAACAAATATATGATGTACTAGATTTCCAGAAACCTTTAAAAAAAAAAGGTCATATCGAGGGCAACAAATCATTTATATAATAATGTAATTTGAAATGAAAATAGGATATTTCATGGGGAGAAATATGTAAATAATCTGATCCCAACAGTAAACACTTTATCGTAAATCAGTAGAAAGTGTTTATGCTAAAAACTAAAACCAGAATTACCATAAGAGTAAGAAGTAAATTTGCTCGAACAAACCAAAATAACAAAAAAAAAAAACTATCCAGATTGAATAATTCTGCTCGGGACTCAATCAAGTCCCATCCCCAGCCGTTTCAGTGTAGTCTCATAAGATTTTGAGGCTGAAAGCACAGCCAGGGAGCAGCTGCGCACCATCCTGTCTGTGACTCCGCCATGTGACCCTGCGGCCTGTCTATCCAGATGGCCACTTTTCTGTCTGCCTGTCCGTTTGTCTGTCTCTTTGCCTGTCTCCCTCTCACAGCTCCACCCATCTGAGCCGGTCGCGGAGCCGGCATGGGAGCTATTCCTCTGACAGCTCACTGAGCCCCACTGCTAACCAGCACCGAAATATCCAGACCGGCACGGGTTGCATTCGCTGAAGTGTGTGAGGGGTTAAATCACGAGTATGCATGTCTATGGACGAGAGTTTGTATGTGTTTTCACAAGGGGGTTATAGACAGCTTACACCAATTCCAAAATAATTTGTATTAAAACTGCTGATGGCTTATGTATTTTCCACATTCTAAAAATTTACAGTTTTTATGCCCCAAAAATGTCAAGACTTGAGTAATTTTTTATGATCTGTGACGGAAATGTCTGTGGAAAAAGCATTCAAACCATCGTAAGATATTAAAATTGTAATGAAAACCCAAACTGATTAAAAATTCCTTCAAGCTCTTAAACCAGTGACTCACTGTTTGAAAGAAACTCTGTGATATAATACTCACTTTAGATAAGAAGAAGTAAACTAACTGCTGTGCCTAACTAAACGTATAAAGCGGACACAAAGACAGACCCGTTACTGGTTTCTCAATGCAAGTCTCAGCCTAATATCTTGAGCTAGCGTGAAAGCGTTGCCTATATAATTGAACGAGGCCAAATGAACTGTGTAAGGTGAAGCGTTCCCATGTTGATATTAGAGAAAAAAGAATTAAGATTGCGCCCAGGTACGTGGAACCATTTGTGGGTTATTTTTACAGATGCCATTTTCCATGACCCTGTTCTGTAAGATGACTCTGCCCCTCACAAGCAGGAGAGATGGCCGTCCTCAGGTGGGCGTCTCGCTGACTTAGGACTGCACAGACCACGCCTCCGACATGGAGGATCTCCTTCGAGTCGTGTTTTTATCGTTTCTGGACTTAAGTGTAGGCCACTTAACTATCTAAGCTTCCGTAGTGATCATCCCATTTATCTGGGATTATTGCAGTGAATTTACTGTTTGGTCTTCTTCCAGGCCTAAAATGTCAAGTCCAAAGTCATGTATGCAGTAGCTTTATTCGGTAAGACCTTCGCAGATCCGTCCAAAGCTGGTAGCAGTTGATCTTTGGATAGAGCATGAAATAAATAAATCCTCTTTAGCAGATCAATATTCATCCTATTTAATGCTGGATGTGAAACTGCTGGATTTGAGGTGGTAATGCTGATGTACAGCTAATCGTTGGAAAATAAGCAGCAGGGCTTTGCGATTCTCCAGCAGATAGTTTAAACAGGAAGACGGATGAGTAAATGCCGATTGTCTAGGCAGTGAAAAAGCTGGTAGTGATTACGTGTAATTTATACTTTCCAATTAATACGCAGCAAGTCTCTTTAGGAGTGGGAGGGAACGGTGTAAGGAGTCATGTTGATGAGTGTGTTATTGAAGCAGGAAAATGAGCCGGTGACACGTTTCCTGCTGCAGTTTCACAGTAACGACATTGTACACTAATGATATTAGTTGACACTGCTTGTAAAAATAGCGAGAGGGGAAGCGAATTGATATAACAGAAGGGATGTGAGGTTTCATTATTATTCTTCTTACTCCCTGTGTATTTCATTGTATAAAGAACAAGCGAGAGGACACGACCTCTGGCTGGACTGGATTTTGGCATGGGGGAGGAACCGACTCTTCCTCCATGTGTAAATTCACTCTGTTGTAACAGCCCCGAAACACCTGTGACAGAGTGTGACAGTGGAGAGCCCTGTGGACTCTCCGCGACTTGAGACTGATAAGTTTGCAGTGCACACCATAAAGCCGGTTTCCTGTAGCATGAAATACATTAAAGCATCGAGAACTTGACCAGTGTAATTTATGGCTGAACTTTCTGTTCCCTGTTGTGAAGTGCCCCGCCCACATAGACTCTCAGCCTCTCCGGCCAATGATTTACTTCGCTTGTAGCTACTACGAGCTGAGGGCTGAAAGTCTGCATACCGAGTCTGTACGGCCGTCTTTCTAGCGTTCGCAGGACTGCAGCTCGCTTTGATGGATCGCCCCAAGATGTGTCCTAATTCCAGCAACAAATGAATAAGGAAATACTTTGGAAAAAAATATGTCTCTGGCCAATGCTCCTTTTCTTTTTTGGATTTTTTTATTATGAAAAATTAAAACCTCTTCTGCTTGTGTGTCTTGACTTCACAGACCTCACTGGGATAAGACGGATTTAAAGTTCTTTCCTTTTAATAACAAAAAGCCACATAGACCAAAGGATTTTTTCCTCCATATTTTGGGGTGTCTCTCAATCTCTCTCTTTTTTTTTTTTTTCTCAGGCCAACAATATGTTTTCCCATAAAGCACCAAAAGTTACAGTATTACAATTCTCCAACAGGCTAATAATAGAAGCTATGGATAAATACTGCTTTCTGGCCTTTTTCCACACTTGCTACACCTAAAGCATTTTTAAAAAATACCCAGGCTTTTCTTGCGCCACTTGTGTAAACCAGAAGGGTTACTCCTGTCAATTACCATAAATCATGGCACTGTTAAAGCAGGACTTTGACATGATGACAAAGAGACCTTAAAATATAAATATTAGGCCATTAAGCTTGTCTTTGCCAATCTGGGTTTACACTGATGACCTAGCAGGTACAAAATCTAGTTTTTTCTATAGGCACACATGATACCTATATGGCTGCTCAACTGACATGAATGCACAATAAATTTTGCAACTTTGACCCAGGACACCTGTGTTCTTGGGGCTAGAACCTCGCTGAAAAACGCAGTCAAGTAGAGAGTGGAGGCTGAGTTATTGTTGTTAGGAGACTATTGCACAACAAAGTCACTGCCCGTGGTGTTTTCAAGAGCACAAACAATGTCTGTAGAGTCAGGATTCAAGACCCTTATTTCTCACAACATGCAACATGCAACATAGCACAGGTGCAGTGAAACACTCTTCCCTGATAGTCTCCAGATGTGTTAACTTTATTAAACGAAAACTTAAAAAACAGAACTAAATACAAATATATAAACATGTATATGTGCAACCGGAATAAAATGTGCAACCAGAAATGTGTAAACAGACAACTACCTAAAATATAAAAGGAGCAGCAATTTGCAGGTCATTTCTTAAATGTTTGATAATTTACTCCTTGTATGTGTAAATGTAGAAAATATGGACGGCTTGTATTGTAAATTCACAAAAAAAACAAGTGGTAGGTCACTGAAACTGTGTTGGAAACCAGAGATCCCAGTGCAAAGGGGGGGGGGGCGCATAGAAGGAGACCGGCTCAGTGCTACAAAGCTGCCGAGCCGGGATGTTTACCAAGGATTTTTGGCTCACCGAGCTGAAGGGCTAAGAGAGAAAAGAAGAAAGGAAAGACGAAAGAGGAAGAAGACGAAAAAAAAGATATTTGGCATTTCTGACTTTTCCTCAACAAACACCCCAGGGTCTAAGAGTCTCATTTAAATAAACAAAACCGAGGGGGTTGGATCAATTTGTGGACAATAAGCTTTGCCTCGGGGCCCCGTGCTCTGACAAGCTTCGAAAGTGGCGCCGGACTGTGTCTCACTGAGTCAGAGGTAGAAATCCCATCCTTCAACAAGTTGTTGTGAAGCAATGTTCACAGGCTTCACTGGTGGCCTCAGCCGCCTCTGCAAAACTTTGAAGTTAGTGGAAGCAGACTCGGCTGCAAATAGGCAAAATCCGTGTACAAAATGGCCGCTTGCCTCAAAGGGTGTAGGCGCGGTGAAAAAAGCAGCTCTTGGCTGTGGGGAGAGGAGCTTGGACTGAAACCACCGCCTGGGCCAGATGTCAGATTTCGGAAACTGACTGGAGCACCTGCAGACTCCAGCAGCCAGGTCTCTTTCCTAGTCCACTCCAAAGGTCGTGACCTCTCTTCAGAGGTAAATGAGGGGGTTTCATCAAGTTTCCATGTGCTGTATCTTTGACAGCACTGGTACAGTAAAGCCAGTGTTCCTTGTTGTTTGTAGTTACCATGTATAGCCAGCAGAGGGTGGCCAAGACACAAAGAAACCCCACAAGATCAGTGGCAATAGTTTTAAAATGTCAACAACGATTGCAAGAAATCATGATTTCTGCAATTACTTAGAAGTCAAAGCTTTTTAAGATGTGTTTACTGTGCATTAGAAGAATTGTTTCCGTTCAATGAGAAAGAAATTCAGTTCTGAAACACTGCTGTGTTGCCTAAGTCTTACTGAAGTGTGTGAGCCTGAAAACAAACAAAACAACAGTCAAATGAACATTTTCTAGTTCTGCATTTGGTATAATGATATAAAGCTGAGACGAAACATATGTACTTGGAAGACTGAGTCATATTAATAGGACGTCAGACATTTAGAGCGATTATTTATTGTCGTTCAGAATTACGTATGAGCGGATTAACTTGTGCCATCGGGTGCCATTGGTGCCCAGGCCCTCACCGCTGTAGTGCAGGACGAGACATGAAAGACTTTCAGGTCATCATCAAAGGTGACCACAATTACAATCGTGACTATTTGAAGAGCGGCGGTCAGCTGTGATGTGTCTGGTAGACCACTAGAGACTGAACTGCATCCACAAAAGACACCAAAAAGAAGCGCTCTAACCCAAAACCAGGGTTTTAATGATAAATCATTGCATTGGATGTAACAGTGAAAATGTGCCACCATTCTTTTCTTTTCTGTAATGTCATCTAATGTAATGTAATGTATAGTTCTGGTCTTTCATTTACTAATTCACTCATTTACATTCATCTATTAATGCAACGGCTTGCACATTATATCCATTTACATTTTGGGCTTTTAGCTGTCACCCACTGAATGACCAGCAGGGGATTACTAACTGATGGTCCCACGGTTGCTGACCATCACATGTTGTGGGCATCAAAATCTGACATGACATTTATTTGGGGGTGTATCAGAGGGGAACCAGGGGTGTGTTGTGTGCAAGGGTAGAAAGTAAAGGACAATAATGACCTAATGTATCAGGGAAGCATGATCAACTTCCCAGGTTTGTTTTGTGCACAGATAACTATGAGAAGTGCGTCGGACCGGTAGAAGATTTTCAGGAGCAAAAGATTAATCTCCCAAGCTTGTGTGCTGCTGTCAGCCGAATCTACCGGTTACAAATAAAGGAATAAGTGGTGTCCACACAAATGGTCGACTGCTATGAGTGTTAGAAGCCACATGATACTTTTAGACCAAAGTCTACACTTTGTACTAATGACAATCTTTACTTTCTATTTCAAAAATATTACAAAATAATTAAAGATGTAGTTTCTCCCCAAAACTTCTTGTCGGGAGAAAAAACTGTCCGACTGTCCGAAACATAATGAATAAAAAGAGCAAAAGCGCTGCTTTCGTTCTATTTGTAGCTACAGGGAGGAGCCTGAGGCAATAGAGGATACCAGTGTCAGCCTAAAGCACTGGTAAATACTGGTAAAATCATTATTTCCCCGTTAAAATGCCGGTTAAGTCTATTTATATGCTTAAACACACGAAGAGACACATTACATTGACTGTGGACTCGCTCCTTTGTCCTAAACTTTTTTTTCCCCAGTAGTGATGAACTTCAGAGCCGGCCTCTCTGCTTGTTATCTAACCCCTCATGGTACAGCCAGGGGTCACTTGGGGTCACTGACAGTCTGTTTGACACAATGCTCCACAGCCCAGCCTCCAGACCTTATCGACGCATGGCTGACATTTCCACAACGTATGACCGTCCATAAAAGGTTTGGGACGTGAATCAGACCAGCCAGAGACGATAAAAAAAAAATAAATAAATAAAAAAAATATGACATCACCGCCGAGGCGGGACAGAGAAGTGCGATACCGCCACCGGCGCTGTCCATCTGCTGTCAGGTACGCACTAAAAATGTCACTCCCCGCTTATCAAGGAAATGAATTAATGACAGTCCCTTCCAGTTGGATTTGGCTGCGGGACTACATTAATAGAAATAGCAGAAATTTTCCCAGCATAGGCAGTGAAGCTCTCAGAGAAACCACAAAGCGAGAGCAGATTTACTGAAACAGAACCGACAAAAGATTCGCAGTGCTCTTGATTCTAAAGGCTCATCCCAGAAAATGAAGTTCACGCTGTTGTGAGGAAACTGAGAGTACCCAATGGCTTCCAACATTTTGTGGGTTTTTCTTTCCTGCTTTTTGGTAATCAGTCTTGTTTGATTAGGATGTAACGTCCATGTTTTTATGGATGAAGAAACCGAACGTTTGAACCTTTAAAATGGAAAACCTGAATCAGTTAAGAGCTCTTTTGAATGTAACATTTGAAATTTTTCAAAATATTTTTCCATGACTATTCCCAGACTATCTCTCTGCACGAACCACATTTTTTCAAATCCTGCAAGGCTCCAGTTGTTATTATTTCCCCATCCTCTTAAACGGATTGAGCCCAGGGTGTACCATGTGTATTATATCATTATCACCTGAAGCGAAGAAAAGGGTTTTATTTTTTTACGTAGCAGCTCCACTATTTTCCAAAGGTAAGATCTGAGAACTACCGGCAGGGAAATTTCCAGAATCAAAGGAGTAGTTACTTCTGTGGGTCAGGGAAAGGGCAGCCACATTCATGCCGCACTATATTTTACACTTTTCAAGTTTTTGACTCCCCCGAGAACTGAGTTGATGTCCTTTCTGTTATTTGTTCACTTTTGATACAATGTATATGTTATATATATATATATATAACATATACATTTAAAAAAAAGAGATTTTTAATTTGTCTACTCATTGTCCTTAAAAACGAATGTATTGGTTTTCATGTTTGATATTAACACTACAGGGGAGGTATGACTTGTTCTTCATATTGTATAGCTGAAAGAACTGAGACTCTTAATGTCTTTGATCCCACGGCTTCCTGAAATGGCTGGCTTAAACATTATTCTGCTGTTCTCTCTCTTCCCACAGGAGACCTTCCATCCCAGACGCTGAGCGAGCGAGTGTAAACCTCTCTAAGTCACTCTTAGCTCCGCCGCCTCAGCTTGTATAAGCCAATTCATGCCGAATAAGACCATGTTAATCTGGGGTTTACAACGGGACTAAGTAACTTGATTTCTATCCTCTGTTAGCTTGAAGTTGCCGTGATGTCCAACTGGACTCATGGCCGGAGGGTTTTTTTGTTGTTACTGTTCCCAAGACAGTGTGTTCCTGTTTTCATCTCAAGTTCTCCTGTCGCTTTTGCGTCGCTGAAAAGGAGAGATAAGGCACACACACACACACACACACACACACACACACTCACACACACACACTGTGTCCAAAAAAAGGATTTCGGTTCCCACAGCTTCAATTCATTTTCCTGCATGCACCGAAAACTAAAAATAAAGGAATTCGGATTGGGTTTTCACTGCATTAACATCATGGGCACCAACTGAGATGAAAATATATTTCCATCTAATTACGCTGTGAGCAAAACGCAGGCATGTGTGTAATGTAAAACCTAAATTGCACCGCAGTGAGTTTATTTTTTCTCTAAAGAGACAACAGGACTTTCATCTTTCTATGCAGAACTACTGTTGCATTGCACAGGCTATAAACAATCTTTGATAAAGGTAACTATAATAAAATCAAAAATGACCATTATTATGGAGCAGTTTTCAGTAAAGAAAAGACAAAAGAATGTTATTCGACCATAAAGAGCTACAGACACATCAATAAAAGT
Organism: Xiphias gladius; assembly: GCF_016859285.1. Taxonomy (NCBI): domain Eukaryota; kingdom Metazoa; phylum Chordata; class Actinopteri; order Istiophoriformes; family Xiphiidae; genus Xiphias; species Xiphias gladius. The sequence goes on from NC_053422.1 coordinate 7,549,471, forward strand.
GAATCAGATAACTGTTAACAATTCGATGAGCTGAACTACTTTTTCCTAAATTTCCTTATATTTGATCCAGCGTTTATGTAGCTTGACTGCAAAATTGTCAACATTTGACTTACATCTGCAATAATAATCTGTATTTATAAGGCACTTTTCAAAGTTTCTCAAGCCACACAACTATGGATAATAAGAATGAACGATTCACAAAAGACATGGCCTTGGAAACAGTCAGGACAGCTACAGCTCTACAAAAATAAAAACTAGATTTTTTTTAAACAGGTTTAAGCCGGGGTTTGATCTCTTTGAGTTCACGATGGGACCTTTTTTTGCTGATCAGTATGAACCTGGTGTGTGTTATACTTCGGCAGCCTTGACAAGGAGTTCGAGGTTGATGAAAACCTGTCATCAGGAATCCCTCCGATCCAGGCCTCGTGGTGTGTGAATGGTGCGCTAATGGCAGGAGATCGTCTCTAAGAGGCAAAACCACAAAAAGTGGCAAAAGCTATTGATTCAGTGTATGAATGAATAGTCAGGGGGAAATCCAACTGTTTCGTTTCACTCAACCAGTGTCTGGTTGGTCTTTCTGGGAAAGTGCCACTCAAACATCAACAGAAAATAAAAAAATAAAAAAAGTCAGTTGGCCGGGCAAACTGTACGTTATCTCTGAGGTGCAGCAATAAAAATGCCACCATAATCTTGCATGAAAGCACCCATTTATCAGAGTGGTTTGATCACTTTAAACATTTTTAAATCTAATCCGTAGATATGACTAACAGTAAACTTATCGCTTGCCAGTTTCCCAAAAACTGAACTCTGCAATGTTTGCTCTGACTGAGTCGATTTTATGCAGAAGATCTGTCCATATTTTGACAGAACCCAAAAACGCTTCTGCTTGCTTATCAAAGTTTCCAGACAAAACACAGAGAATCGTTTCAGATGTCATTTTACAGCTCTTTACATATTCACACAAAAACTAATCCACACAAAGTGTCCAACATTACTCAAAGGTACCTCCAAAAATGCAGTTATCAGAGGCCCCGTGTGGAGTACAGTCAGAGAACACCCGGCCTTCTGCTCCTTATCTCTCCACTCTCCAGTGTGGGTGAGTGTTTGGTGGAGGGAGATGGGAGGGAGATGAGTGGAGCTGCAGATGGGCCTATGTTGTGTTGTGTATGGGCGCTGGAGCCTCTCATGACTGGACATTGTCAGGTGGGGTCAGCCGCAGGGCCGGCCTGCGTGCTCACCAGGAATGCGGCCGTCTTATCAGTTGTAAAGGAGCCCTAGACCCTCCGAAAGAAAAGCAAACGTCTCCGTAGGAAGACAAAGATGGGTCCTACAAGATATTTTTCTTGCCCCGCTTCACTCTGGTTGGCAGATTTAAAGCTGTGGCGCAGATACCAAGTGACTCCGACTGTCATGGAGGCTTTAATTTAAGACGTTTCCCTTTTTTTATCCCTTCACCTCCCTTTCTACTAATATTTTGATAGATTTAAATAACATACAGATAACGGTGATTGTTCATCCACCAAGACAGTAGCTACATTTTACTATTCTTTTGACTGAGGTACATTCACATTTGTAATTTAAAAATCGAATATTTTTTGTGGCTTAACTGATCATAATTGAAAATGAGTGCATATTTTAATGCTGGGTTTACATACAGTACATTACTGATGTGATCAAGCCCGTAGCTGCCTTCTTAACCGCCCTCATTTAAACCTTTAAGTGCACAAATACTCTCTCTAGCAACTGAGCCTAGACAATTAGATATAAATATAAATAAATAATCATTATATCAGCAACAGAAGCCACATTTTCAAAGTTACTGTGCTGTTATGTAATGACTGACATCCAAAGCTGAAACAATGACTCGATTAATTGATTAGTCGATCTACTGAAAAACAATATGTGACTATTTTGGTCATCGATTAAAAGCTTAACGCAAAAATGCAAAACAATTGCTCACGCTGTGAGCATTTGCTTTTTTTATTTGTTATAGCAAAAAGTTTGACGGGCATATTTTGCTACATTCTAACATTTTGTTGACCAAAGGATTAATCAGTTATGCAAGACAATAATCGAAAATGAAAATGATCACTAGTTGCATCTCCATAGTTTTCTTTCTGGCGTATTACAGATGAACTCAAAATATGTACAACTGCAATCTGACTTGTCATTCATTGGTTAAAATAATGATAATAATGTGAAAATATCTTGTGTTAATTTCAGCCTCTTCTCCATGATTTTATAATGCAGGGCAGACGACAGATGAGAGTGGAACAGTTAGATATCCACAGAGCACAAGGCAAAACTTGAAAGAAGTTGACAGAGTTGACAGTGAGCCTGGGGCTCGAAGCAAAAGTTTTAAACTTTTCTATTTTCATGAAAAATTAAGCAGGATTTTCCATCAGCTGTGAAGTTGCTGAACTCAGACTGTCTTTCTCTCTTGGGCCAGTCCTCATCCCATAATCCCTTGCTCTGTCTCCTCCTCTCTCCCTTGGCAAGCTTGGCCAATCAAAGACCTTAAAGGGGTGAGTGATAGGGGATAGGATGAACGAATTACCGTGGCTACGTCTGAAACCCTCCCTACACACAGCCAAGTCACTAAGTCGCAGACTTGTTGCTCAGTGGGAAGCAAGCACTGGTGGATTAGCGCTGCAGCAAACAGGCAAGAGGGCCAACTCGGCTGGGGGCTCTGACCCCTCGGGATGGGGGAGGGGGGCAACATCGCCATGTGAACCTCATAAAAAACAGGCCATCGGGAGGTAAAGGAAGCCCACTCATACTAAGCTGACCAGCAGATTTGCATTGTAAAGGCTGACACGGTGACGCTGTTGGGTGGTCGTGACCCTGTCTCCATGGCGCCGAGAAGCTGACAAACCAAAAGTAAATCCTTCAGCTCACAGAGAGCAGACTTATATATATAGACTCAATCTGGTCCCTTATTTAATGTCATCAGTGAAAGAAAATAGGACACGTGTGACTGTATAGAGAAGTATATGACAAACAAATGAGTTTTATTTCATGCCGCCAGTACCTGCTGCTCCCACACTGAACTGGTCCGGTGTGGAATAGTTAGAGGAGAAGGGCACCGTGGCTCTGACTGCGTAGCAACAAAAAGAGGTCATCCCTTCCGGATGCCTACATAGCTTGTTCAAATTGGACTCCCACTGAGCTAAGCAGAAAATAACTCTGATAAACAGCTCTCGCTGTGCGAGAGCAGAAGCAGTGTTAATGCCGTTTTTAATCCACACATGCGGACCTCAGTATCACAGAACCGGTTCTGTGTGCCAGGTCAAATGCAAACAAGTGCGTAGTCTGATCTGAAAAGAGAAGAATCAAAATCAAAGTCATGATGATCAGACAAATCACAAGCAAAATTACCAATGTCAGCATCATTATCATTCTATAGTATATCCATGCTCAGCATATGATTTCTTTGACACACTAATAATAACTAAAAAATATGTCGTCAGGGGTTCTCAACCCATCTTCACTGGTTGCACTCGTCTACCTGTCTACACTTGTTTTATTTGAATAGAGGCCTGAAGAGGTAAAATCATCCTGGATTTTTTTTTCTCTTCCCGCTTTCCTATCTTGTCCACTATCTCACGATGCGCTGTGGTGGTCCTAACCTCCAGGTTGGGCGCCACACTCATTATGTAAATAATCAAGAAAGCAGTACTATAGCAGTGCTATAACGACATACGTACACGGCATCTCAGTATCAAATATCAAAAATATCAAAAAGAACCAAACCTCACTAGAAGTATTAAGGGCTTGCTTTCCCTTCACCGTCATCTGAAAATTATTAAGTAAGACTATTAAGTAAGACTACTTTCCATTAAAAATCATTTTGGCATGATTTTTCACACATATCACTGAATACGTGTCACACAGTCACAGTCAGATCCATCACTTCGACGTTTGGTTGAGAGTGCGAAAACCCGCTTTGATGGGGAGACATGATGAAAAGTTTCTGTTCAGCTCTCCTGCCAGGAAACAACAGCACCGGTGACATTCATACCACTGTCAGTGCGTATTAATGATTATGACTTTCATCTGTTTTTTGCCATTGTCAGGTACAAACGCGAGCCAATTTCTCCTCTTCCACGGGCCTCTTAAGGAAAAAGAGGCTGGTTATCGTCACTTGAATCAAAATTCTACTTCGGTCTTTAAAGTGTTATACGTGAGTGTTCTGACCCCTGGACTTCTTTCCAATTCACCTCAAACTACAACAGATACTAAATCATAATCATAAGGTTTCAATTATACAGTACATATATACAAATTTCATTTCTATCTTACTGCGCCGCACTTTGTAGACACTGCACATTACATTCTGTCGTTTTCAACTCACAGACAACAAATTACACCAGAGAACGTACCTATCAGTATCACTCTAAATAAATTGCAACCCAGCTGACCTCAAGAGACAGAACATCTAAACACACAGAGAGATGTGTATACTAGACACACACAGACACACACATTCTCCTTCAGTCTAATGACCATCACGGAGATAGATTAGTGTGAAGAATGCAGTATATAAGCTTTATATGCTGGATTCAACAGGAAGATATCAGCTTGTAATGTGATCACTATACTTCATGGGATGCAACAACATCAAACTTTTCCTGGTTTTTTCTTTACTGAATTCATTGCACTTTGTCTCACTCTATGATGCATATATCAGTGGTCAGCACGGCAAGTGTTTCCATACTGTCTTCTGCACAGTTGTAAAAAGTCTTGAGGAGCAGCCCATTGGTTACTTGAAATTATTACATATTCAGGGATGTTACTCACCCTTTTGCATTTTCACACCATTTTTCCGTGAGTCAAGCTATGTGTTAATGTATTGGAAAAGGTGTAATAAATACACACTGTTTGAAAATGATTAACAGCACAAAAGCTGAAGACCTTGGCTGACACTTAATCTGACTGGATATTCTTATACTTCAGAAAGACCTGAAGTATAAGAAGATCCTGAACTGCTGGTTTTCCAAAGAGCTGTTACTCCTCTGAACCCCTCACAGAGCCTTAAGGAAAGTGTTTTGCAGGGCAATGATGACAGACATAAACGACTGATTTAAACGTCTATCATTTAGTCCAAATGTGGCCCATAATTCTGAGGTGTGTTGGCACTTGGGGGCCACAGCGTCCCGCTGAGCCAGAAGCCTGAGCGATGAGCTGCAGAAGCGCCAAGGCTCATCTCTGTAGAGGCAAGCAGGGCCTCATGTGTGACTGAGTGGGTGCTAGAACGCCAAGCAGAGAAGTGCCGGGTCACAGTAAAGGTTAACAAAATCAAGGCGGGGAATTTACGAGCGTCCGTGCTTCACAAGCGATGTCGCCAGCAGCAATAGGGGGAGTGCAAAAGACAAGGGTGGATGAGAGGATTATAGTGTGTGTGGGAGCATGTGTGTGGACGCATGTGTGTTTGTGTGCATTGTAGTGGGGGTGGGATCCTCACCTCCTTTGCAAGCAATACATTGTGACAGAATGATGAGAGTCCTTTACCGTGAGTGTGTGTTCAATTCACACACTGTTGAGCCAGTTTAGTCAGTTAGTAAACTGACTAAAAGCAGCTGAGACATTGTGCACATTATCGTCAGGGTCTACGCACACCATCATCTGTCAATCCATCATTTAATATTTGTCATATACAGTTTATCTACATGCACATGAGCTAAACTCCCTCCTCATAATAAACATGTCAAGTGTGGAATGATCGAAGGTACAACCATGATCTCCAAAAGGTCAGAACCCACTGCACTGTGTTGAGGAGCTCCATCGCACTCAACAACAGCAACAAAGACCACAAACTGTACATCTGGGAGAGGTCCTATAAGTTACACCAGTAGTGAAAGCTCTGGCCCATGGGACCCTGAACTGAACTGACGAACGACCTCCCCCATCCTGATACGAAGATTTCCTTTGCAGAAGAGAAGCAGAAAATCGAGTTGCTTCTGTCCTGGAAAAACCTTGTGAATCAAGTTTGTGAATCAAGCCCGTGACAAACAATGTTTCTAATTTCCTGGAAAAAAAGTTCTTTAAGACTGCACAACAATTCCTTATGTGCTCTCTGTATACAATGTATGTAGTATCTGTCAAATAAGCCTTATTTAAAAGCAGTGAAGCCTTTTGCCATTCCTCTTTTGAAAAAACTGAGAAAAAATGAATGAACTGATGCTGAGAATAATGACTAAATGTAACTAATCTCTGTGTTAGGGTATCGATGGTGAGTGTGTTGTCATACACAGTATAAAAGCTGCATCTTTGGCTTGGCACGGCCTCAAATCAGAGGTTGCAGTAAATATACCGCCAACCAGTCAAGGGTTCCTTGTAGAACAAAGCCAGTAGGGGATTTCACTGGTATTTTTAAATCATACAAAAGCATGTTCTGTCTGATTTTGCCCTCAGTGTTTTGTGTGCGATTGTGAGAACCACTGTGGCCCAGTCAGGTACTGTAGCTCTTCGCTGTACAACACATTCTAAGTGGCTTTGATAGGCTTTTGAGTTGTGGGAGATCCCTTACCTGCAAATGACCATGTAAACCTGTGGGATGACTTCAAATCACCAAAACTGTTCCATTAAACTTTTCTCACATTAAAATTGCACTTAATGGATCTGTTCACATGAAACCACTTCAGGCTGTCATTATTCGACTAAAAACACTATCTAAATTTGAAAATACTGACATGCAATAATGTGAGAAACACTTCCACACATCACCAACACACACAGACACTCACACTGTACAGATAAGATGCCTCGCCTGAGTTCCATGGCTGTCTGTAAGTGGAGTAGGGGCCCGAGATTTTGGGAGGCAACCTAGCGATAGGACACTTCATCACAGTGGTTTGTGGAAGTTTCTCAGATCTCTCCCCCACCGATAGCACCAGTTTGTCTGGAAGAGGTTATGCTTTTCTGATAGTCTGGCAGAATCATGAATTTGTCTCCACGGACCAGTTGGGACCCGTACAGTGTATCGGGTTCTAGCAGCATGTGGTTTCAATTTGATGTCTCACAAAACTGCTTTCATTTCTCTTGATCAGTGTCAAACAGTGCAAATGCTATTATTCTATGCATTGTCAAAGTAACAGCAGATGATATAAGTGGTTGACTTCCAACCAAGTGCATGTCTGTGGGTTGAATGTGCACGTCTAATGCCCCACCACTTTCTGGCTCCCTGACCGGGTCCTTGCTGGCATCCTTTTGTCCTCACCACATGTGAAGACATTCATCATTTTCACATATAATAACAGAGCGCATTGAATTTCCCTTTCTTATTTTTACAAGGCTACCCCTGAGCTTAGCGCACAGTAGGAATCAGTCTGCCTGTGCATCTAACTCACTGCGGCGCTGATGGCTGGTAAATTTAAGCAATATTTTTGAGTTTCCAAAAAGTTGTGGGGGAGAGTCTGCTGCTGATGGCTCCACCCTGGGCTGAGCACCATCCATCTCTCCCCTTTTCCCGTCGCCTGCCACCCCTCTGCGGAGCGCCGCCCCACTTGAGATCCATTCGGAGAGCATATTTGCCAGATGACAGCGCGCTCTGTGTACCATCCATTATGGCTAAGGCAGATACATTGTCATCGGGAGCCTCTCATGCTGGCATAAATCCATGGTCAACAGTAAGTCTAGGTCAAGTGATTTATACACAAGGGCAGGGACGGACATACACTCGCTCTTCTCTTGTACAGACATATACATAGAGGCATGCTCAAACACACATCCGCCATGCAACTGCCCAGGCCAAACTATGGAAACCTGTTACTGTACTCACAAGAGCTGTAATGGGAGTCTTGTTTAAAGTACAGAGGAATCTGGTCAAAGTCTGGCGGAGGTCACTTCTTGAGGAAATGCAGAGCCCGAGGGAGTGAGTGCTAGCAGTTCTCCTCTCTGCTCCTTTTCACAGAGGAGGAGGAGGTGGTACAGTGTGATTCTCACAGACACACTTATACTCACGCATTTAACGCATGCATCCAGCATGGAAGCAGAGAGCTAGGGACGGACAGGGGAAGATGAAGTGCTAAGCGGGTTGACTGTACTTGAGCGTAATCTCTGGATAAGAATTGAGAAGATGCAGTGTGTGTCCCGGAGGCTCACTCGTGACAAGTCTGTAGAGCTTCTGGTAATACTCGCGACTACAATATTCCAGAGAGGCAGATATCACATGAGTCAATTGGTTTGTTCTGAAGGCCACAGCGGCGTTTAATGAGCACACGACCACTGTAACACCACACTTGAAGAACAGATACAACACTCAGTAAATAAAAGGTTGTATTTCTGGGCCATAAGTCACACACATGAATCTTACTGACTAAAATAACAGCACATAATGTAAGCACTGGAGACTGAATGTGGATTCGAAGGGGTTTCTAAAATAGCTAAATAATGTCATTTCCTTCATACCAAACATTCAAGTGATATGGCAGCACGATTGGTGCTCTGTCAAAGTCACATCACGGCAGGGAGGTGGACTGATCCTTCTGATATAGCACCGCTGTCTGGTCTTTGAAAAATACAACTGACAGTTGCTTGTCTAAGCCATAGTCCTCATGCGACCCCCCCCACACACAACCCCATTGTACATTATCAGGCTTCAACAATATTGACTTCTGTTGAGGAGATTAGCTGTCAAGCTTTTATTTTGTTAAGGGATCAAGGTCCTTCATGTTCTTACCTAAATATAACTTTACTCCGTAGCAGGTTTGAAATTACTGGTGCAGGTGGTATTTCATTTATGAGAGCGCTCAAGACCCAGAATGCCTCAGCTTGACCGCTGGGCTTTGGAGGGATTATCTGATGAATTCGTGTTTTACAGCAGCTGTTAGTGAGAAGTCACCAGGGGTCTAAAAGTGGATGTGAAAGCCCTCCACCAACAGTCCCGTCACTTTCATTTTTCACTTGTCTGAAAACTTGCCATTACCCCCATTAATTTTAAAACTTTGAATTGCCTACTTGGTACAAGCAGCTATAGATGTTGAGGGTTTTGATTGAGCTGTAATGGAAAAAAAACATGAGACAAGCACAGTCATGTGCGATAGGGGTTGTATCAAACTACACCCAAAATTAAACGTCCTTCCCCTGTCTCCGAGAGCATCAAGTTAATCTTGTGCATGTCTACATTGATAAGGATCTCCTGCAAGACAACTATGTGGCACCTTTTAAGTCATTGGAGATTTTGATTTATAAGGCAGGAGGGGCCACGATTGATGACCTGCTAATGCCCACTTGGATGCTTGGATTGCCACCGCCATTCGCAAGAGGCCAGCAGACCGGGACTAAATGAGACCGGGTTGGAAATGTCACCTGCGTGCACAACCTTTTACGCCACAGAGCCCTTCTCAGAACTGTAAACTCTATCTTACACGCCTCTGACCACTTCCATTGATGGCTTATGACAGAATCCCACCAGCGACACCAGCCATCCCCCACTTCACTGTAAATCATACTGCTATCTAAAGCAGCAGGACTCAGCCTTTCAGCGCTGGACTGCGACATATGGGAAATCCCCAGTGCTGTAATATACCACGGAAAGTCCAACAAGACCATAAAGGTCACAAGCTACACTTGTTTTTACATGGTGTGCAAGTAAGGAGGAGGCCAAGTACCAGGCCCACTTCAGCAAGAAAAGCCTTGTTGACAGAGTTTAAATAATTGAAAGCTAACTGGCTGTGTAAATGAATATTGGGTTTAACAAAGACTAAACCCAAGTATATCAGAAATTCTGATTCTCATCATACCTCTGAAACTGCTTAACCTGTGAATGAAGTGAAGTGTGTTTACAGGCTCTTAATCCAATGTAAGATGAATCAAAATGATAACTGGCCCATTCTACAAGAAAATAAAAGCCAAGAGCTTATTGGCTCATTGGTATTAGGTGTGTATTATACAGAGATTTTGGCGTGTATACATTTAATCAGATAATCATATTGTAAAATGTTTTGGGATGTAAATGCTAAAACTGCTTTCTGAAAAGGAATCAAAACACCAAGGCATCCTTAGTTTTTGGTTTAATGTGCAGTTTACGCTGATGGATACCTCTGTCTCTAACTGACTTCAAGACACTTTTGTGTCTGGAGCAGCTGGCTCTGTACTCGGCTTTGGCTCACCAAATGCTACTGTCTCACCAGACTACTGGAGCCTTCAATTATCTGTCGGCATTTTCACCGAATAATGTTAAAGGCGCAACTTTTGAGTTCCTGTTCTTCACTTGATTCAAAGTGTGCATGGCTATTGAGAGCACGGTTCATGTACAGTGAGGCCTTAACCTTGATCCCTCGAGCCTCTGAATTTGTGTTAGATTTGGAATAAATTTCTACAGATATAAAGCACAAAATGATCATTTCTGGCTTTCAAAAATCATCTGCACTGTTGTTTTAAAACCTAAACTGACCAAACCCATTGAACCTGCAAGACCTTAGCAGTGAGTGAACATAATTGCAAGACATTAAGGCGAAAATATCGAATGGCACACCAATATTACTTTAGTGTTTTTTTGTGTTGAGATAAATAGTATTACCTCATCACTAGACATTTCTGTTGGGTCTCCGATAATTGTTATTCAGATTTGTAACATAATGACATGATTTTATTATTTATGTTGACCATTATAAGCTGTGCCAGAGGCCCGTCACTGCTGCTGCACTTTATCCATATTCCTGAGCACTCAAGTTGCAGCTTTCAGCCAACAGCAGTGATGTCTCTGCAGCAGCTGGCCTCTGTACTGTGCCTGGCTTGCCACTTGCAAACTGCTCTCCCCAACATTCTCCACACAGACAGACACACACACACACACACATACAGTCTCCCCCAGGGAAGCGTCTTCTGAGTAATGAGACATAGCTGGGCCTATGTTCAACATCCCGTCACTTAATGTGACATGAATCTCCCTTGCTATGTGTGATCGATCTATTTATTACCCTATTTATGTAAAGCCAAGCAAAGTCTCCTGACACAGGATTTCTTCAGCCTGAAATATCAATGGCCATCACTCACTTTTTATTGCTTTTTTCTTGTCCTTTCTGGTCTTGTGGCATTTTTTTTTTTTTTTTTTGTGGTGTATTGGGGGCAGGATGTGAGATATGGAACAATACTGCAGGAAATCTAAAAGCAAAGAAATGTTGATATAATGCAAGAATATCATGTGGTAGTATCAATAATTAATTTTGTAGCATCTATTTGTGACAGTAAATAAGATTTACTATAGCAAGGAGAGTGTTAGGCAAAAGTCTCTATGGGCTGTTGTCTATTGTAACTTGTGTTGTTCTTCCTTGTGTTGCATACAAGTTGGTAGTACTGTATGTTGCTTCATTAATACCATAAAAGTAAAATAAAAGTCCATCACAGTTAATATAATTCCGGAAGAACAAATATACTCCATTGACATTCTTGTCGGGCGGTCAAACAGCATCTCATACCCTCTCCACCAACAACTTTCCAAAGTGGGACTTGGGGGGCTGGGTCTGACAATTTTTGTAACTTCCCAAAACCAACAAGCTGACATCTCTGCCATTTCACGATGTGATTGGCCAGCTGTGTAAAGCTAAGAATGTAAGTAGGGTGTGAACTGAAATGTATGCATATTGCAATCGGCTTTTCAAGTATATCTTTTTGAGTGTACCCCGGCTCTAATCCTGTATCCTTAACTCCTCTACTCGTACCATTGTCCCCAGCAAACATGTCTGCATCACCTTAGTAAGAGCAAATGTGACTTAACATTCCATATTGTGACATAGACATAGACAGCAGAGCTGTTTGAAGGCCGCTATTTACCAGCCTAGACATTGGGACTGGTATGGTTTTCACCTTGTGTGTATGTGTGTGTGTGTGTGTGTGTGTGTGTGTGTGTGTGTGTGTGTGTGTGTGTGTGTGTGTGTGTGTGTGTGTGTGTGTGTGTGTGTGTGTGTGTGTGTGTGTGTGTGTGTGTGTGTTTGTCATCATGGCAAAATGTGGTCTCAGGGAAACCTACTGTAGCAAGAACTAGCACAGATGCAGTTTTGTGTAATTTGACAGGTGTTTATATGTCTGTCATGAAACTTCACAGGTATGTAGTTGATCAAAAAGGCAGAGTGTGAAGATGGGTGCTAGCCGAGCAAGAGCGCCAGAAGTAGGGGGGTTGGAAGTAGGGTAGGAGCCAATGGCCCCCCCACTTTACGCCCTTGGCCAACATTCGTCGCAGATTACGGTATCCCAGTCAAAATCATTCCCATCCACTCTAAAACATTAAGTCAAACTACAGACCATCTTGCGATGGTAATCACACCAGCCGCGACTCCTGTCACTACCTTATGTAGTGGGCACAACCACAGAGGCGGTTTTGAGTAATTTGGCGGGTGTTTATATGTCTGTCTGTGGACAGATGTTGATAGCGTCACAACCATGCAAGAAACAAGTCACGAAACCTTCCAGGTGTGCAGTTGAGATCAAAATGAGGGCCGAGCTCAAAGATGGGAGTGGTCCAACCCGTGAGTACTGAGTACTCATGCGATAATGTAGTACTGACTACTGGGGATTCATGGCTCGGAACATGAACTTGTCGACGGGCATCGCAGCTGGTGTGCTCCCATGCATCATGGTCTCTAGTTTCCTCCTGTGACCATATAGAGCATAAAGCATGTGAAATACCTGGCAAAACATTTATGTAGTGTCTATCCAATAGAGTTCAGAGTTTATTTAGAGTTAGCTTGAAAAGATTTAAATGATCATGTAGTTAATTTAATTTTGATTCAAATAACCTTTAAGAAAAGTCATTTGAACCTGATTATTTCAGGCTCAAAAGTTCTTGTAAAAAAATTAGAAGCTCATTCCATGATTTGTTTGGCACTCATTAGAGCAAGTGCAATATCTGGTATTCTACCTAAGATCATCTTCAGAGGTGTGCTGTACGCTTTGGTCCAAAGCCACCATCCGGACCTGCTGTGTGCAGCAGTCGTATGAGCACCTGGGCTTTTGCTATCACGCAGATGCCAGGCCTTCCTAAGAGGGCTTCTCGGGGCAATCCCAGTTACAAGCTCTGGTGTTAACCCGCTGGAGGACTCTTATCAGCTACATGTCATGTTCGCATTTTCCCTGCAGTTCCGACTACCCTCTCACCATCATCTCAACACTCTCCTAAGCTCCACCTTCAAAGGCCACTTTTATCTGGAGTGCAAAAGTGGCTAACATATTTGTCCAGACCTTTCCCACAGTCTCAGGAGATGGAAAGTGGACGAAGCAATAACACTGTAAAACAGAACAAGCGCCAGTGTGTCCGCCTGAGAGCCCCGAGTTTCAAGTGTATCCATGGGCGGCTCAGTGTTGTTGGCTGTTCAGATGACCATGTAGATAGTTTCGATTAAAGGACTGTACATTTTGCATTTCTGTTCTGTTTTTCCACTACATAAATTTATGAAACTGAATGCTACCTTCCAGGCGCTCACTGCTTTCCATTCATTTTAGTATGCTAAAAAAAAATCAATTTACAGAGACTTCAAACTTGCTCGAGATAGCTAATCCATCACATTGAACGCTGATTCCAAATTTATTTCAAACAAATTACTGTTTTTTATCCTTTTAAAAAAAAATTGAGACACATTGATCTGAGCATCTATGCATAACCTTTTTTTTCATAAAAGAACACTTAGTTACACAAAAGAAATAAACTGATGAAACCTACTGATAAGGCTTGATGGACAATGACAAAGTGAGCGTTTGACGCTTTCCCCCTGCTGACAACCACAACCCGAGGCCCCCACCTACTACAGAGACCCCAATGAATCTGCTCATTGCTGGGAACAATGAAGGAGAAGGAGGAAAAAAAAAAAACCTCCAAAGTTTTATTGCCTGTGTTTTATCATGTCCACTCAGAAGTTCCTGAAACTTTAGTTTTGTTGATGGGGGTGGGGGGTGGTGGGGGTGGAGGGGGGGGTTTGGCTTAGTTTGCCTTCCTTTGCCTTCGACTACTGTCAGGCCTTTTATGATCTTCCTGTGGATTTTGGGTCACTGTCAGAGAGACTGGGAGAGGGTGTGAGGGAAATTTAAATGTGGCTCTCCAAAGGCTGAGAGAGAATATTGAGTGGCTGGTTTTCTTTTGGGGAAATACAGAATTTGTGTCCTAATTGTTGGAGTTCAACCCAGCCTTTCATGCTTTTGAAACATGTGAGTATCATTTTATTTATCTACACGTTTACTCCTTAATTTAATGCAGAAATAGCTGTTTTTTCTCCAAATTGTAATTTGGTATCCTAGGACTGGAGGTGTGTGTTATTGGTCAAATGAGATATTCTGACTTTCAAAATATGGAAATATGTAGTCATGTGGTGCAGTGGTTTTTCCCCACAATCTTTTATATGAAAACTCATGGAGAACTCCTCTATTGCCTCTAGTTGGCCATTGAAGGGACAACAATCTCTGCTTCATGTTGGCACCTTTTTCCCACCTCGGGGATTAGGAGCTGTCAATGGCTCCCTCTGCTCCACACATACACGCATGCCCTGCATACACACTGCAGTAGGTGCTCAAATCTGTAGTTCTTAGGGTACTGTGTATGATAGTGACTAGGCGAGCTTGGGGCTTGATTAGTGCAGTTAGCCCTTCTAAGGCTCTGGCTGTTTACAGTGGATTACAGGGAGGGAGGCAGGGGTTAAGTCTACCCAGGCACCATGCCTCCCCCACCTCCCTTTATCTCTCCCACCCACGGGAGCCACTGCAGCAGGGCTGGCAGCTCGTCTGGGCTCCCCATTGCAAGGCCAGGCTGACAGGTAGCGGGATTTGGCAGAGCACTTTGCATGAGAGCCAACAAGAAAAACTGAACATGGCGGATTAGCTCGGGATTATGTTGTCAGAGTTAGCCTTGACGGACAAACTGCAGAGGAATAAATTGCAATCTGTTTGAGGAGCACGCTGCCACGCAAACAGGAGAGGCATCGGCTCGTCTCGCAGCCTGTCCAAAATGACAGGGAGGGGAGAAAATCATTAAAAATTTATAAACAAAGTCCACGGCCATTACTGACATCTGCCCGCTCTGGCTGGACAAGACTTCTGGTTGTCTAACCCCTAACATCAGGAGCTGGTTCATGTTAAATCTTAAAACCAAAAGTGACAGGGCATGTATGGAGATTAGAGAAGGTTATACTGGGGAGGGCTCGTAAAATGTACTAGCTACTCCTGTGAATTAGTTTCTATCATCCTATGTCTGATAAGGTCGGGAGAGAGGAGCAGGGAGGAAGGTCTAGATCTACCTCTGCCATCTTTTGAACTGTGAAATTCATATTCATTAGCTTACAGTTTTGACTAATTATGTCAACCGCCATCTCAGTATGAGCTCTCAGTCAAGCCCTGTAAAATACTTAAGTAGCTTCTATGAAGGGATTCTAGTCAAGAAAGTCCAGTGTTTAGGTTGCGGTCCATTAATTGCAAAGAGCACTTTACTGGGTTTTTTGTCAATGTAAATCTCTGAGCTTCTAGACAGCTCTCAGATTCTGTGGTTGGTTTGCGTTCTCTTTTGCAACATTTTGGCTTATGTTACAGTCGAGTTCATTTAGTGTGCGCTCAAACATGGTCGAAGGTCGACTGTTGACTGTGACATGAAGTATCATATCACAAGCGAGGCACTTTTACCGATCATAGACAAAATCTATTTGTATTTATTCAATGTATTCAGTGCCCTGTAGAAAATTACATATCCAGCATACCCCAGGTGAGATTAACCATGATACTAAATAGAAATGCCATTTTGAAAGTAATACTGTTGTTTCAGTCATTTCCCTGCAATTACTGTACATGCTAACATTAAAACTTAATTCATTTGCTTCAAATTTTGCCTTTTCATAACAGAATTTAAAATAATTGAGGGAACTTTCAAAATGGATTGGCCTAGGGTGGACTTAACAGAAAAAAAAATCAGGTTCCACGGAAATGGGTGAAACACCAGAAGTTTTGATTCTCAGTGTTGGCAAAAGAAAAACTTTAGAGTTAAGGAAGGAGAAGCTTTCCTACATCCAGAGGAAATAATATTGAAAGAAATTCTACAAATTTCCCACTGAAAGAGTAAACACAGTGCAACAGCTACATTTCATTTCTCTCTGTTTTCTTCACATATTTGAGTTGTTCTTTATTGGCGAACTGAATTAGCTCGATTTGATTCCGTGCAGCAGCGTTCTTGTGCCGAGGACTGACTGGCATGGTAAAATGTATTAATGAGCTTTATTGCATTCTGTCCTCTCCTACATCATTAGGAATGCATGTCTGTATGTTAAACATATGAATATGCATTGGCATAGAGCATTTGTTCTCAGAGTTAGCAGTGAGCCAGCGTTGTGCCTTGAATAATAATCTAGCAGAGAAATGAACTGCATTTTCTTTGCCTTCGCTTTGTAATTGAAAAAAGATCATAAGAGTACTTTTTGTTTTTCTAGTTTTATCACAAAACTGATTCTGAACGTAATGTTGTGGTGACATTTGCCAGTAGGTAAAAATTAATTTCATTGTTTCATGTTTAGATTCATCTCTCCTCATTTATGCATTTGTGATAACACTTCTGTATCTTGTAATACATTAGAAAATAAATAGACAGAATTATGCTGTTTCACTGTTAATCAAAAAAATAGGGTATTTTGTAGAGCAAATACAATAGACTGAGATGTATTTCATTTCTGTCTGTTTCTCTGAACAAATCCAGTCCAGTGTTCCCAGTCACACTGTCAGACTGAGGATGATTCTGAGGTCGGCAGAGGTCACTGGATAAAGGTTAACAAATACCACAGTGCCTCTCACACAACTGATTGATGTAGCACGGGGGAGGGGGGCGTGTATAGGGGCTATGTCAAGATAAGGTGAGCGTAGTGATAACGTTTTTCTATAAAAGTGTGCTCTACCGCATACGAGAGACGAAAAAGTGGACGGAAAGAGTTAACAAAAACACAAGGCAAGACTTTTGCTTATGTTTGTCTACGTGTGTAGTTGTGTGTGCACGTTAATGTGTAAGAGTGTAAGCCATCTTTACATGGCCTCCTGACCATTGTGCAGTGAAAGTGCCACATTAAAATGAAGCTAAAATTTAGCCTTTAACGTTGAGGTCACTATCGATGACAATTAATAATAACTTTATTTCTAACTATCCAACAACAGGACGCGGCAATACTCCGTTCAACAGTTTTGAACTGAATGAAAATCGGGACCATTCAGTGCTGAATGAAAATCGGGACCCATGAGTGGAAACTGGAGCACTGCCTTGTCTAAGAAAGGAGCATTAAATTGATCCACTCATGAGCATTGATCCACCCATGAGCATTCTTCTCGGTGTTCCGGTTCTCTTTCTGTCTGTGCTCTCACATTATGATCTGACTTTTGCCTGCAGAAGACTGGCTTTTCATTGGCCACGCACAGGTCACCAGTGAAAAACAGCCGGCGCCCTTCAAGAACAAAGACGCTAGCGTGTTATAAGAACGGGCGACATAGACCAATGAGGGGAGGGAGGAATCGAAGCTACTGATTTACTGACAGGACAATTAGAAGGAGCAAATCTGCTATCTGAGCTAAATATTCCAGATAGGGAGGGCACTCGGTAGGGTGACGGATCCTCCAGGGGCTCGGAGAGGAGGGGGCACTCACCAAGCGGGGCACCAGGGGTGTGTTCATGTTGACTGATTTATCTGGGTGGAGGCGAGAAACACAGATGGGTCTGTCTTCTTACTATTACTCCAGTTTCTATGGAGCTGTTGCCGCTGCTATTATGATCCAAGAAGTAAGAAATGACAATATGTGAAGTGACAGTCAGTAACTAGTTATCCCCTACTGTAAGAGATGGAAAAAGATGGCAAAATATAAATTCGTTCATGTTTATTCGAAAAATAGCGACAATCCAACCATGTTGTTAAAATCTGGATAGATAAACGTGGATTAAACTCGGATAGATGTATAGTATTTTGAAAGGAGACCAAAATCCCGAGAGCGAGTTGAACGTACTCCCCGCTGATCCTCTCTCACTCTCCTTCGCAAATAAATAAATCATCTCCATCCCTGCACGCAACTTTTGACCCGCGGTGACTTTGCTCACTGGCAATTACAGTTTCCATTTTCTCTTTGATTTCCAAACGGTATTATCTTTGCTCTCCAATGGAGGGAGCGTAAACAGTAGCGGCACAGAGTCCTATGTCTCTTTAAATAAACTGCATCGTATGATGATGTTTTAATGGGCGAACCTCAATCCCCTGGGCAGTGACCCTTCGGAGTGTGTTACAGCTATGTACTCTGCACAGGGCACTGAGATGTAATTGCTATGTACATACCAGGCTATTCTCTGGTTACTCCACTGCAAAAAATGGCTGACTGAATGACTCGTTTGGTATTGTACTGTATAGAGAATTTAAAGCATTTCACCATGATTTTTCCCTAAACTCAGCCAAGAGCGGTGAGTGCCTAAACATAACCATAAAAAAAGTTTACTCACTGCAAGTGGATATTCTACTGCAAGATATGATATTTTGGCATAAAACAAGATTGTTGTCGGTTAACATTTCACTGACACGTTCAGTATCAATGGATTTGCGACTTGCAAAATACGTAAATTGGCATTTCTTCATTTTTTTTATCGGAAACATAATCCGGTCGCAATTGCTTTTCCTTCAAAACGTATTTGTTGTTGCAAATTTGTTTGTATATAAACATAATGTGTAGGAGACAGTTGCTCTGACATGATTTGGATCACGGAGTAATGTATGGAGTGCTGAGGTTACAGGACTACTTGTTAAAACACCTTGAGCAAAAAGTTACGTCAAGCGGGAATTAGTGCCAACGTGAGCAGGCGAGGCTAGCTTCCACTGCCTGAGTGGATAATGCACAGAATGAACACTCCGTGGGCTTGCTGAAGACGGAAAAAATGCCTTGTGTCAACATGCGTAGGCTACACAGTACAATGACTTGCGCCACGGAGAATGACAATGCATCTCCTAACAACGCCAGCCCTTAAACGGCAGCCAATGTATGGGAAACACCCGCCCTGCACAATAGCTGCGCGATCATTATGATTTATATTTCCTAACACGTAAAAATTGTTATTTGAAAATAAGGATAAACCAGTTGTTAAAGTGGATTTTTTTATTTTTTTGCAGTGGATGTCTGCCTCTAATGTTCCGCCCACCTCATTCCAACATGGGTGTCCATTTCCAGTCAAAACTGAGAGCGTTTCCACAGATCAGACAACACACTTTATTTTTATTTTTCAACAGAATCGCCCACACCCTGAGTTTAGTGATGTTTCCTTGGGAGAGACGGTCAGGAATGGCATGACCACAAGGAGGACAGGGAACTTTAGGGGAAAAAAGAACAGAGGATGTTATCAGATCGAAGGAATGAGCAGGAGAGCGAAAATGAGACAAAGTGACTCAACTCAATATGTGCACAACTCCCCCGTTTTCCTCTTCTAGCTGAAACTAATGAATTTTTGCGGGGAGAGGAAATGCTTTGGGAATAGGTAAAAATTTCATCAAACACCGGATGTGTGCACTTGATTAGTAATTCAGACCAAAGCTAACTTTGGTAAGACAATATTACAAGAGGGCTCAAGGAAATAGCTAATGAGCAACTAAGCTAACTTCCCTTGCTCCAGAGCATACAGTCATCTGATTTTCTAGGCATCGAATCCTAATTGGATTGTGGAGAAGTGAAGAGGACAAAGAACATTTATCTTTCCCAATTATCAGGAATTCCTATCTTGGGCAAATTTGCCATCTTACATTACCATTTGATTGAATTAACTATTGATGAGTAGCGGAAACCAATATAATTTCAGTCTTCTGACCCTTGACAGTCTCTAGATTATTTTGGTTTTGAATATTAGAGAAAGCTTTAAAAATCTTCGGTTAATTTCGACCATCTTCCCAGCCCCATCTTTAATTCCTCACTCTGTCTTTCTCTTTCCCTCCCGACACCTGTCTTCCATTAGGGTCTGGTGACCAGCTATTTGCTCAGACTGCACAGGAAGCGATACAGTGACATGCGCAATAGTCTCAAATCATCCGCGAGCCGACGCTGAGGTTGCATCCCGATGAAGACGTAAAGTAATATCCCAGCAGTACATGAGGCCAGCCAGCCCCTTTTTTTACAGGCAACATAAAAAGAGGTTCGAGTGTCGGTCACGAGACAGGGCTGGGCCCCATTGTTTCAATAAGGGTTCATCAGTTCAGATAATGTAACAGGGTGAGGTGGCTGCTGCCGGACATTGCTAATGTACCATGTGATGTAATTAGGTAATACTGCATGCCTTCACTGGCATTTGCAGACACAAACAACTCTCATAACTGAGAGATTTATCATCACTACCATGTCAAGTCTCACGTTTCCCTACGGTCAGCTTTTCAGGAGGTAAAACCCGTCTTAAAATTTACCGTCTTGCATTTTTGGAATTGTCAAAGGGTTCACGAGAGGGTTTCATGGGGTTAAAAGTTCAAAGAATTTGCTCAGTTTACATAAGATTGTGTAATCTGAGATTGGTATTGCAAGTTTTTCCCCTTATTGTACAGAAAATGTTTGAGACAGTGTGAGACACGATGCCTTTTTTCCCAGCTGTTTTTTTTCTACAGGGATGTTTTGTCTACCCTCTGAATAGAAAAAAAAAACAGTAAAATTGAAATAATTTTTGTCTGTTTTGACGCTCTCCACAGGTTG
Source organism: Xiphias gladius (assembly GCF_016859285.1). Taxonomy (NCBI): domain Eukaryota; kingdom Metazoa; phylum Chordata; class Actinopteri; order Istiophoriformes; family Xiphiidae; genus Xiphias; species Xiphias gladius. The sequence goes on from NC_053422.1 coordinate 7,570,117, forward strand.
GGGTCCCAATTAACCCCAGATGGATGGAAATCGCCCACACGGGAGGTGACGTGAGGTGATTCGCCATCACTTTGGTATTAATCCCATAATGCAAGCTTACGGTGGGGATTTCAGAAGCAGAGGAGGGGAAGTGGGGGGTCCAGAGGGTTCGTGTTCAGGCTTCTTCTGTGAATCATGCAGCCTAGCGTGCGATCGGCACACTGCCCTCCTCTTGACTCCCTCATAAGCTCTGTTACAATAACACACTTGCCTTTCACTCCGGCCCTAACCCCAAGCCTCCCCCGTCCCAAACTCCCTCCACCCACCACCGCCACCGCCAACACTCCACTTCTCTGAAAAACACAGGAAGAAAAAAAAGAAACAGCCCAGTACCTACAGTTTTCTGTAAGATAAAAGCTGGAGGGTATTTATGTCGGCCACTGGCTGGCCCCGAAAATCCATTACTGTTGTTAGCATAACTGTGATGACAAAGATAATCTTTGTTATCATCATCATTATTATTATTATTCCCTGCTTTAATTAATTTCTCCCCGGGGCTCAGAGCAGTAATAAGGAGCAGACGTTGACTGTTTCTGCCCCACTCTACTTCCTCAACGCTGACGTCCCAACCAAGTGCAAGTCAAGGTTAACAGTGCCATCTACAGTAGAGAGAAAACTAGTCCATCATCTGCTTTGAGGATATGAGAGGTACATTGACATATCTTAGGTATCACCCATCTTATACTGGCAGGTTTTTTACTTATTCTTATTTAAGGTGGGTTCAGAAAAAGTGGGTCTCTTTGGCAAAGGAACAAGTGTACCACTCCAACAAATATTCACTCACACTAGTCATGTTTTTGTGAAATGGTACAACCCTTCTTAACATATGCATGTAAAGTTTTGAAGGCAACTGATTACTGTTTAAAAGTGATATACTTTCTCCATCATTCGTGATTTTAAGGCTTAGGGGGACAGCTTGACACTCAATTGTGTTATGATAATCAATAATAAACCGATCATCAACACACGTCGAAACATTTGAATATTATTTGTAATTGAAAAATTGTTAAAATTTTAAGTTTGTGTTTATGTTGAGCCTTGAAAATTGGAAAACCACTAAAAAAAAAAAAAAAAAGTTGTTGAACCCACCCCGTACTCAAGGAATTACAGTTTAAACCCCAGATGCCGGCCAATCTATAGTATATTTATCTAGGTCTGGCACTTCTAGGGTTATTCCTTGATGGATAGTATGGTAGAACTGCAGCCTGTTTTCCTGGCCTTTTTCTGTCTGTCATATCAAAGATTTCCACCCCTGCGACAATCTATAGCTGAGACTAATTTCTGAGCATTCTTAAGAACATTACTGGTTCCTTAACTGTTGTTGGAACCAAACTCAAAGTGCGCTCTACGTGTCACATGGGACAAATTCATGATTGACACAGAAATCCATTCTCTCCCCATTTTTTTTCATCACCTACTTTGTTAGAATATTCCTGAGTAATTGTTTGCCATTTTAATCATTTAAACGGGACTGAGGCTGGGTGAGTGACATGAACTCATTCACAGCTGACTAATTTACTGCATCAGTGTCAAAGACTATACACAGGGATTCAGAGATTTAACCATTTGCCTTGACGAGGGAGAGAGGAGGAAAAAAAAGCTCAAGACGGACCATTACTGTTTATCCTCAGCCTTATCACTACTGGCGATGGGCTTGTAAATATTATCCTATTCTCCTTAATCCACTGCACAACGCTGTGCTCACCCACTTACCGGAAGCTTCGACATTTACCTCGGGATTTGCCGAGGCTTGGGCTACAGTGGCTGCGAGTGGGAAAGTGCTAATCTACAAGGCAGATTCAGGATTAGTCTGGTGAGCCAGGTGACCTGAGGGCCTGAGATCTTATTGGCCGGAGGAGATGCAGGCCTGTGGTCCATGGCAGGGGGTGACTAACTAGAGGAAACTAGGGGGGGGGGGGGGGGGTTCTCCCCAGCTCTGCTTTCTCCTTGTTTCTCCCATTCTCCTTTTTTCTCTCTCTTCCACACACTTTCTCTCTCGCTGGCTCTCAAGAAGCCCTGATGAGAATTCCACTAATCAGCTGAGGATTAACAGGGACTCAGACAACACTACATCTAATTCCCCCTTCACCGCCACTGGGGCAACAAGAGGCCCCACGCAGCACTACGGCACACCAGCACTGAGCGGATCACTATGAATGTGTATGTAACTATTTCTATTCACCTCAGATGTGAAATAGATACTCACTTGTTGATTTGGACATAATTGATCAGTATGAGTTATCAATAAATTGCTCCATCATGCTACCCCTGCTTAGAAATTAGGTGTATATACTACTTGTTTTGCCAGATACATTTTTAGGTAAACATAACTGCTACCTTGATTATGAAAGTAAACACTTCTTGAATAGTGCTTCAAGTCACTGTCGACTCAAAGAGAGCAGTGATGATTTGATTAATAAATTGGTAGATAGGCAGAAAAAATATTTAAAAACCACTGACAACCAATCAACTGTATCGTCAATTATCAATCAGAATTGCCAAATATTTACTAATTCCAGCTTCTCACTAGTGAAGATTTGCTGCTTTCCTCCTTTTTATTGTTGTATAGTGCATACCTTTGTGTGTCAGACTGTGGACAAAATAAACACGATGTTAGCTAGGGGCTCTGGGAAATTATAATGGGCACTTTTGTTGGACAGTAGAGATACAGACGTGTAAAGATGGGGGATATGGCGAGTAACGATAGTTGCTGGCTGCAATTGTATCCCCACGACACCGAACAGAATAAACACTTAATAACTTAAATGAAAATAAAAAAATCAATAATGAAAAGAACCATTATCTGCAGAGCAAGAAGAGTTTAAGTGAATGTGTGCAGCTGTGCTATTGCTGTGCAGGAGGATGGTAAAAACATCATATAAAAAAAACAAACTAGAAACAAATATAAATAAGTGACTGAATAAAAGACTAATTCTGGCTAAAATACCCATATTGGATAAGACAGTGTGGTCAAAACACAGCAAAGCTTAATGTTTTGGCCTCCGTGTTTTGAATGCGCATTTTATTTTTGTCTGAGACGAGCGTGTCAGCGTGTTATCCCGTATGCCTGGATGAGAGCACGACGGTCAGCCTGTGTTTTCAAAGTGACTCTGGCATCGGGAACTCATTCATTTTAATGCCGAGGCTCATTCACTTGCCAGGTCATGCTGGGCCACCCAGAAAGTAAAACTACTTATAAAAAAAAGAAAAAAAAAAAATTTACAACATCAAGACTGTTTAGTTGGCACTGTGTGAGGTGGGTTATGTGATATATTATAAAGTCAGTATTTCTGCATCTGCTCCATAGTAATATCTCAAACCGTGCATTATGCCTGATGTACAATTCATGATAATATATTTGAGGCATCAAGGGTAAGTGGGTTGCATTTTCAGTCCGGTTAAGTACATTTTGGCAGCAGTCCCGTGCTATCTCGGAGACAGGTTGGCTTCCCAGCCTCCCACAGTTTTGCAGTAATGAAGGAGCTGTCTTACCCAAACAAACAGGCTCTCTGGAGATGTACCTCAACTACCTCCTTAATCCAGGAAGTCTCTCTTATCTCCCCACAAATGGCCCCGTAGTGAGGCGCAGCACACTACAGTGTCATTCATCAGTTAAACCCCAGAGCGATGAGCAGGTACGATTGCTTCACGCTCGGAAAGTGAAAAGTGACAGCACACACTATGGTGGCGTAGATCAGGGCTCTAAAATCTGTTTTGTTGATCTGATGTCAATCTGTGTGTCACAATGCCGAATCCACACAGAATGATGTGCTTTTATTTTTCACTGGCAGATATCAATACCTCTATTACTCAAATCCCCCTGGTGTGATGGTGCTGTTATGTTGGTCAATGAGGATTTTAAGCTTATTCTACTGTGGCATTCGTCATAAATCTGTGTTGTCATAAAGCCTATTCAATACAGTTAAAATATTTTGAAGCATGTATTTCTCAGACCCTCCTAATAACATTTTTGGATACCTGTATTAATCATCACAAGTTTTGGCAGCCCAAATTCAGCTCTGCCACAAAATATTTTTTCCCTGTATGTTTCAACTTCCTGTTCAGATTTATCTGTTTTGACCAAAAGCAATTTTCCATCCTCACTTATTTGAGTCGGTAGAATCGGTTAAAACCTTAAGATCCCGCATTTATTTTTTCCCTAATTGCCTTTTATGTCTTACTCAAATGTAACTTTTGCTTTGTATATTTTGACTTTATCTTTGTCTGACAGCAGAAATAAACAGGAAACATAGTAAGACCAACCAAGTGCAACTCACTCACAGAATACTATTGTCTTTTATCTTTGAGGTAGTTGCTTTACTCGTCTGACAAATTGCCCTATGCCATATACCACAAACGTCCCCTAAATTAGCCCCACGGTCAAATTTCTCCAACATGTAGTCCTGACATTTTACCAAATGTAAAGTGCATGACATCTGATAGAAATGCACCGAAATGTTTGATGGCTTGTCCGTAGGGTATGGCAGTGCCTGAAGGTGCTGACAAGAAGGAAACGGGGGCAAAAAAGTGGGGGAGTGAAGATTGGCAGCAGAGAAAAGTAATTTGTGGAGGAGCTGTGACACCTGGCGCCACTCATTAGACAACTTCATAGAGAGCTAAAAGCTTTGCTTCTCCCACTGAACAGACTCCCACGCGATGCTGACTGGACCATGTCAGGCACAGCGCTGTCGAATGAAAAGCAGGAATCTACAAAAGTTTGTCCGAAATTTTAGAAAGCGTGTTTATAGTTTGCACAGAAACAGTGATTTTTAAAATAGTTTTAAACTATCGACACACACACATACAAACACTCCAAATCAACTTTTGGCAAACTTTTTTTTTTTTCAGTCTTTGACCTCCCAAATTGCTTGGTTTATTTTTTCAATTGTTACAGAACATTTTATTACGAATTATTATTGGAATAATTTTGATGATTAATAATGTCTGAATATTACTTATAATTCTACCTCTACTAGTACTAGTACTACTACTACTAATAATAATAATAATACTAATAATAATAATAAAAATAAAAGTAATAGGATGGTAAAATGTTATACTGCCATACATATTCTCACACCCACAATGTGAAATTACTATGGAAATACAAATAATACAACTTTATGTTTATCAGTTACATGCATATACCTGCAGAGAAAAATATGTGTTATTTTAGGTCTTTATCCAGTTATCCAGTTAGTAATTTAGTATTTAATGCTTAAATAAGATAAAATATCTAATCAATTATGAAACATTTCTTTTTTTCACTTCTCAAACACAATAATCCTACTAACAGCTGCCAACATTAGGTAATTTCAATTTAATTATCTTTCTTTTGCTGCTGCGCATTTTCTGAGGATAATGTTGTCTCTTATATGCCTTAAATGTTAATGCAATGTAAAAGGTTTAGGGTTTATATTACTGATACACTTATATAGGTATGTTACTTATATATGTATTATATACCCATATGATATACATAATAAGAGGAAGACAGGGGTTTACAAGTAATTATTAAAATTTTAATTGCTGATGATTTATGAGATACATACATTATTGCCAAAATAAAATAATCATACTGTTTGTCTATTCTAGATACTATCAATATTTTAAAGTTGTTTTGCCATTTGTGTCTGTCCTATAATTTGTACATCCTAATAAAATACCTGTTCTCTTCCAGCTCAGACGTGTTCTCTCTCATTTTGAGTTAATGTGTGTGTCCAATAGCCAAGCAGTTTCCCATTACTATCAATTACTCCGAGGCAGGTTTTGAGCCAGTTGCTAAGAGCTTTCATCCAATAGTGTTGATCGTTAATACTGATCTTTACATTTTTTCCAACCAAAGCTCTTATAAAGAGCTAAGACCATAAGACTGTGTTTGCGAGTTTAGTGACTACGCCAACAAGGCAACAAGGAGCTGGAGAGAATTGGAAACCGAGCACACAGCCGGTTCAGAAAGCTGAAAACAGCTGTGTTTTTACAACCAGTGAAACACAACGCTAGAAAGGATTTTTTTTTTTTCATTGGCTACCCATACTGCACCTGCCATTTCCATCACAGCCATGTGGTCACAAAGGGAGCAGTATATCTGTCAACAGGATCAAGTCCTCAATAGACCCCGCGAGCCTCTCAATCCTTCAAGACACCCCCTCCACTGGCCTCAACAAAGCTTCAAAACCCCTCAACCTGGCCATCTCAGTCCAATTCATTCAGGATATCCTCCTATTTTCTCTAAAGAAGATACTTCCTTCACCTGTCCAAACTGTCCAAACTACCTGGGGAGCAGTGTGTTACCAATACAGAGTCCAATTCGCCAGCTGTTCTCCAAAATCTGACACACAAGTTTGTTCTTGAACAAACCTGTATGTCAGATTTTTGAACCTGAAACTGGGACATTTATCTTTGAAAATTTCAAGCTAAACATCCTGCTGCACTGAGCTGTTCTGAGGGAAATGTGCGGGTTGATGCAATACTACCGATGCTGTTCCGGTCTGGTTTGTTTGCAGTTTCTGAGTAAATGTAAATCTCTCAGTATCACCTGTCTTAACTAAATTATTTACAGGAGTAATTTCACAGAGGAGGGACACGGCAAATAAAAAAACTCACTGCCCCTTGTAAAGAAACTTGTGGCTCAGCCTCTAAGCTCTAAACCTGTGAGTGATCCCCCAGTTCGACATTTGTGCCAGTATGGGGTACGTACCCTCTGAGGTAAAAAAAAAAAAAACCCAAAAAGAGGGAAGGAAATATAGAGACTGGGTCGACGCGCTAGGGATTAGGGAGGGGTCACAGTGGATCAGCTGGGTCTTCCTCTCCCACAGAGGAGGGAAAACAAATATTAATCACCTCTGGCACTTCACACACAAAGGGCCCCGAGATGCGAGGGCAGGAGGGCCGACGGAGAAGAAGACACAGGCCTCAATAACTAATGAAAAGCCCTCACAAGGGCCATGTCGCGGTGGGGCCAGCGCTCTCGGGACACCTCAGTGTGTGAACGTGTGTTTGTAGTGCTTGGAGGCAAATTCAGTTGCACTTACACATGCAGGTGATGCTGAGTGGGCATAAGGGGTTTCTTCTCCTTGATGTGGTGTTGACTATTCCACATTAAGTGCATGTTTACGTTTCTGACTGTTTATAAGTGTTGACTGGATGCTCGAAAAGGAACAGAATGATCGAGACAGAGAAAAAAACTGGTTGTCTGTAACAACGAAGGTAACTGAAATGTGTGTTTATTTACTCTCTTCCTTGTTGGCAACATGCTCTGTCCACACTCGTCTTCCTCCCACACCTCCCAAACCTCCCCAAAATCCTTCGTCCATGAGGCATCGTACGAGTGGCAACGACGAACCCCACCTGGCATACTGGCGACGGCGCCATCTGGTCCCGGCCAAGGCTCGCCATCGGGCCTGCAGGCAGTACCCGCAGTGCCAGTGTGGTGTTGTTTAATGAGCACATATGAGCAAACATTTGACTGCCAGGTGGCGTTGCCGCCACGCCATGCCGACCAGGCGGAGTTCTGCCATTGCCGTTCAAACCCAGGGGCATCAAAGGGGGGCCTTGGATTTCCAAAGTAACTAAGCCATAATCCACCCCCTTATTGGTCCCATTCATATTGAAATACATGATCAGAGGAGCTGCAGAGGCCCTAATCTTGCCAATGAGCGGTCCGGCACAGCTGCAGGGATAAAGTCAGAGTATGAGACCACCAGTATATTAGAAAAACTAAGGCCTTGCTGATTGGATTATGGGAGACGAAAAGGGGAAGGGGGTGCTAGGGGGTGAGGAAATGTCATCTTCCAACGTTGTGTGTGGTGTAGCGGTCTCGGTGTTGGCAACCAAGGATCAGGAGGTGGGGCAGACACACTTTGTCCCTGGGTTCGGTGACCCGCAAAAGAGAAATTGGAGGGGGTGAGATGAAGAATAGCGACAACAAAATGGAAAGCAAAGGCAAAGGCTGACTATGTGGAGTCAGGCCTTGATAGTTCCTCCCAGTTGCCCAGCATGAGCTCGTCTGGAATTAAGTTGTAGCATGGCAGTATTGAGGAGGGAAAGAAAGCGCGGGAGAGAGAGAGAGAGAGAGAGAGAGAGAGAGAGAGAGAGAGAGGACTAAACCGGGCATTAGCTGTCGACTTAAAGGTTTGTGCTGGTTTCTCTGGTAGGAAGAGCCGCCCCGTTTAAGTGTGATTGAGCGTGGCTTAGATGGGGATCAATGGTTATCCTCTCGACTGTTTTGTTTTGAGGTTTCTTTTCTGTATTTACTGTGAGGAAACGGAGGAGCCATTTTGTTTCACAAAGCAGGAGCCAAATATTTCCATAGTTGTATGTCTGGCACTGGCAATGTGATTTATTCATTTAAACTGACAAATTTGTCTTAAGCACAAACTTTACTATCCATTACTGTTCCTCCACACTTTTCATCTTTAACATTGACTGTAAAAACCAAACTGTGGAATCTAACAGGATTATCTTTGGTGCTATTTTGAGAGTGGATCATTGAAATTAATTTCAAAGAAAAAAAATCATATGAAATACACATCTCCTTATTTGGACTCCGTAGCAATGTGAATGTAATTCTCATGGATTTTTTATTATTATTATTATTTAGTCCGGACTTCTTTTGCCCTTGGTGATTAGAATGATTCCTCTTCCATCTCTCCTTCAGACTCTACAGTTGAGCAGCAGCACAGCTTCACAGCCTATACACACTGGGTTGACAGTGAGTTTTTTGGCCCTTGTTAGACCGACCCAAGATGTCTACAGTGGGTCGACACTTAGCCTGCCTTAGGATAGAGTTATAGAGAAAGACTCTGGTCTATTTCATATTCACTTCTTATCGACCTGTTCACGTCTAAGCTGAAGATATGAAATACTTGGACAATTTGAATGATAATTTGCCCCAGGCATAAAAAATACAAAGCATTATCAGCTTTATCATTATCACGTGACCTCAACCCAACTGAGCATGCTTTTCACTTCCCGAAGAGAAAACTGAGTAGAGATAGACCCACAAACACGCAGCAACTGAAGGCAGCTGCAGTAAAGGCTTGGGAAAGCATCTCACAGGAGGAAACTCAGGTGATGTCTGTGGGTTCCAGACTTCAGGGAGTCATTGACTAATCCTTGTATTTATAATTATGTTGGTTTGTCCAATTACTTTTGAGCCTTTTAAAATGGAGGGACTATGAATAACAATGGTTGTAATTCCAGTTAATGTGATATTTTTGTTAAGCCCCTTGAATTAAAGATGAATGTCTACACTTCATTCACATCTTGATGCCTTCATTTCAGGGCCACTGTGGTGGTGTAAAGAGGCAAAATTACAAAAATTGTGTCAGTGTCCAAATACTCATGTACCTACATATATATATATATATATATATATATATATATATATACATATACACACACAAATATATACACACACACACATACACATATATACACACACACACACACATACACACACACACACACATACACACACATATATACATACACATATATACATATATATATATACATACAAATATACACATATATATACATACATATACACATATATACACACACATATACACATATATACACACACATATACACATATATACACACACATACACACACATATACACATATTTACACACACACATACACATATATGCACACACACATATACACACATATACACATATATACAGAAACACATATATACACATATACATATATACACATATACACATATATACATACATACATACATACATACATATATCCATACATACATACATACATACATACATATATATATATATACACATATATATACACACACATATATATATATATATATATATATATGTATGGACCTAGAAAATATGTGGGGAGTGCCAGTGGTAATTGGAGCACTGGGGGCTCAGAAACCGGGTACAACATCTGAGGTCTCTATCCAGGAGAGTGCAGTCCTAGGAACAGCTAAGATACTGCGTAGAACCCTCAAATCCCCAGGCCTCTGGTAGAGGACCAGAGCTCGAGGAAGACACACCACCACCACCCCCATGGGAGGGGGGTGAGAGGGAGATTTAAAAAAAAAAATAAAAAATATATATATATATATATATATATATATATATATACATATAAAAAAAAATCTCCCTCTCATCCAGCTGCACTAGAAAAAAACTTCTCTACTTCTGCATATATATATATATATATATATATATATATATATATATATATATATATATATATAAATATATATGTGTGTGTGTATAAATATATGTATAGATTTATGCATGTATATATGTATATAATTTGTTTTCAACTACTTTTCTACTTTTTTTGTGCAAAAAAGATTGGGTATGTATTTGAATACTGACCTTCAAAAATCTACATCATTTAAAGGCTGCATACCCGCAGCATCCATCATGTCATTTAATCCTTGTTAATGTGCTGTAAGGGTCACTTCAGTTCAAAACAAATGTCAACTTTGGTCCCTGTGGGCTAAGAGAGCTAGCTCAACAATGCGATTGTTCCTCAGAGGGATCTACAGTTGATTAAGTACCCTGTTGAAAGAGTGGAGCAGTTGCCAAACCAATACTAAAATGTCCTGCGCAACAATGGTTGGTCAAGTGCCAGAGCTCATTATCCACTGTGCGGATCATTACATTAGCAATTTGAAATTTAACATTTACAGGTCTTATTTTACATGTGCCTGCACTAGTGGCCTGCAGCGGTCCAGGCTATGTGCTACAGACAAGAGCTGCAATACAGTAAATTCAGAGTAAGCTGTTGTTTGGCATCTGAGTTCAATCTGTCCTATTGATCTAGTCTGTTTTGATCATTTTTGTGAAGGGAACCAACAAAATGAAATAATCAGTTTATCAAGTTTTTGCTTCTTACTGTAGCTTGTGTGTTACCTTTGTTCATAAATTGTACATATTTTGTCGAGTGATAACATTTATTCTTGGTAAAAGTTAACTCTTTGTAAAAGTTAACAGATCATTCACCTATTTTTTTAAAAACAAGAGTGAGAGAAGTCTTACGCTGACAATGAAAGCGTCTCGTTTCACAGCACAGTTTCCCCCGAATGAAAGGCAGATGACAGAGCACCCCACAAGCACACTGATTCATATTGCTTACAGTGTAAGGCAATATGGCCGTTAGCCATCAGTTTTTACTTGAAGTGACTTAGTTATTGCCACATATAGTTCCCTTCTCAGTCTTGCAGGGGTCGTGATAGTTGCCCTCCTTCTGCTATTCAAGCTAGCAGCCTGTGCCCGTGTGACAGACTGCAAATCTATAGCCCCAGTGCGCCCCGGGAGTTGGGTGACAGTTTGTGTCAGCTGTGTCTTTTACCTGTCGTCGGGGAGCGGCTGCTATTCTTCTTCCCCTCTCTCTGGGAGCTGGTTTCTCCGTCGCCCACTTGTAGCAGAAGGTTCCTCGCTGGGTGACATGCCTCTTTAATGCGGGGGAGCCCCGCGGCTATTTATCTCCGTCTCCGCACCTTTCGGAATTGGCAACGTCCCCGTCTCGCTAGTGATCCCTCAATCAGCAGCTGAGTGCCTGGCTATCTGGCTTTAGCCCGTGACAGTTGTATATTCTCACCTGCTGAAATAGCAGCGAGCGAGTGAGTAGGGGAGCGAACGCGTGTTGAATTTTGTCTCTGTACCACCGTGTTGAGTCAGCGGCGAGGCCTTCGGGGGTACAAATGGCACGCAGGAGTGTGACATCGCAAACATCACAAATCACCAAACGGCCCCGAATGCTGTCATTACGGAGCTGTAGAGTATGTGGTAGGCAGACTGAGCGCAGTCGAATGTGAGCTAGATTGGGTGTCACACGGCACGGTAATTAGGCCCGAATTTCGTTTGACTACGTCGGCCAGCGCATATTCGAAGCAAAGTTGTATATGCACCGAAATAATACAATGTTCGCAGACGCTGTAGCCCAAGAGCTGAAGACCTCTAACATGGCTGACAGAGAGTGCATTACATCATCAAAAAGGTAATAGCTGTCTCTGTTAAGCTACGGGTTATTCAACTAGCTCACACTACGCTAAAAGTCCACGCTGTTATCAGGCGATGTCTGCTTTAGATGTTGAGATTTCAGTCAGCTTCTGGTCCATTACAGTACCAATTACTGCCATAAAAAGATGCAGCATGATTTACTTTGATTTAACCTGCACTCAAGGAAATTACCTGAAACATGCAGAGAGCAAGCATCTGTTTAAAAATCTAAAATCTTTAAATGTCCTTGTTTAATGACTGCAGCTTCAGACTGCAACTAACTGCCAATTTGACCGATTGAGTTGTTGTCTGCTGACTCAGACGCCACCTCCGTACGACAACAGGAGCAGAGAAAAGATTCATCTTTAACTGTAAACCCCTCAGATTATCTTAATTATACACAATACCCAGACTCGGTCCTTTGAAATGTAATCCTCTCTTGCCTCTCCCCGTAACCGCACGCACCAGTAAAAGATCACTGGAAACCCCCCTGAAGTAGTATGAACATGTACAAAATCTTCTGTTTGTACAAACACTGTGTACATGTACACTAAACACAAAGCATTATAAGGAATGCGGTACTTTTCACAGAATAGTCTGAATTCATGTGAAGTTCTGTTTGTTAACCAGGTCAACTGGATGCCCATTTACACCTGGATTGTGCAGAAGGGTGTCAAGCTCAACTTTAGGAAGGTATTCTTGATATTTTGAACGTTCAGTGCACAACAAAATAAGCATATACAGTTTTTTTGTCTGTTTAATTTGAAGCAAACTAAGTAAAGATTTGTGAAGAGTTTGTTTTTTCAAAATCTATTCAGGTCTGTCACCTGCCAGCTTGTCGTTGTTGTTGGCCTACTCGGCAAAGAGAGAACGAGAAGAGAAAAAAACGAGAAACGAAAGAGGATAAGGTAATCTCGATCGAACTGAAATGAAGTTGAGACACACACTCTTAAATCCACCTGCTGCTTCGCTACTGGTGTGAAATACGTTTTCAGAACAGCCTTCTTTTTCTCAATTACAGCGCTGAAGTTTCCTCAGTGTAGTACTCCTTGAAACTCCTTGAATATCAGTTGTTGAAGCTGACAATATGCATAATCGATCAAATTCGAGCTTACCATAGATAAACCCAGTTTTTTTTCTAAGAGCTTACCCACACACCTGCTGTGAGGTCACATGACTTTATCGAGACCTGCTCCACTTGACAGAAGAATCATATGGTGAGCGAATGGATCCTGTAAAGGAGATCAAAGATTTATTGCGCTTCCTTTGCACCCAAACCTTGATGTCATAAAATTTTATGATGTGTTTTCCACCGAGTACTTTTTAAGCACATCTTTACCAGACAGCAGAGACATAATTCACTCGTGGCCATAACTTAGGCAAGACAGCTTTTTTTAAGACTGATATGAACCAGCTTCGAGTTAGAACTAAAGCACATACTTGAAACTTTCAGTTATATCTTCATTTTCTTTCAATTACTTTTATTGGGAAAATTTCGTTTTTGTACAGTCCCCGCCCCCCCCAAGTCTAGCCATGTTGTCTTAACCACTCTGTTGGAATTGAAAGCAAAAATGAATATTTGAAGTATTTCCCAAATTCTGCATTTTACGCAGCCATGAGATTTTCCAGAAACAACCTTCTGGTTCAACTCTGGTTGAAACTTTGTGCGCAAGCAGAATTACAATTGAGCGGAGTATTCAAATGTACATTATAGGGCAGAGATGTAAACATGTGAGCTGGAGAATAACATTAGAATGGTAGCCAAAACTATGAATACAGTTGTATTATATGGTAGTAAAAAAAAGTGTAAAAGTATAGTAAAAGTGCCTTCATGTGTAATAGTTAGGTTGTTATTCAAAACCTTTTTTTGATAGTTAACTTCTGTATGCAAGGAGGGTATCCTGTATTTTCCCATGCAGATGAGGTCTCGACCTTGCCTTAAAGCGACGAAAGTCCTAAATGAATTTATAGGGCTTTCATGGAGTTTTTATAGCTACGTTATGGTTGAAAAAGAGGGGTTTCAACCCTGCCAAATATCAATTTCTTCTGGAAACACTTTTACTTTTTTGGCAGGCATCTGGAGATCTGAGGAGATTCAGTATTGGCACAAAACGTCTATTATAACCAGGTTCAATACATAAATAGAAGTATTTATCACAACCCTGTTACATACACATAATGCTGTAAACTCCACTGCTATATACATATATACATACACACACCTCTGATGCAGACACACTGCATGCATATAGTATTCAGTTTTCAAAAATGTTACACCATAAAGAATTTTGGCAGTGAGGCTGTTTTAATTAAGCTTATATGTTTTGGTTCCCAGTTCGAACTCACTCATTTTCATTTGGATCTGGAGAGCTGCGAGGGTCCTCTGAGCGATATGGTTGGAGGACACTAAATCCTCATGCTGTTAATTAGGGCTCAAAGAAATATTGCGGATGAGAGAGAATGTCTTGGCAAAAATCGGCGAGAGATGCTCCTGGGAAATTATTGTTTTTAAGTTAATACGTTGTTTTACTCTTAGCAGAGTGAAAGGGGATTTTAGGGATTCAAATCAAAACAAACAAAATGTCCAAATGAACTAAAAGAGCAAGGAAAGGATCTCTGAAAGGAAATCGACATCACGAATGTTAAGAACAAAACAAAGTTCAGATGTAGTCAGCTAAAATTCTGCTTCGCCAGTGTCTATGCACATGCAATGACTCACATAGACACACACACACACACACACAATCGCAAAAAGGCTTGTCAAAGATAAAACATTATGAAGTAGCCCACAGTCTCTTCATGCTAATCAAGATAAATAGCTTCTACTGTAGCAAATTGAACAGGCTCCATTTAATGCTGTTCTAATTTTCATTTCTTATCTGAGGATAGGCACGCTATTAAAACAAATTGTGAGCATGAAGGTTTGGATAATATTTAAAAGCTCGAAACAGCCACGTGATTAATGTGGTTACAGTTGGCAGATAAGAGAAAGACTAATGGCTCTGAGAGGCTGCCAATTCTATAGCACCTTGACAGTCTATGTTAACCCAGTGATTTCCTAACCTGCTCTCCGAACACGTTTCATTTCTCAAATGATTTCAAGAGCTTCATTCAAAAACATGGCAAAATTAACAGAAATTACTGACATGAAAAAATGAGAGACGATAACACATTTGGGAAATTCAAACTTAAAATTGTGAAGGCACGTTTAATTAGGAGGGTTTTTTTGTGCAAATCTAACTTGAAAACTTATAGTAACTTCAGCAAATTTAAAAAAAACAAACAATAACAAATAAACAAATTTAAAAACAAAAACAGAATTTCCAGATTCATTTTAGGTACCAAGCAAACACCTTTAATCAGTGTTAGTGAACTATGATCAGTATGATTATACTGTACATGACAATGGGCCAATAATAAGAAACTGTGTGAAGACAACAACAAGAGACAAAAATATGTTATGCTTTTACCAATAAAACAATAAGCCCAATGAGAGATCTCCTTTAATTTTCCCACGACCCGATCTATTCAGATTTTAAACTAGACAATTATGTAGTAAGATATCTTACAACACTATGAGCATTTTGCATGGTGCATAAAAAAAAAAAAAAAAAAAAACCCAACTTGTTTAATCACCCACACAACAACCAACTGCTGATTATCAGTGCCGCAATTGTGTTAATTACATTAAGGCTTTCTTCCACACACATCTATAAGTAACCATATAGCCATAATTCTTATCATTCACTGAAATGCATAACAGTGGTAAACTGATTCGACACGTAACAGCTTTTTTTTCCGATAAAATTATGGACAGAAAGTGCTTCTACTTTTCATTAATGATGCTTTAACTATATACATATACATATATATATATCCACATATACATATATATACACATACACATATATATATATATATATATATCACATAAATATACATATACACATACATATACATACATATATATATACACATATACATACATATATATACACATATATACATATATATATATGTATATGTATATGTATATATATGTATATATATATATTTATATATATACA
Organism: Xiphias gladius; assembly: GCF_016859285.1. NCBI lineage: Eukaryota > Metazoa > Chordata > Actinopteri > Istiophoriformes > Xiphiidae > Xiphias > Xiphias gladius. The sequence continues at coordinate 7,586,225 of NC_053422.1, forward strand.
CACAAATATGAGGCTGTTTAAAACTAAAATTGGAAAATCTACCTAAAATCCATGATGCTGCAATACACATAATATGCTTTCATTATTTTTACTGAATTTCTACTGATCTGTGATGTTATTTATCTACCATAAAAGCAAAAGATAGCCCTTTATTATGCATGTGGCAAGTGCTCAAAAGCTCCCACTGTAATTGATATCATTGATGTATGATCGTAAAAGAAATCCAAAATATATCTTAAAACTACAAAATACAGGTCAATCCCTGCATATTAATTTGACACTTGCAAGTTGAAAAGCCTCCTTTTATGAGCTTTCCCATCCAGTTAATACGTTTTCAGCTTTGCCAGATTCCTTGTCTCTGAAATGCAGTGACACGATTCTGTGCAACACTGCTCCCCCAAGTGGAGCTACACCTCCACTGCATTTACAAAAAACAAAACAAAAAACAAACACACAACTCATCACAAGATAAATTCTGATTTTAGATTTTTGCTCAACCAGAACTAGTAGTTTCTTGACATTCCCGTTGTTGGATTTGTAGAACGCAACACGCCGTGATGCTCTGAACAGGTCTGCAGAACTGCAGATTTCAGCTCGAGCAACAAAAATGACCAGATCAGATAAGCCTCTCCCGTTGTTCCTCCAAACATCAACCGTGTTTCAAAGAGCAACGCTGCAACTGATCATTAAGCAACGGTTTTCCACTTCAGGCTCTCCTTGAAACAGCCCAGTCAGTCGTTAGAGCGCTGATCCCTCTGCCACAGGGCTCGGACACGAACGCGCAGAAAATCAATTGGCCCCCCTACAACTCCCTACAAAGCCATATTTTTCTTCACACCCACCACGCCACCTACAAATTAGTGTTAAACTTGTCCATAACTTGATATGTTGCTACATAAAAACAGATGTCACATTCAGAGATCTATGATGTAGACTGTTATTCTCTATTAAACAAGGAGATTTCTAAAATATCTGACTGTCTTTTGCATATATTCCCAATGTTCTGTGCTTTTCAACCTTGAAAACTTTGCTGTTTGTTGTTTGTAATATGCCGGCACTTAAGCTTATTCTCCTTTTAAGAACTCTAGTTAAGCTAAAGGCCCTAAAATGAATATAAACTGGTGGCTGTGGGTGTTCCAAGGGCCCCTGCAGTACACTTACTTGTCAGGACAGGACAGAGCTCTGGGGTGGGTAAATCTGCCTCCAGTGCCCCAGGGATGAGGGATTACCCTGGGCTATTTGGTTGCTTCCAAACAGGTGAGGAGCCAGGTTAGACATGACAGACTTTGTCGGGGTGTCCAGGGCTTAGGGGATATTACTTTAAAAGCAACTTGGTGGGTGTTCCCGGTGCTCTCCCCCTATCTTCTCTTGGTTGTTTGTTTGTAAGTCATTAGAGATGGAGCATTTTGCGCCGGTAGTGGTTCTTAATCCAAGTGGTAGTGATTATAGGGGCAGTCAATAGAAGCTAATTGTGTGCACTGTGCAGTTAATAACACAAACGCAATCGGTCGGCATTAAATGATGAAGTCATCTCGTGTTGTTCCACGCGGCTCTCTTATCTTATTTCTCATGAATAAAAACACAGCACATGACTGGAACAGCCCTCTAATGAAATACTTTTTCGGGACGAATATCTTCACTTTCAACCAGTGTGTGGGATCAAAGTGCTCAACTGGCATTGTTACTGGACCCACTTCTCAAACATAAACCCCTATCTAGGCCGGGGACTTTGTGTGCCTTAATAAAGTCCTAATCACTGGGAAGCATTGTTTATTTTCTGTTACACTGGCCCTGGGGCCACACAAATTTAAACCCTCTGGCACTGTGGCTTTCCCTCAAAGCCTCACATATCCGCTAAATACCATCGGAGATCTGAGACTTTCCGTGATCGTCCCTTTCATTAATGTTTGTGGTGACCTGACTCGGCCTCTCTGGCATCAGTTTCCTGCACTAATGCTGATTCAGCTATGCTTTCTCTATCAAACATTTATTCAACAGGGACAGGAGTTATTTGTCAACGTCACGACACTGTGTTTCTGACAATTTCGGTCGTTAGTATTTATTGACTTACGTGTGATGTTTGTAATTTGGGATTTGTAGCTTATTTTGCTATTACTTTTACTATTTTGATTAAGAGCAGCAATTTAATGCCGAAAGATACCGGTCGAATATCTGGAAAGTGTCACTGCGAAAGTTGGAGTTCTGTCAAAATACAGAGTACATAAGCACTTGAATAATAGGCAAAGGATAGTTTTGATTAGCACGCTAAATTCAAGTCAACATGGCAATCTGGTCTTTTTTTGTTGTACTAACTCTTTAAAAAAGGTCTGCGTATTTGCAGTAGCAAACAATGTTTTAAAAAGATTTGATGGCATTAGCTTGGAGTATTTGTAATAAGAATGTATGGCTCCTGGTTATTGGGGATATCACATCACCACCTAGTGGAGTTTGTTGTTTTTACAGCTGTGACAGATGCTCTTCTGCTCTAAATGAAGGGCAGCCAGCAGCCTGCCTGAAAGAAGGTACCAATACCAAAAAAAATTCAAAAATAATATCGGACCACGTGTGTCACTTCATACGATTTCTGTACGCTGGACATCTCAATAAGGAGCACAACATCCCTTCCCAATTATCTTTGACTGTCACTGATATTCATATCAAGGCCAGATTTTCCCCGTTTGCTCAGGGAACATCCCATTCAAGCAAATGTGTTTGCTCACACTCTCGAGACATGTGGGCTGAGGAATGAAATATCAAACAGGACAACTGTTTAACGGGATGCGCGCACGCTCATACGCCGCACGTGCGTGCACACACACACACACACACACACACACACAATGACGCGTGCATTCAAATGCACACACTTGCTGCATTTCAAAAGCAAGTGAATCCGCGAGAACACACACTCGCTGACACTACATATCTCAGTATCCTACATGGTAACTGGACCTCCATCACGTCAGCTGAACGATCAATGACAGAATTGTGGGTATTTCATTAATGATTTGTAAAGGAGAGAGAGTGAGAGAAGCGGGAGACGTGTCCTGGTGTGCTCTGGGACAGGGGAGGGCTAGATTACCCATGTGCCAGGGGAATCTAATGCAATTACGAGTGTTTGCTTACACCATGTGTCCCCTTCCGTCTGCGCAGGGGCATCGGGACTGCGCCCGCCATCATCCCCCTATTCAGCTCTCTTGTTTGTTTTCAGTATTTACACCACCACAAGCCCCCCCCAGCCTCATCCTCATCACCACCACCACCACCCCCTCCCCATTTGCCCCTGCCTTCAATATCGCTAATTAAAGTAAACCAATAAGGTTGGGGGAGGGCAGAAAATAAGACGTGTTTGAAGACCAGATTGAACTCTACCGGCAACTCACAAGTCAAAAGAGACACTGAGGGTGGTGGTGGTGTGTGTGTGTGTGTGTGTGTGTGTGTGTGTGTGTGTGCCCGGGGGGGGGGGGGGTTGTTGCTTGGCAAAATATACATTATTTATAATGCAGGAAAGAAGGCCACATAGGGAGAGAGGAGGTTTGTCTAAGAGATTAGCGATGGCTTGCTTATTAGCTTTAGCTCACATTCCCAGTCATTTGCCTTTTCTTCAGGACTCCCATTCCATCTACAAAGAAGTAGCCAGATTATTGATTTGAATCCATTTGGACTTTTTTTTGCTTTAGTTCTAATCTTATTATGGCTCCACTTGAATGCATCTGTCATTAGTGGAGAGGGTAGTTACAAGAAATGTAAGCGGAAAACTAGAAAAACTAGACAGATAGACAGATAGATAGATGGATGGATAGCACAACTCTAAACATCAATATGTAATTATTTTTGGATTAAAATGTTGCCCTATGCACTATGTCTAGCAGGGCAGCCCTGGTTTGACTTTCTTATTTTGACTATTCCCTGGGAAACGGATGACATTTCATTTTTGTGTATTTAGTGCCAAGGATGATATTAAGATAATCTGCCCATGCTCCTGTTTGCTCTCAGGGATTTGGGAAGTATAGGCAAATATGCAGCGCACAGAGACTCCAGCTAAGATGAGGGGCGACAGAGAGACTTTTGGTAAAGCGACAGAGCCGGGCCGGTGGCGGTGAACTGTTGGCTCTCTCAGCGTGAGGTTGTGAGAATATTGTCCATGTCCAAACCGCCCTCGTTAGGATTACATATTTGATGTTAAAGCCATTGCTAAAGTTTAAATCTGTGTGTTTTGCTGGCAGCAAAGTTGACCTTACAATGTGAACCTTCTTGAACACTAACTTCCCAAAGGCATTCAGGATTTCTGCTGCTATGCTAATACAAGTCAAGATCATAAGGGGGGGGGGGGGGGGGCATTCATTTTGGAAGTGAGCATTTGAAATCACAGCAGGACACATAACAGAGTGACTGCAGCTGTATGGTACAAAATCACCAGGGTGAACCATTTTAATGTCAGGTAGTTTTAGTATTTTATCTAGCAGGTGTGTGAATCTAATAGCGTTAGGGACGTATGGTGGCCTTTTGGTCAGCAGAAAAACATCCTGCAACGACTACTGTATTATGCCCTTGAACCCAAATTTAAACTGGAGCTATTATTACCGACCCACTATAGAATCTATGGCTGTTGCACACGGCCTCACACTACACAGTACTGTCAACTGAAATTGGCAACTACACAAACAACACCAATGCACCTTGTACCGGATTACACAATATTATTTTACAATAGTGTTATTATTATATTATTTAGTGTATGTTTCATTTTACATTCGTACACACACACAGATATATAATGTATAGAATAAAGTACACACTGTATATTATAGATACACTGCTGTATATTTCATGTCTTGCATCTACTCTTTTACCCACAGCGTATTACTACACTAGTTCATACGCTACAGATATCCTAACTTCATTTGGACTCCTAAGAAGTCAAAATTCTACCCCAATGAGGCCTGCAGGGTTGCTCTATTAGAGGACTTACGTGTGCACATGCATTGTGTATTTACCCAGCTATTTTCACAATGCATAAATAATGTACACGGCCTTGTAATCTATACAGTTTTTGAAGCTTTTTCATATTTATTCGTTTTAAGTAGTTCTTAATCCATGTCCTGACCCTTTAGATTATTTTTTGCACTGCTGTAACATGAGCATCCCCCTGGGTATCAACGAAGTCTTATCCCTTATTTATAGGTTATTAACCTACTATTGCCACCTAAAAAATGCTGGCTTGTGTGAGCTGTCAACATCCAGTCAGCTTTTCTATGCTATGCCATACCAGTTCTCTGCAACTTCTGTTGTCGATAACTGGACAAATAACGAATAACACAATTACCACATGAAAAATAACTGCATATAGGAATGGGGCTGACTAAAAGCTTTCGAGTCATTTCATTATTAGATTTTCAACTCATAAGTCTTTGGTGTTTGTTGCTGATTATCCGACCCCTTTGAAAGGCAATGCCAAAGCAGTATAGAATCACTGAATCACTATTTTTCATTCAGTTTATTTCACCCTGACCAGGGCCAGCTATATACTTAAAATATACATAAATGTAAATCCACGATTACTCACCTCTACCCTTCCTGCAGATGTATAATTGAAAACTGTGGGAGGCTTGAGAGTGAGTAATGGGCCCAGGCACCTATAATTATTCATTTCAGGTTTCTTTTATTTTTCGCCACAATTACCAGCCAAAGAAAAGTGTTTCAACTGTGCTCAGTTAGAAGTGTATTTTTTGGGATTGGCCCAATCCTTTTGTGGCCTGGCAGCTGGCCAAGGAACAGTGACTTGGGAGCCTCATCTTTGGACAACAGTGAGTTGTCAGGAGGAGAAGGAGAAAAACAGAATGATGTACTTTGCAGTGGCAGTGTAACAAGGTAACTATGACTCACCACAAGCTCATTTGGATTTTTCTTGTCCTACCACAACGTAGAGAGTCATTTGACTTTGAATCTTTTTTTAAAGGCCAAACAGAACGATTGAAAAACATTTTGCTCAGGGTTGCAGAAAAAAGTTTACTATTTCTTATTGTTATAAGAAACATTCTGGGATGAGAATTTTCTTTTTAGCCATTTAGGTCTCACTTTCATCCAAAGCAATTTAAAATGAAGAGAGCAAAAGAACAGACCAGACCCATTTAACTGCAGAAATTCTTTATGCTATTATTCTTATTATTATTATTACTACTAGTAGTAGTAATAAAAGAGTTTGTCTGCCGCTGACTTAAAGTCATTTGTGTCTTCATTAAAACTCATCTTTATTATTGTAACCGTCTATATTCAGCATTTAGTAAAAAAGTGCAAAATTGTTTGCAATTGGTACCAAAATGCAGCCATAATGATTTCGACTAGTAACTAAGAGAAGAGACCACATTACTCAATTTTTAGTGACCCCCTTTTTTGACTTTCAACTGACTCAAGAATACAATTCAACTTCATATTTATCACTTGTAATGCATGACATAGATTGGCTACGAATGATATTTCAGACCTACTAAGCTCATATTTACAAGGGCACACATTTAGGTCAGGAGGGAAGGCTCTTCTAGACTAAGACAGAATGATCATGTGTTTGTCTTTATGGTGCTGAAACTGTGTATGAACTACCGTTCACAATTTGCATCATTTTCTTTTAAACATCAGCTAAAAACTGACCTTTTTAAACCAGCTTTCATCTGACTAATTTTATACTCCACTGACTATATTATACTTTTTTATTTACTTTTTCACATTTTATCAGTCTTTCATGTTTTTGTATAAGCACCTTGTAACTATGATGATTAAGAAAAGTGCTAAACAGATTTTTATTATTATAATATAGACGTAAGTCCTATATAGAAGTAACTACTCACTTGGGTTTTATAACACATAGTAACAGCCCCAAATAAAAGTAGAAGCAGTAGAAGACAGTCTTTATGAACAGCATCACTCCACATGCCCATTTTCTTATTGTTTGGTGTATAGACTATTGTAGATTGTTCCATATAGGAACACAACCAGCAATTTCATACCAATTATATTCTTACAATCACACACACACACACACACACACACACACAAAACCTTCACAAACATTCCCAGGAATTACCCGAGCCCCATGTGGCTGTGGAAAACAGGGGAGCTGCAGACTGAGCAGGTTTGGGAGGTAGCTAAACCTCCCAGTACTTTCCTCATGCTTGTGAACTTCTTCTTGGGGATTAGGGGGTAAACACACTGGGTCTCAGAGAAATATCTCCCCCTACCTCCAGCCCGTAACCACATGAAATGACTCTGTTGACTCAATGTTGGCACGTTGAAAAAAGGCATTGTGGCAGATGGGGATAGGGCTGGGTCCAAGTCTGTCGTGGATAAGTTCTATCAAGCCCACAAGGTTAAATGATCTAAGATACAGTCAGTGTAGCTTTTTAAGGCTGCTATCATCAATCTTTTACTTTTATCGCATTAATAATTAAAGACAGGGGTTTTACCGGTTTATTCATACAGACAATCTGATTCTGCGATCCTGCTATTTGACATGGTATGATGTTTATCTGTAATCAAAATGTCCAAAATTGTCTTTGCTATGGATGCAAACTTTGGACCAGGTCGTACGTGACAGACTCAAATGAATTCAAATAAATCAACCTACACCGACTACTGTACCTCAGTGTATGACTCCTTCCCACACATTCTAGTGGTACTCTGTGGGACCAATAAGGGAGAGACCAAACAAAGGAGTGCCATGATAGCACCTTTGAGCTAATCTCTCAATTACTACTTTACTGCTGCTGTCAGACAAAACACAACAAAAGCTTAGAGCTGTCACGCATGTAGCTCTTTGTGTGTGTGTGTTTGTGTGGTAATAGCCATGTATGGTCTGTCTAATCCCGCTCTTTGTTGTCTATTTCTGTTGCAACTTAACTATAAAACACTGACACAATATGATTGACAGGTAACAAAATACAAAACATATAGTCTTGCATGGCTCAATGAGAAGAGCATGATATAATCATTATCACGGTGAGGGGTTTGGTGTTACAATAAAGCCTCTGAAGTGTGTGGCCATGGACTTTTATTGTGTATGTATGAGGAGTGCCAACAAAAATGTCTTATTTTTATATACATTTAAAAAAAAAAAAGTAAGCCATGTCATATTTCTAAGTGCTTCTTATGTGTATAATCTATGTTAGGCAAACTTTGGGCTCGGCACAAAACAATTTCTAAAAATGTTAACATGCTGAAAATAAAATAGGCTTTCAGTTAATGACAATACACTGTCGTGTCAGATCTGTTACTGCACAATGCACTAATGCAGATCCCCCTCCAAGACACCAAGCACTGCGCTGCGCTGTGCTGTCCTCTACTGAAGCTGGGTATTCCACTGACACAGAAGCTAAAGCTAACCTTGTCAAATAGAAGACCAGGGATGTCACAGGCAATGCCTGACATTAGCCGTATAATGGCGAGGATTTGCGGATAAAACAGGGGCCTCACATTGGCAGTCTTTAGTGACTTAAGTGGGCCATTCTTCCGTAGCCATTCGGGCTATACTGTATATCCATCCCTCTCTCTCTCTGCCTAACTGACTATGTCTCTTTCAGATTTGCTTTTCCTCTGGCTCATTTCTCAGAGATGTTGATACAGTAGTTTTCTTTGACCGATTGATGCGATTTCGTGTTTTACGTTTATGATGTTCGCAAGACATATGGCCGACATTTGGACCAACGGGTGTACAGTTCATGTCCGAGCATGGTAATGGGCTCGCAGTTCAAATAGCCAGAACTTTCTATCTAGTTATAAGGCAGGCCTTTTTTTCCACAGCAGACACGTTGACTTGTCATAGTAGGAAAAAAGGACATTCCAAGTGTCCCAGTAAGCCATGAGAGTGTGACAGTGGGCCGGCATGCACAACACTAGGACCCTGAAACGCAAGCAGCCAAATGAAATCCGGCCTTCAATTATTTTATTAATTACACCGGCACTTGGAACAACATGTCTTTTGTGAAAAAGGCTTATCGAGTGGGCCATACATCCCTATAACTTCACCATAGGTGTAGCAAGCAGAAAACTATTAACACTAAAAAGGTGTTTGCACGAAATTCGAGTGAATGAACCAAGGTTGGATGGAGAGAGAAATTCCGGTTCTGGCAGAACCTCAGGGATTTTTTTTGACGGTCCTTGGGCTCAGAGATGCAGCGGCCCACCGGGGATTTGTCCCCATTATTGCCACTGGCCAGTCTGCTCGATTCTCCTGTCTGGTCACACAGTCAGTTTACAGATTACACTTCAGTAAATAAACCAGTCTCTCTTGATGCTTGCTATGAATTCTCACCATATCACAGTTGTTTTCACTGAGGAAAAAACAGCCAGAATGTGAAAGTCAGCACGACGAACATGAAGTAAAGCTAAATAAATATAATATAGTCATAAATGGACGCCTACTCCTGGAGATCATATATTGACTAATTAATTGCTTTTGCAGAGGCAACTCTTGTTCTCTATGTATTGAATTAACTAATATAAAACCATACAAACAGGGATTCTAAAATAGTACAATTTGTAGTTTCTGGTGGATATATTATATGTACCCGTTGAATCAGAGTGACACCAATTCCCATTAACCATGTGTGTAAATCAGTAATAGTGAATTATATGTTCTGTGTTTTTGACTAACAACACTGTCTTTGTTAAAATACAGTGATCCCCACCTACTATTTTCATGCTCTCATCATATTCAGTGTGCCATCATGTGTCTGTCACACACGGATACGGCTTAATAAATAAGGGGAAATCTCTTGATCCCAATCTAAATATTGTGAAAGGCAAGGCGGCACTTTTTGACATTTTTTTCCAGACATGCCCTTATTTTTTGTGGTGGCATTTACCTCGTCTGGCATTTCTATTGTTTGTCAATTATCTTCCTGGAGTCTCATGTCTGAAAGAGTTGTCGCAGTGAAGTGATGACAGCAGTAGGTTAAAAAAAAAAAAAAAAAAAGGAACACAGAAATATAACTGTAAATATGATTTGCAAATTTTAGGGTTTCTGTCTCCATCGCTATTCAACTCCGTGCCACTTAATGCCAAAAGGTTCCTATGCGGGCAATATCTGCAGAGAAAGCCGCACGGATGAATGTGAAGCGTGACAAGGTGGATGGTTTAAAGAATGTGTACAATGCTTCGGTTGTTATTCCGATAGCATGTCCTCTCTGTATCAGTTGCACAATGATGTGACAATTCCAGAGGTTGTAGAGTTCAAACACAAAAAGGAAAAAAAAAGAAAAAAAAGAAACAGTAGGAGACTTATGGTCATCACTTTGGATAGTTTCCTCATAGATAAGGCAGACATTCAGACACATGTCCCCAAGAAAAGCCTAATAAATCTGTGAGCATGTCCAACATTTACAGATGAGAGTGCCCAGTCACATAACCACCTGTTAAAACTCGTCTTTTTCTTTTCATCTCCCTCTCGTATCCCTCTCTACTGCTTCATTCTCTGCATTACTCCACTTTCTATTTCGCGAAAATTTTCTCAACTTTGAGATTCTTTGGGATGGGGGGGGGGGTCTAAGATGTATAATCTCTGATTGATAGCACACAGGCAGACGATCCCAGGGGAGGGAGAGCACCAATTTATTTTCCATTTTAAACAAAGATGGAAAAGCAGGGGACACTGCCAAGGATCTTCATTTGATCTGAATGGAACTTCAATAAAACAAATTCCTTTGACGGCTATTTCAGTTCTTCGCTGAGAAGAACTGAAAACAACCTTCACCAAACAACCTTTTGTCTTCTGTCCTGACAGCCCACAAGGCCACTTTTATTTTAGCCCTTGTCACTGACTCCCTTTTAAATCAATATATAATATTACCAAGGGTGAAATTTGGTAAGCCTGACAACATGAAGCAAATACTTCCCCGTGGCTGATGACAGATTTGGCTCCTTTGTCTTTCAGCCCATCTTCTATTCAAGGGTATTTAATTCCAACTATCACGACTATCAAGACTAGAACCACTATAGAGGCCAAGTTTAACAAATGTAGAGATTAAACTTCATGTTACTGCAGGTGCTGTGTGGCTGTCTCTTTTTATATATATATATAAAAATATATAATAGATGATTCTGTGGTCATCAAGTCTTTGATAAACAAGAAGAAAACAACCTCGGACTTTAATCTGAATAAAAATACAGCATTCCTCGCAGGTAGAAACACAGTGTCTTTATAAAGTTAGGTGGTATTCACTGACACGAATACAGGAGCGGTTGCGTGACATGAGACTGCCATCTAGTGGCAAATGCGCTAATTTGCTGCAAAAGACAAGCACAGAAAGAATATTAATTATCAATATCTTTTAAGAAAAAAATGGCAGAGTGATTTCACAAATACACTGCAGAGTGGTGTACAAAATATTACCCTGCCACGAGTGTCAATCCTCCTTAGTAGCCTCTTTAGGTTTAGCCTCCTCTGGAGAATCTCATAGACTGATTATAGTACGGATACTAAGAAAAAAAAAGAAGAACAATTATTAGGATAACTTAAGTCACAGATTTCTCACCAGACCCAATATGTAATACAGACAAGAGAATCGCCACAACTAGACAATGAATCAATTAGACAGAAAACTACTCCTAAACTATTTTGATAATTGATTAATCATTTTGAGTACTTTCTTTTTCCTTTTAAAGCCAACAATCTCTGGCTCCAATGTGAATATTTGCTGGTTTCCTTAGTCTCCTACAATTGTTAACTGAATATCGTTGGGTTTTGGACTGTTGCTCCTGCAAAGCAAGACATTTAAATACATGACCTTGGAATCTGGGAAACTGTAAGGGACGTTTTTCCCTGGTTTTTTTTTTTCCTTTTTTTAAAATTTCAGAGACAAGCGATGTATCAAGAATATAATGAGTAGATTAATCAATGATGAAAATAGTCAGTTGCAGCCCTAATAGAAAGAAACAATATATAATATAGAATAATATATACTGTACATTTATATTACACATACTGTATGTATGTTCCTGAAAAGTTATCAGTTTGTAAAATATTTGTTGTTTTCCTGACAGGGGAAAGACCAGGGGGCTCCTGTCATCTCAGGCCCCTGGGCCTGTGACTGGCAGGCCCGTACGGTGATCCATCCATGTAAGTGTACTTTATGTGGCAGATATTCCATGACGTGTGGGAGCACAGTTTTGACATTAAAAAAAAGGAACAGACGTATTTTGCAAAGACGGCCACTGCAGCAGTTTGACATACAACTGCTAGGTCAAGGTATTTAGGAAAATGCTGTGCTTAACCCCAACGCTAACCTTAACCGCAAACCAAGTCTTAAATGATTAACTTTGTGAGGACCAGCTTTTTGTCACAAATAGGATGAGTCCCAATAATGTGACTACGTGAACAGATTTTTGCCCCCGTATTTCGAGTAATGCAGGGAGACGCGCATGCACACATCAGCGGCAAAAGCCCAAAAACTAGCAGCCACAAATAAATCCGGTCTTACCTTTTCCCACTTTTCAAAAGGTCAAAGGCCACATTGATTTGATCCAGCAGGAGGGTGTGGGTGATAAACTCATCCAGCTTCAGCTTGTTGTTCATGTAGTCGTCCACCAGGTTAGGCACATCCTGCACACTCTTCCAGCCTTTGAAAGAGGGATGAGGAAACTGAGTCCTCATGAACCCCAACATGGAGCGCATGAAGACCCTCCATGTTGGGGTTCAGGCGCTGCTGAAAAAGGCACTTATTTTCTTGTCATCTCTCACAATAACGTCCAGGTTGATTGCCTTAGGTCCTTAAGTGACTAGTGTCCTTGGACACTTCAGTTATGATAGAGATTATTAAATCACTGATGTCCAGCCCATATCAGATGTTGTTGCACTGGTGGACCCACTTCACTAAATTTAGAGATTTTTTGTTTCCCAGCAAAACGTAATCAAGATACTGGGTTAGGGCTTGATGCTTTTAACAGAAGGTCAGCATATGTTTACACACTGTACATGTACATTACTTTAAAGTGTGATCCTACTTTTTTTGGATATAAATATTATGACCAAGGACCTCCTGCTTTACTTAACATTTAGCATTTGTCGTGGCTGCATTGCATTCTGGTCTAGCTAGCTTGAAGCGACCCGCCTCTTCTCAGTGAACAGTAACTCAAGAAAGAAGCCTTTTTGATTGTGGGGGACTTTCATTAAAACCCCTAAAACCATTAACTGACTGATGGATCGACAGCAGTATCGATAATCCCTCCACTGTTTGAGTCATTAAATCAAGCACAACTGCACAACATTCACTGGTTCTTGCTTTTCTCTGGTTTATAGATGTATAAATTGGTTACTTTGGGACTGTTGATCAGACAAAACATTGTAATCTGAAGAAATTCACCTCCAAAGTAAGTCCCCTTCAAGGTGCGTCCCATCAGGATCTTCTCAACCACAACGCTCATTGCTTCTGTCTCTGTCCACCCAGCAATCACACAGGTGCCCCAGGCATCTATTGTAGACTCAAGTGCAGCGCTCTAGGACAAGTGATGCTGCATTTAAGATACATTTAAATATTCACAGACTCCGGTGAAACTAGAATGTGGAAAAGAACGTGTGTAATCATCCCACACCCACCATGATAGCTGGACTTCCGACACACTCCAGAGCGTAGTCCACACCTCCGCCTGTCATCTCTGCCAGAACCTCCTGGATGGGCCGGCTGTGATCTCCGGGGTCGACACATTCAGTGGCTCCAAACACCACGGCTTTCGCAAACTTGTCAGGGTTGATGTCAACCCCGATGATCCTTTTCGCCCCGGCGGCCTGGCAGCCCATGACGGCGGCCAGTCCGACAGCTCCGAGCCCAAACACGGCACACACGGAATTTTTTTCAACCTAGATGCACACAGTGTGGGGGTCACGCTGTTAAAGCGACACCTGATGAGACCACTTCATCGTGTTTACAGATGACTGATATATTGATACTGATTGATATATTAATTTTACTGTTTTCTATTGGACTTGTATTGGCCCTTTTTATTCTTATGTAAGCCTGCTTTTAATTAACCAGAGTTTTAAGCCTTATTGGCTTTTATTCATTGTTTGTCAAGGACTTTCCAAGCCTCATTAAAAAAAGTGCTGTTTAAATTAAACATACTGTTATATCATTTCAAAAATCCTAATTGAATTTTACTTTAGAGTCACCACACTTGAATTTTCCATTAGCTGGAGTATTTTGAAAGAACAGATTCTTATCAGGAACACAAGAATGCTCTATCATTGGTTTTCAGGCAAGAGTTTATCCTTACATTGCTACTGAGCAGTCCGAAGTTTGTTCGATATTCAAGACACTTTTGATCATCTTCTATATGTTGTGTTTAAGGGTGACATCCTACACATCTGTATCTTTTTCTACAGCCCTTTAGCCTTTTCCACAAAACTTTGTTTGGTTGATTTTGTATTCAGCTTATTTTAAAATACAAAACACTATAGAAAAACAGAAGATGTGGATTATGTAACTTCTTAGTTCTATTTAGCCCATTCATTACTCTTATATGGTGTTCATGTTATATACTGCTATCAAGTGGGGAAAATAAATAACTGTCAACACCACGCTACTGTGTACAATGGGCAACAACCGAGGAAAATGGCAGATACAAATTACAACTAAGATGTTTTCCTTCATATGGTAAGTCCATTTTGTTATAATGAGCTAAACTGTTCATAACCGGTCGTGTTTGTAAATAAACGTTTGTAAATTTCTTGCATCTGCATGTCTCTTGTTCTAAGGAGAGGCAGGGTTTGCATAGACACAAGCACTGGTCCACATCAGAGTTGATGAGAATTCAAGCCATGATTTGAACGCAAGCGTGAAGCAGATGTGTATCCTCTTACCTTGCCTGTTTTAACAGCTGCACCATAACCAGTCGAGACACCGCAACCTAGCAGACAAACTTTATCCAGCGGTGCATCGCTTCTTATCTTTGCAAGTGAGGTGTCAGGAACCACAGTGTACTGGGAGAAAGAACTGACACCTAGGAACTGGAACACCTGCTGCCCCTTGCAAGATATCCTGCTTGTGCCATCAGCCAAAACACCCATTTGTGTATTTGCCCTAAAAGCCACAAAAAAAAAAAAAAAAAGCAACAATGTATAGTGAGACACCATGAAAAACAATAGAGCAAAGGTGCATGTCTGTGTGTAAACATGGGGTAATGAAATCACCAGTTCCTCCTGCAGTGGTTTGTTTTAGGACTCTGACATCGTTCGCATTCCCCACACTGAGGCAGAAAAAGAGGAATAACTTTATCCCCTGAAAACAACAAGAAGCAAACTACTTCAGTCAGAGCTCTATGTATTAAAAAAAGAGAAATTAATCCAACCAAATGTCGGCTGGTTCGCTGTGAGCTGTATAATTTACCCGGGGAGAATTTGGTGACTTCTGGACCAACACTCTCCACTACCCCTGCCGCTTCATGGCCGAGAATTAATGGGAATGGTCTAGACTTCATCCCTTTTCTAGTCCCATACAGGCATTCCCAGTCTGTGTGGCACACGCTGGTGGCAACAATCTGTACAAAACAGTTAGGGTGCTGTGTTCACCTGACGCCTTTATGAGGTGGATGTGATTGGTATGAAAATGTGCATATCAACAGGAAACAAAACTTAGAAAGAGCCAGTCAAATGTATTCAAATGTTTCATGTCAGCATTTATCGTCCACATGATCAAACTAAAGACTAGAACTAATACCCACTTGAGTAACACAATTCTTATCCTTATTCCTGGGTAAATTATTATGCCACGTTTCCCAATAATTACCACTGAGAAATCAGCAGCTGTCAACACTGAGAACTTTGCTCTGCAGCTTCTCACAGTCGCATACATTTATAACCAAAGTTCCAGGTCATAACTATGCTCGTGTCTCCTTGTGTTGCGGTCAAACGTTGCGGGATGAGCAGCTGACCTTGATGCGGACTTCATGGGCCTTGGGTGGGGCCACCTCCACATCGTCAATGACCAGGGGCCTGCCAGGTCCCCAGGCAACAGCTGCCTTGCACCTGATCACCTGAGAGGGGGGTGGAAAAACTTGTGGTCGCTGCTCGGTTGGCACCCACACTGTGGTCTTGAGCCTGTTCTGGCCGGGCGTGGTCGCTGTTTTTGTAATGGTCGACTAACGCCCCCCGTACACATGTTATTTTCTTACCTGCCCCGTTGTTGACATTGTGGAGTGATGTTTTCCGATAGTTATTTCTGCATTTGAACATAGGATTGGGTCGGAATATTTACATCGGCGCACACCACCAAGTCACAGGGAAATAGCTTTGCGCCCTACTATACGAATGCTTTACTCTGCGAAGTCGTACTGACCCAGTTCGTTGTGTTTTTGTGCAGATGAGTCAAGCAGCTCGCTCTCTGCTCTTTTAAATATTTGACGGCAGGGGAGGGGGTGTAAATTTACGACACTTCACGACACTAGTGAATACCTTTGCGGCAGTCTCTGGTCACACGTGTTGTCATTGCATGGCTGTCCCTCGGAGTAAATATCCGCAGCTAGCTGATCAAATTTGTGAGTGTTTTTGCTTTAACTGTGTGTAGATAGCGTTGCGGGCTTTTCAGCCTCTATATTTGGAAGCGAATAAATAAGGTATTGGTTTGTGTTAGAAAATGCGGGTGAATTTTGTAGTTTGGATGTCTGACTCGAGCTAGCATGTTAGCAAGAACTTGTGTAGCGCTTCTGAATCCACATCGCTGAAGCCTGTGCTGCATTTAACCAACTACTTATTCGCGCGTTTTATGTCGTCTTTTGTTTTGTCACAGAGGACCCGAGGAGAAAATGTCTTTCAGAGGAGGAGGTGGACGAGGTGGAGGATTTAACCGAGGCGGAGGGTTTAACCGAGGTGGAGGTTTTAACCGAGGTGGAGGAGGCAGAGGCGGAGGAGGGTTCGGTGGAGGCAGAGGTGGTGGAGGATTTGGACGGGGGGGTGGCAGAGGTGGTTTCAACAGACAAGACTACGGTCCTCCAGAATATGTTGTCGGTAAGATCATCAAATCACAAAGTAGTAAGGTTGAAGACATCCGCCCCAGTGTTATTAGATCTTGCTCAATACGGTTGAGGCTTGGGTAATGAATTGAGAGGATTTTATAATAAGTTGCTTTTTTGATGGGGCAGATTCAATGCCATCAATAGGGGGAGTAGCTTGTAAATGTCCAAAGTGTCCTAAACACTGAATCATCACCGACTGTACCTGACAAAAGTTACGATAGTTACCTGTTTTCTAGCCTACTCCAATATATCAGACACTGGGTGTAATAATATGTGCAGTCTGATCTCCATGGTAATTAAACCTAAACTTCATAGATTTTGTGCTACATTGTCAGTGCACGTTATTTTTAACGCTCAGGCAATGTTACAGCCATCTTGGGTTTTCTAAACACTCACAAGTTGTAAACTTCATCCCATCTTCATGAAGTGAATACAAGTCCCCTAAATGTAGTATGAGGCCTGGCACACTTTCTTTCTGCCAACTCCTTGCATCTTTTGTTGTTGTTTCTTTTTCTAAGTTATCAAAAACTCCACTGCCATCGCTGTTTTGATGTCGCAGCGTGCATTGTGGGACATCTCCTTGTGCAAAGTCTGCAGAGTTGCAGACTTACAGAAATTGCATGATAATGGTTCAATAAGTCAACCAGAAGTCCCTCAACCACTTCCCAATTTATACAGTAGGCAGGGACAGAAATTGAAACTGGTCCTTAGTCGTGATGGCTACTCCATGTTTTACACAACTAACTGTGTTTGAATGTCTTTCCACTCTGCAGCACTGGGAGAGTTCATGCATCCATGTGAAGATGATATCGTGTGTAAGTGTACAACGGAGGAAAACAAGGTCCCCTACTTCAATGCCCCAGTGTACTTGGAAAACAAGGAGCAGATCGGGAAGGTGGATGAGATATTCGGCCAGCTCCGGGATTTTGTATCCTTTCTGTTGCTCTTTTTTCATTCTCAGGACTTCTGAAAAACATAAATAAATAAAGGTGACCATCCATGGATTAAATATCATTCTTTCTTTTCCTGATCATTCCTTAACTTATCTTTGCAGTATTTTTCAGTCAAACTTTCTGAAAATATGAAGGCATCTTCATTTAAGAAACTGCAGAAGGTATAAAACGTCACTAACATTTTAAAGTAGTTTATTTACATACCTGAAAAAATTACAGTACCTCTGTGTAATAAACCATTTGTAATTTGCATCTTCTCTGTTAGTTTTATATAGATCCAATGAAGCTCCTCCCGCTGCAGAGATTCCTCCCCAGGCCACCGGGAGAGAAGGGGCCGCCAAGAGGAGGCCGAGGTGGGGGTAGAGGTGGAGGAAGAGGGGGCGGTCGTGGAGGTGAGGCATCCAAACTTATTGTCTCATTTTAATTAATCCTGTCTCCTATTGTTGATGAATATGTAGATCAACGGGCAGTGGTGGCCTAAAGTTTAGAGAAGCGAGCTTGTGACCTGGCAGGATTAAATCAGACTCTGGTTGTGCTGGGCAGCTTTCATTTGGGAATGTGTGTAACTATGTACATATAATCAGAGTGTTCCTGTAAAAGAGAGGTTGCCTCTCAGTGAAACTACTCTGAATAAATAAACAAAAAAATAAATAAAAAATAAAAAAAACACTTAGGCACTTCCGCTTATCTCTGTCTTATTTGCTGTGGATTTAGAGTGAAAATGAAAACCTATTCATTGCATGGCTTGGAAAAGTGGTCTGATTAATTCTGCTTTGCTTTTGTTTTTGTTTCAGGTGGATTTCGAGGCGGCAGGGGGGGAGGTGGCCGTGGAGGAGGATTTGGAGGTGGTGGTCGCGGCGGAGGAGGAGGCTTCAGAGGAAGAGGAGGTGGTGGCGGACGTGGATTCAGAGGTTGGCCCTTTTTTTCATGTTCCAAAATGTTTAGTTGTCTTTCCTGGTGTGAAGGTACTTGTGTGTGATCTTTTTCTTTTTGTTTACTTATAGGTGGGAGATGATCTGAGAGTGACGGTCTGGTGGGATCTTTTCATCCCTGTCTACACCTGCTCCAGTGAAAAGGCTGCGTTCCATTCCAGTGCCTTGCCTGTTGTACTCAGAACATGGACATTGACTCTATTTGTAGAACTTGAGTGGATCTTCTCATTTTGTTTTATTTTTGTAACAGTTTTGAAGCTGTGTCAGATCTCCGTGATTTTTATTTAAAAGGTGTAACACAGCAGGGACCTTGTCATCCTGTTATGAAGGGTTATAGGCTCCCTTTGTGAACAGGCATGTCATTACCATGTGCTGACTGTGTTAAATTGTTTGGCCATGACAGATGTTTGTGCTTCTGATATAGATCTCAGGAGACACATTCACAGACTTCCATGCGCTACTGTTGTCAGATGTGGGAAAATGTGTAGGAAATCGGACTTTATTCAATGTTAGTGAAAACATTTTAATATTCATAATTTGTCTTAGCAAAATTCTGTCACATTTTTGTTGAAGGCCTTGATTAAAAGGTGCTTTGTAATTGTGTGTTTATTTTATATTGTCAGGTCTCTCTTCGAAAGTCATTGACATTATGGAACATTGCGGAACACATACGGTGTTTTTATCCAACGTTACCCAGAGCAGAAATAAAAACACTTTGTACACCAAGTACCCAAATCTAGCTCAGAGAGTATTGTGAAAGTTTCCCACCAGTCTAAAATGTGCTTTGCTTATTACCCCCCTTGGATGTCTGACCTTCACTGTGCCAAATGATTAGCCTGGCATCGCCACGCCAAATTTGGATTTGCATGAGCTCGCTGACGGGGTCTGGTTTCCGGGCTACGGGATGATGTGTGCGCAGAGATTGACACTAGAAGGCCGTTTTCACGTTGTCTGCAGGAGGGGCAGATAATGTGAAAACCAAATTATTAATCAAATTAACTCCACACGTCCAGCTACAACATTAACATGCCGCTTACACGTGAATGTATCAGTAATAAAAATCACTCACAGTACTTTTAATACATTTTCCTGGTTATACTTAGGTAAAAATTTCAATGCAGTTTTTTTTCCTGTAATGGAGTATTTTTTTTTTTATAATGTGGCAAAAGTACTTTTACTTAAGTTAGCCTTCTGAATACTTCCACCACCACTGTTAAATGCAAATCAATAGCCTCATCTTCCCACGTTTAGTATATTCATTATTTCAAACTATTACTTCCAAGGTCAAGAATGAGCTTTGACACTCAAATGTCGGTATTTATATCCGCTCTTTAAGAAGCAATGAGAATTATTTTTTGAGTTATTTTCTAAACGTGTGTGAAGCCGTTGCCCCCCGACCGGGCATCCGCCGTGAGCGCGTCACGAGACGTCCGCTCTCTGATTGGCCCGGACGTTGACTCCTTTACGGCCGCGCGCGCCGCCCCGTCATCTCTCGCAGAAGGAAGGAACATGGAGACGGCCGGAAAAGTAAGAAGCTTCGCTACGAAGTAGACAAGGAATATTTGAAACGCAGTCTTCCCTCATGCATGTATCGTTAAGGTGGCGTCAAACTTACGTAAAAAAAAAAAATGAATTAAAAAAAAAAAAGTTTCTTTTAATTAACGTATTAACGTCTGTTGAATGAACAAGTACAAAGAATCACAGTTCAATTAGTTCACAGGGATCCGGGGTCAGGCGGTCGCAACTGGTATCTGCACGTTGCTCCTATGCTTGTCCCGAGAGACACTTTTCAAAATCTGAAGGCATTAAAGCGCATTGAAACTAGTGTTGGTGAACGATAGACTGCTGCCACGTCTCGTCCATTTAGCATCGAAAATACGAGGCGATTGGAAAGACTGTGTCAACGGTACGAAAGCAGAACGGTCACGGTTAGTCCGGCAGTTAAAATATGGCAACTCTTGCATAAGCGTGGACACTGTTCAAAGTCTAACCGCGCTGTGCAATTAGCTCGGGCCCGTCACGGCCACCGTGAAGCTGCGGTTACTCATTTAATTGCAGCAGCATTGTATGAAGGAAAAAAAAAACCAACAGGCGACGTGCTTTGCCCTCAGGTGATCAAGTGCAAGGCAGCTGTTGCCTGGGAACCTGGGAAACCCCTTTCCATTGAAGAGGTGGAGGTAGCACCACCCAAGGCCCATGAAGTCCGCATCAAGGTAAACCGAACCACTGCCCGACACTTCTTCCATGCCAGGAAAGCCCAACATGAATGCAACTGATTAGGAAGGCCAGCTCAGTGAGGAGGCTCCCTATAGATTGTATCCAGCTTCTGTATTCTTTTTGGGGACATGCCTTATCAGCATGAAAAGAAGAGAAATGGCTCTACCCCCGGAAGAATCACACTTAGCCTTTGTTTTACACTGTGCAAACAGACATAATGTGGATGATTATGTTGTTTTCATAAACGAGGTATGACTTACACATTATGTTGAGAAAATACTGCGAAGATCAGGCCTAAGATGTTTTTACAATACTCTTACATCTAGCAGCTGTGTCTGACGTGAGTTTTAAAAAAAAAACACTCTGCCTCTCAGGTCTTTGCCACAGGAGTGTGTCATACAGATGCCTACACCCTGAGTGGCAGTGACCCCGAGGGACTTTTCCCCGTCATCTTGGGCCATGAGGGTGCTGGGACAGTTGAGAGTGTCGGTGAGGGTGTCACCAAATTTAAGCCAGGTATGGAGCCACCAGTGGAAAATATTTAAACATAAACCCCCATTTCTGCAGTTATACAAATAAGTACTCTTTTTATGATTTTAATCATTGGCAATTCTCTTTGACAAAGGTGATACCGTCATTCCATTGTATGTACCACAGTGTGGCGAATGCAAATTCTGCAAAAATCCCAAGACCAACCTTTGCCAGAAAATTAGGTAATGTTGTCAGCCTAATTTATGCAACTTTTTTCAGTGATGCGACTGAAATTTAAAAATGTATGTCTCTGTGGCAGAACTTGGGCCTCAGTAGATGATCTCACTGCCTCAGGCACCTCACTCCAGGGCAAACAAATCAGAGCTCAGTCATCATCAGTTTGACCGTCTGCCTGCCCTTCGTTGAGGTACACAGCAACTGCGTTTCAACATACGCAGATAAAATGACCCAATTTCCCTCCCCCCCCTCGTGCTTCCACCCTGCAGAATAACCCAGGGCCAGGGCCTGCTCCCTGACAAGACCTCACGCTTCACTTGCAAGGGAAAGCCAGTGTTTCACTTCATGGGCACCAGCACCTTCTCTGAGTACACCGTGGTGGCCGACATCTCTTTGGCCAAGGTGAACGAGAAGGCTCCGCTGGATAAAGTGTGCCTTCTTGGATGTGGCATTTCTACAGGTTACGGTGCTGCTCTTAACACTGCCAAGGTAGGTATCACAGGCTGACGGCTACGCTATAAGACTGCCTCCTGACGACAACAACAACAAAAAAAGTTTATTTCTTTTCCTCTAACAGAGATAAACACTGCTGAAAAATTGTGACACATTTTATTGTTTAAAGCTCTTTATGCAAGGCATGTTTTTTGCCAAGTGCAGCCTCAAAGGACCATTAAAGAGAAATTCAAATTTCGTCACTGTTTCCAGGTCTCACTCTGAAATGGGTCACCCATATTAATCATGCTTTGATTTGATGTGAATATGAATTGTTGCCAAGGGGTCACTTTCCTAGTTGTTAACAGACAATGATGCATTAACAAATTTTCTAGCAACATTTCAAAAAACATTTAATGGTATGTTTACAAAAAGAATGACATGGGACCGGATGTGTGTTTCCACGTTTTTGTCACCTTTTTAATCCCTGGTACATGCATTAAAAAGAGAAATGAATTGCCGTGTAACTCACTATAACAAGCAAAAAAAAATCCAACTCTGTTATTTGTATAAGTAAATGTGATTAGGCTACATCAGGCAAAACACATTTCAGGTTCATACTTTTCTTTTCTATTTGCAGAATAATTATTTAATGCTTGAATTCTCACATTTTTATTCTTCCTCATGCACACTCAGGTTGAGCCTGGTTCCACGTGCGCTATATTTGGCCTTGGAGCTGTTGGCTTGGCTGTTATAATGGGTTGCAAGGTAGCAGGGGCAACCAGGATCATTGGTGTGGACCTCAACCCTGCAAAATTTGAGAAAGCCAAGGAGTTCGGAGCCACTGACTTTGTGAACCCCAAAGACCACAGCAAGCCCATCCAGGAGGTTCTGGTGGAGATGACTGACGGGGGTGTGGACTATTCCTTTGAGTGCATTGGAAATGTGCAAATCATGGTGAGACTCGCTTTGTGTTCACATTTTGTTATGCGAAACATGCAGCACCTCGCATAGATACACTAATGAGCAACATGCACAGCACTGTTATAAGTTAATAGTGTTCATGTATCATCTTAGTTGGGCTGTATGTGTCCGTAGAAGAGCCAGTGCAGATATGCATTGTGTTCAGTGTAGTCGACAGGTGGCACAAGCAGCATGTAAAGCACTATTCATAAGTTGGCAGTGCATAGAAACCAGAAAATGACCAGTTTATTATTTCAGAGAGCTGCTCTGGAGGCATGCCACAAAGGATGGGGGGAAAGTGTCATCATCGGTGTAGCCGGAGCTGGACAGGAGATCTCAACCAGACCATTCCAGCTGGTGACAGGCCGAGTGTGGAGGGGAACAGCCTTTGGAGGTGGGTGACTGTTTTAGAGAGTTTCTTGTTATAAAACGCTTAATGTGGCCTGGCAGCAGTTCCACTTTCTGCAAGTTCAAACCCTTTTGCATATTATCATCTGAGACAGGAGGCAGTTCTAGACTGAAGAGTCAATGGGCACTTGGGTTTTTATAGCACCCACTTTTATTAGGCAGAATTGAAACTGGAGCTAAAACTTATCTTTTAATAATTTGACATAAAGATAACAAATTGCTTTTCTAATGAAAATGTGTGTGTGTATATATAGTGGTATTTTATTAGCCTTGAGGTGATCATTAAATAATTGTAGTGGGCATAGGCTGTTTTCAAACCTTTTTAGCATATAAATCCACATAGTCCACATGTAAATGGAACAAAGGAGATGCTGTAGCTTGGTATTATTTGTGGTAATTTAGTTGTTCTACCAAGTAAACATTTACCAGCTATTTATGTCGTTTTTTGGGGAATAAGTGCCTTGCCAATTACAGTTGTAAAACTGCTTTTCATATTCACCCCCAGGCTGGAAGAGTGTGGAGAGTGTTCCTAAATTGGTGGAAGACTACATGAATAAGAAGTTGAAGGTGGATGAGTTTGTTACCCACACCCTGCCCTTTGAGCAGATAAATGAGGGATTTGACCTCATGCATGCTGGAAAGAGGTGAGAAGAACATTTCCTATACGCAGTCAGTGCATATTAGAATCATTGTTCTAAAAATAGAATTTTGGTTCCTTGTCAGGCACTTACACCACTTTGTTCTCTGCTGTTCTGTTGACTGTCGTTCTTCATTTCCCAGCCTATCACATTTTCTTTTTTCTCATTGCAGTATCCGCGCAGTGCTGACCTTCTGAAGTGCCTTCAACGTTGACATCCTTCACATCCGGCCTTTAAACAATCTCCTCCCATAGTTGCAGCACTTAATGTATTTCTCTGCACTTGCTTGATTACATAAATTTAAGTATTAAAACATCATTTTTATTAACAGCAGAATACCTGTTTGCAACAAAAACAGTCTCATTAAAATGTTTGGAATATGCATTTATTCTCCGCTTTTCCTTTTGTTGCTCATTTACTGATGGTTTATAAGAACACGTCACATTTATACTGTAAAATGCATAAAGGCATTTGGCTGCTGCTCTTATTAAGTTAACAGTTAGCAATTACTCACTTCAGCCCTAGATAGTCACACTTCCAGGAGTTCGTAGCATGAAAAAACATCTAATCATATTACTTGAAAGTTAGTTTACGGTACCACATACTTACTACTCATATTATGTAACACAGTTTACCCTGGAAACACATGCCAGACAATAGATATCACAATAAAATATACCCATTAATATGATAATAATTAGGGATACTTTTCTTTTAACTGAAAATTTTAAAAAGAACAGATATTCCAGCCAAAATACCTGGAAAAAATAATTAAGCTATACAGTACTGTACTTACATTGAATTTTGGTAAAGTTCTTCTCACACACCCTGAGATAGCATACCACAGGCTGATACGATCACAAGCCTCATCCTGAGTAAAAGATAATATTTATCACACAATCAAAAATATTTGCTGCTCATGTGTCACATTGAAGACTGTTTATCACTCAGAGGACCATGGTTTATCAGTGGCGATTTCTACTGAGCCTGCATGTCATAGAATATACATGTATAATTTTTATGGGTACAAAGTACTAAGCCTATGATATATATCAGCAGCTTGGTTTTTGCAATATTAACATCTCATTGCAACACGTTTATCCAGGCTGTCATTTGGAAATGTTTCTCTGTGCTGCCTTCACTCCTAACCAGTACTCCTACGTACAGATAACTTTTTATATGTGCAATCCAAGGCAAGCAGTCGTGCAAAACATTCATGTTGCATTCATGCAATATTTTTCACTTTATACTGCCTCAGGTTGTGTGGCACGCAACGGACGTTTTCACTCTTTATCTCGTCATTTTTTTGCCCGTTAGGTTAAATTCTACAAAGTTTCCCTGGCTGTTTGAGGGGGTGTTCTTGTTTCTTGTCTACTGTGATGACCTTTCAGACTGGGAGTTTGATTAAGGGTTATATAAATAAACCTGACCTCCAGGCATCGCAGGTGTCACCCTGGCTCTCAAGGCGACCCTGCCACCCAGGCAGTACCCACAGTAACACGCTGACATTTTTTGTGAACAGTAATACACTGACACAATCACCATCAGCCATTTTGCTAAAAGACTGCGGTGACTCAGTTGTACTGCGAAAAAGCAATTTCTCTCGTCGAACAGAGCGTGTTTTATTTTTCTTCATGCCTTTTGATCATTCTAGATGGTTCATAAATGAAGAGAAGATGTAACCACAACAGGGACTTCAGGTGTGCTCATAAGTCTTATTCTACTACATGATGTACATCTATTGCACTATTTTCCTACTAGCATTATTTAATTGCCCAACCTATTCTGATTACTTAAAGGAAAACTGATTACTACTGCCTTCTTATCTTTTTTTTCCGATTAGATTAGGATTTTTAAAAATAATCTACCCATGCTGGATATTATATCATCAATCGGTGGTAGAAAAAGTTACATAAAGTACATTTACTCAAGTACTGTACTTCAGTACAATTTAGAGGTACTTGTACTTGACATGGGTATTTCCATTTTCTGCTACTCTATAGTTCTGCTCCCTTACATCTCAGAGGGAAATGTTATATTTTTTACTGCACTACATTTACGTGACCACTGTAATTATTTGCTACTTCTCAGATTAAGATTTTACATGTAAAACACATGATCAGTTTATGAAATACTCAATGTTATAGATTTACCCACCCAACAGTTTATAAAATTGTTCAAATTAGCTCCACAATAACAACACTAAAATGATGCTTACATGTTAATGAATATGTGATAATATACCAATAATATGTATAATAATAAATACTCTGAAAGGGGCCATAATGCATAATGAATAGTTTTACTTTGATACTTAAGGTACATTTTGCTAATACTTTCTGTACTTTTACTTGAGGAGGATATTGAATGCAGGACTTCTACTGGTAACAGAGTATTTTATCGTCGTTTGATTCCGATACTTTGACTTAGGTAAAGGATCCAACCAGTGTCAACGACTGAGTCAGAGGGACATTGTGTCCCACACCCTGGATCAATATCGGCATGTGCTTTTGGCCCCCCTTGTCGCGCATGCGTCCTGTAGAGACCAGATGGCCCAATCAGCTATTTTAACACACGCCAAAAATAACTCAGTGTGATTTCCAGAAGATGGCGACCGCGCTGGTGGTGAGTACGCCGCAGCACACCCGTAGCTGCATCACCCAACCTGGGCTTTTGCCATCCAAGCTGCCCGTTTGTCCAACGTTCAAAACGCCAGGGACAAAATGCAAGTTACCGGCAGGTTTGACCGAGTAACAGGCAGGCTCTGTAACTCTGTAAACTTCCTGTTATTACTGACAGGTAACAGAAGTCGTTAGCCAAACATTACTAATTTAGCATTGCGGATGAACGTTAGTCGAGTGTTCCTAACAAGTATTCCTAACAATAACGCTTATGAGACGTTTTTTTTTCTTTTTCTTTTTTTTCTGAAACTTCACAATAACAGGTCGCTAACGTGTCGTCAACGCGGGGAAAACACGACTAGTTAAACACAGTGTTGACCGAGCGGACGCCTCAGTCGGTATCCTTAGACGAACCCCTGTGCTCTGGATGAATGAGAGGAATCACGCTTCGGTAACGTTTATCTTATAAACCGTTGAGTGTGTTCCCACGAAGGTCAATGGGAACTTCGACAGACGGCGAAAACGTCGCCGCTGGGTATTATGAACGCAGTGATACTAGAAGAAGGATTCATTTTTTTTTACTATATTACATCCGTAGGGACTGGACAGATCGCAGCAGTGCCTTTTTTAAATACAATGTTAAAGGGTGACCATGCGATAAACGCTACTTTTGTGAAGACGTCTTCTGCAAGCACAAGTCCCATGCTTCAAGTTCATTTTTAACTTCGCGTTATTCTACCTGGATGAATGTCATGAAAGTAGGTCTGAGCATGGCTTTTTGTCGTTGTGCTGTAAGGTC
This sequence comes from Xiphias gladius, assembly GCF_016859285.1. Classification (NCBI taxonomy): domain Eukaryota; kingdom Metazoa; phylum Chordata; class Actinopteri; order Istiophoriformes; family Xiphiidae; genus Xiphias; species Xiphias gladius. The sequence continues at coordinate 7,613,891 of NC_053422.1, forward strand.
TCCCCGTTACGTTTGGTGAGTGGAAGCGGGTGGCCACATTTGGTGAAAATGTGTGTGTGTGTAAAAAGCAGTTTAATTTTGTTTTCAGGACGTTATCTGCCAAGGCCCTCAACGCAAAGGCAGGTAGAAGACAGGGTCAAATGAAGAATGGGGTGTAACAGAATCCTGCTACACTCCTGCTGTGCCCTAGATCTGCAAGTGTGTATGTGGCAACTTCCAAAAAAAAAAAACTGCTGACCTCTCTTCAACTACTCGTACTCCCAGAATAAAATGACCCCCCCAAATCTACAATCCTCATGCAAATTTCACGCACACTCAAAGTGTCACAGCTATGTCCATTAATTTTTTTTTATTTTTTTTTTTTTTAAGTTCAGATGTATGACTATCAAACTGAGGAGAAAATTTAAAATTACAAACAGCACAACAGTGCCAGTAGCTGTCATCACAGATGGTATATGAGAATCACGAAAGTGCAAAGAGTCTTTTTAATGCATGTTTGCGCTTGTTTTTGTTCTCGAGGCGTCAACTTCAGTTCCTGCGAATCCTGAAAAGGAAAAATGCCAAACAGCCATTCAAAACGTTGCGAGTCCTGAAGCATACATCAAGCACCCACTACAAAACAAGTAAGACTGCAGCTCAGTTCCCTTCTATGGTTTTTTTTTTTTTTTTTTCCTCCCCCTTCCCCCAACAGATTCAAGAAGTTATGAATTGCATTTGCAGTAAACAAGTGCATCAATACAGTTTAGATTAGTTGCACGCCAGTTGGCCGAAGGTGATTAGATAGTGGTAAATTAAGCTGTTACCTGATTCATAAGGTGCCATCAAACTTTGTGCACCTATCAACAAACAGCTTCGAAGGATGGAAATGATGAAGCGTTACCTTTTCTTTGAGAAGAATCATCCCTCCAGTTCGTGCATTTGCTATATGGTATTGTTATAATCAATTAAGACACTTAAGCCACTTAGTGGCTGGGATTTAAGCAGGTATCTCCCACTGTCAAGTACATTAGCTGTATAGGAAATGTGTCTACCAGTTTGACTAATGAAGGCAAAGCCTGCAGCTGTAGTGTGATATAACTCTTCTTTGTTTTGCAGGTGGGCTCTTTGGTTTTTCAAGAATGACAAAAGCAAGACATGGCAAGCCAACCTTCGTCTCATCTCTAAATTTGACACGGTGGAAGACTTCTGGGCGTAAGTATATTATTGCTCTACACATGAAAGCACTACAAGCTGTATAATTACACCGTGCCTATAATCATGAGATTTGTTGCAGATCAGTTCAACCATTTGGGAGGGGAAAATTAAATTTGAATGCTAGTAAGTTACATCCTGGATTTGTTTATTTTGTACCTGTTGTCTCCCCAACACCTGTGTCAGTTTATATACTGTGAAATGGAATACATTTGATTGATGATCAATTTCTCTCTGTTCTTTAGTCACCAAGTCAACACTTGTCAGTTGTTGGTGATATATGAGGTTAAAATTCATATTGCACCACATTTGTAGCCATGTTGCTAACAGGTTTTCTCTCGCGTGTGGCTGAACATAAAATATCCTTCTTTATTTTCAGATTATACAATCACATTCAGCTATCAAGTAACTTGATGTCTGGCTGTGACTACTCACTGTTTAAGGTAAGTGGTTTTATCACTGACTTTCAACATCATAAAATATATCCACTTAAAACTATGAATTTTCTTAGCTTCAACTGTTAAAACAGATAATCATATTCATTCAGCTGGACTGAACAAGGGTTACAGTGTCTGTTTGTGTCTATGGCTGTAGTCCAGGTCCACTTGTTCAGAACCAAAAAGAAAAACAGTGGTCTTCTGGTGTATTTTCATTCTGGTCAGTTAAGAGCACACACTGTCCTTTTTACAAAGAGACCAATAGTTTAAAACATGGATTCACATGGCCTGATGGGTAACTCATCCATTTGAGTTTTGTTGACTTGACTTGTAATCCTCCATCATCAGTGACAAATGTACCCAGTGGGTGGGAGAATCAGAGCATTTTATTCTAGTTACTAGCAGTGAGATAGGCTGCACTTCACTGGACTTGACATCATCTTCTCTGCTGGCTACAAAAAACTTATGGAGAGAGAGTTTAGTTATGAGCAACAGTGAAGACTGAAACCTACAGTAAGTGACTGAAACTGGACCTCATCGGCCATAAATACTGTCAGACAGCTAGAAACATAGGATTGTTAATGAGGAATTGCCTCATATCATTTCATTTACATGCCAGCATGGTTATCCAATGCATATCAAACTAGACCGGCACTCAGTAGAGCACATACCTCCGCCAGGGTGAAAGATGCCCTATCCCGCAATGTTAAAGGAAGTTATTAGAAAAGGCCCGCATCTGCCCCTTTAACCAGATCCACACCAAAATTTAATGGGTTCTTCCCTGGCCCATGCCCCACCCCTACAGCAAGGTTGGTGCAAATCGATTCAGGACTTTTTGCGTAATCTTGCTGACAAGTAAACAAATGAACAAATAAACACACCGACAAACAAACAAGGGTGAAAACATAACCTACTTGGCGGAGACTTTTTTTTCTAAACAGTTGTCATGATCAGTACAGGAGTTGTGTAGACTCTTGTTTAGTTTAGCTAGCTAAGTGTCCCACATTCAGGCTCGTCTGTCGCATTTTCGAAGAAATTAAGGAACAGACACGCTTATTCTTGTGAGGTGCTGGTTTGAATGTACATGTCAAAGGAGAGAGCTGCACATACATAACAATGATGCAATCTTTCGAGGCAGCAAGTTGTTTTTTCCTCTCTTCTAATAATTATCATTTTGTGAATTTTGTCTTCTTTGTGGTCTGTGTCGCATTCTCACCACACTATTCTCACCAAAAAGCAAAGCGAGTCCACCTTTTCATGTGCTATCAGTGTGGTTGTTTGACAAACAGACAAATGTACCACAGTGTGTTTAAACCTCGCCAAACAAGTTAGGTGTGCCCACATCCTGACAGTGCAGAAACCCTAATTCACCACACCCAAAATAACAGAGCTGTTATTCTATAACTTTTATCTGGTGCTGCTTTTGATTTTAGCACATAATTGATGGTTTCCTTTCCGAAGTTGTAGTTACAGTGAACAAGAACAGGTGTTTTTGTTCCTACATATGAACTCTGTACCACAGATCTCATGTTTTTAGAAGATCAAGTTGACAAACCTTAAAAGCACTACCTTCCATAAAAGCATATATGACTGTTTTTATTTTTTATTCTTTTATTTTTTATTTTCATGTAAATTATTTGTCAAAACGGACAATCTTTTGGAATTTACCTATATCCTGTTGTCAGACAACTAAAGAATGAATATTTGAATGTTTCTTCTGTGCAACAGTTGACCACTTCAATATACAATCACATTTACTTTGCTGTTATCTTAATAGGAACCATGTGAGCCACTGGGATATGTCATGTTTATATTGGATGTGTTTTTTCCTCCAGTTTTGCATTAGGTGACTAGTTTCCACCTTTTTTTTTTTTTTTTTTTAAGTTTTTATCACATCCACATTCTGCATGGTTTATAGCCATACAAATGCTTTTCTTGCTCAAAATCAGAATGTGTTCACACATGACAGAACTGCATGTCAAGATGTCAAAGCTAGCCACAAGTTCCCACAAAGTGAATCTAGTTTGTCTCTCTCCTTAGTGAGTGGAATAGTTTGTCAATATTGTATAGTTAACACATTAATTAGTGTAAGTTTGACTTTTGTAAATTATGTTTTTAAGGAACAACAGTGAAACTAAAGAACTTAACCACCTGCAGTACTATCTAATTGCTACATGAACTGATCCTGATCTAAAGGGTACCTGAAAAATTAAAAAAAATCTTCATTATGGACATGTTGGCATATTTTAGTGTTATGAGCTTTAGCCCTTACTTGGATACAGGATGGAATTGAGCCCATGTGGGAAGACGAAAGGAACCGACGAGGTGGCCGCTGGCTGATAACTCTGTCCAAACAGCAACGCAAATCAGACCTAGACCGGTTCTGGTTGGAGACGGTATGTTAAGTCCTGTCGAGTATTGGTTACATGAACTATACCATTAATATTCTTATCTACAGGCTTTTTTTCACCAAAGACATTGTGACACATCACAACATGAAAAGGTGCAATAATGACAGCTGAATTCCATTTAGCTGCTTTGGTTTCAGGGTCCTGGTATTGTGCATGCTGGCTCGATGTTATACTGCGATGGCTTACTAGGAGACTTGAATAGAATGCACTCATTGTTAAATGTTTTTGCGACACCTGTGCGTTTCCTACTGTGACAAGTCAAAATGTCTGCTGTGGATAAAGATCCATCAGCTACTAAATGCCACTGAAAAGTGAAAAACTGCCACAAGACATTTTGAAATAATGTCTTCTCTTCCTGCAGCTCTTGTGTCTTGTGGGTGAAGCTTTTGATGACTACAGTGATGATGTGTGTGGAGCTGTCATCAATGTCCGAGCCAAAGGAGACAAAATAGCAATATGGACCACAGACTACGAAAACAAAGAGGCCATCACACACATAGGGTGAGCTGAGGATGCCACAATTATTGATGGCCAATAAACATTGTCAAATGACTTTTCTTAAGCCCATTCACACACACAAAAAGGAGTACAACTCCACACATACCATTTTTCATACATGGTCTCTGGAACAACCACTTGTACACAGTCATGCAATTAGAAGTAACATCAAAACAATAAGGAGTATTTACTATATACTATTTAATGCTAAAGGTCCCTATTCCACAAAGAATCATCTATAGATTATATAGATATAGATATAGATTATATATATATCTGGCTACACCAGTATGTATTGCACCTATTTTAACGTTTTATACTAGCATACTTTTCTGTTTATACTTATTATCAATCCAGTGATTCTAGGTTTTGCCCAGCTGCATTTTTTTTTTTTCAATAGATAACCCAAGTATTTTAACCCCATTAGTTTAAAAAACAAAAAAAAAAAAAAAACAGCTCTAATTTTTTTTCACTAGCACAGTGGTAGATACCCATAACAGAAACCCCCGGTACCACGTTTGAGCTTTTCAAACCTTGAAGATCCCTCCCGGGTAAAATATAGAGAAAATTCTTTATCACAGGATAGCCTCTATAAACTAGTTTGCTACAGCTTGACATTGTAATAGAGATAACATTGGCAAAGATTGTGTTTTACAGATTTGTGTATAACTTGTATGTTATGTATTCCTATATAAAGACTTTGAATTTTTTATTTTTTTTTTATTTTTTTTTTTTTTGTTTTCTTTCCTCCCCTCCTTTTGCACATTTTCCTAATATGGAGTGCATGTTTATCGTCTGTTTTCCTTTTTAGGCGTGTGTATAAAGAGAGATTAGGCGTTCCGCCGAAAGTGATCATTGGATACCAGTCACACGCTGACACAGCCACAAAGAGTGGTTCGACAACCAAGAACAAGTTTGTCGCCTGAGGACCGTTACCCAGAATCATCAAGCGTACTTTTTTCCTATTACCAGCGTAGATTTTCTGTAATTTTTCCATGAATGTAACTGGTATGTTTATCCACCAACAAAAATTTGAAGTGGAGATAAATTGTTTCTCTTTTGTTTGCCTATTTGTTGCCACTTTACCAAAGCTTTTGTTTATGGTGAGTATGTGCAGTTAAAATGTAGCACTATCGTTTGAGAACTTTATGATTTTTGTGGTGGTGGGCTGAAGATGAGTTAAATTTTTGATGCCCAGTTTTCATTTTTAAATGCAACTGCATAGTTCTGGTGAATTTTTGATCTGATCTAGCCCTTTAGTTTATATCAACTATTTTTGTTAAATTACTTAACATTAAAAGCAAAAAACAAAGTAAAAAAAAAAAATCTTCTTTGGTATAATCTGTAGCTTTTTGTTAGTACTGTACATGGCACTCAGTCAATTTACAGTATAAATGTATGGGTTTATTGTACATTTTGTTGCACGATAAAATTTATAACTATACAATGGGTTTTAACCCACATCCTCTGAAAGTCAACAGAACAAATTGATTTGAAACTTTTTTTTGAATTCATCCCTATTTCATAGAAATTTAAGAAGAGTCAGAAAATGTTTTGACATTTTTGAGAAGTTATCAGTTTGATATATGTAAAATTCACTTTATTGCCAATGTTGAATAGTCTTACTTTTTTTACTCTTTAGTTTCTGGTCAAGCAGTTTGCACAAAATGTGGAATGTTGAAATTGAGATGTTCACCGTTTTGAAAAGTGGAAAATATATTTAGATACTTGTGGAGCTTCATAATGAGCGTCTAAAGATTTTGAAGTTTACTCCTTTGCCACTCGAGTGAACTACAAATTTCACAGTAAAATGGGCCAGGAAGAATAGGTAATTCCTTGGGAACTCAAATTTATCACTAGAGCAAATACAGGATATAAATGCTAGCCAGTTTCACCTGAGGTGTTGACACACTTTTATACTATTCAGATAAATATCTAAAATTCTAAGCTTCAGAGCACACAAAGATGTCATGACAACAGCATTTTGTACCACAGTCTGTAAGGAGGATATTTTCCAGATATACATACTGTTAGGTAATTCAAATTTTTGTTTTGTAAGCACCCAAGCCATATGACAGTGTAAATTGTTTTCTTGTTTTAAAGTTTACTTTTTTGTTTGGTATGAGTTGAGTTGATTACTGCTTCGTAATTTTGCATAGTATAAATATTTCCATTCCAGATTTTGTTTTGTATGTGACATAAGCAAAAGGAGTGCTTTTTGGAGGGCTTGAACTGTGCCTTGAATGTAACACCCTGCTGCGTATTTCTGAGCAGTAAATGTACAAAGGATGTGATGTAAATAAACGTGTACAGTGGATTGTGTTCTTTCAAAACAAGCTGTTTTGGTTCCTTGTGGATGGATTAAATTGATCATTAAATGGGAACAGAACACTGTAGGAAAAGAGGATGAGTGCATGGCCTTCAGTCTAACCTGAAAACATACACTCACTGAGCACTTTATTAGGAACACCTGTACACCTGCTTCATGCAGTTATCCAGTCAGCCAACCATGTGGCAGTATTGCATTGCATAAAATCACCTAAATACTGGTCAAAAGCTTCAGTTATTATTCGAATCAAACAGGAGAATGGGGGAAAAAATGTGATGTTAGTGATTTTGACCGTGGTATGATTGTTGGTGCCAGATAGGCTGGTTTGAGTATTTCTGAAACTGCTGATCTCCTGGGATTTTCATGCACAACAGTTTCTAGAGTTGGCTCAGAATGGTGCGAAAAACAAAAAACATCCAGTGAGCGGCAGTTCTGACCAAAACACTGTATTGATGAGAGAAGTCAGAAGAGAATGGCCAGACTGGTTGGAGCTGACAGGCTACGGTAACTCAGATAACCACTCTTTACAACTGTGGTGAGCAGAAAAGCACCTCGGAATGAATGTGTCAAACCTTGAAGCAGATGGGCTACAACAGCAGAAGACTTCATCAGGTTCGACTCCTGTCAGCCAAGAATAGAAATTTGAGGATGCAGTGGGCACAGTCTAACCAAAATGGGACAGTTGAAGACTGGAAAAATGTAGCCTGGTCTGATGAATCTCAGTTCTTGCCGAGGCACGCAGATGGTTTGGTCATAATTTGGTGTCAACAGCTTGAGTCCACGGACCCAACCTACCGTGTGTCAACAGTCCAAGCTGCTGCTTGTGGTTTAATGGTGTGGGGAATGTTTTCTTTATACACTTTGGGTGGCACGCTTAATACCAATCAATCATCGTTTGAATGCCACAGCCTATCTGAGTGTTGCTGCTGACCATGTGCACCCATTTATGGCCACAATTTACCATCTTGTAATGGCTACTTCCAGCTTGATAATGCACCATGTCACAAAGCAAACGTCGTTTCAAACTGGTTTCATGAACATGAAACCTTGAACTCTAATCAGTTCAGTGACCTTCAGGGGCCTCCGCAGTCCCCAGATCTGAATGCAATAGAACACTTTGCATCCCAAAGTTCTTTGCAGTAGAACTTTGGGATGTGTTAGAGCAGGACATTGGCAGCGTGAATGTCCAGCTGATTACGTGATACAATCATGTCAACATGGACCAGAATCTCAAAGGAATCTTTCCGATATCTTGTGGAATCAATGCCACGAAGAAGGCCTGGATGTTTTGAGAGCAATGGGAGGCCCTACACGGTATTAGTATGGTGTTCCTAATAAAATGCTCAGCGAATGTACTTTGAATGCTGTATACATTACCACAACACTAATCTGCTATTCAACCTTAAAATTCAGTTTTATGAAAGCTCAGTTTATCTTGATTAGTGAGCCTCCCCAGCCGTTAACAATGTCTTACTTATTTCTCTAAGTAGTTCTCCACCTCTCTTTCAAACCCCTAGTTTTCAACTCTGTTGGATAGTTGGATAACGCAAGGTTTGGTACACTGTTCAATAATGAAATGTTTTTCTCGGGGCTATTTGAAAAAAAAGAACATCATAAAGTCTCCTGCATTATCTTTCAGAGTTACACTGTCTTAGGTCTGTGTTAAGGTTTTTGTTGGCTTTGAAACCAGGTTACGGTTGATTTAGAGATTTCTGTAATAACTGCAGTTACAGTAATTCTCCTTTATAAGGATACACAAATTGCAGTTGGACTTAAAGGGGCTTTATGTAATCTATCATATCTATTGACTGCTACTTGAGAGCAACAGCAGCATAGCCCCTCCTGTCCCTTTGAAATAAGCTCCCCGGTGACACAATCAGTCAAGGCACATCTTAACATTAGAGACAACTAAGAGGACATTAGAAGGGACATGGGGGTGAGACAGAAATGTCTCATGAGATTTTAAGTTAAGGGGTTTACCTCAATGCAAAACACAACAAGAGACCTTTGTTAAAAGCTTCGGAGCTTTTTTTGTTTTGTGAATGTTAGACATTCAAACCACTGTCTGCCACTAAGTGCCTCACTGACTCATAGCAGACCTTAGAAATAACCTTCCCTAGATGGAAATACAACAAATAAATTCACAGATGGTATTTCACAATTGTATTAAATCAAGAATCCAGGCGCAGGTGGTTTCACGGCTGAATTTTACAGTGGCTTTTGTTACTCAACTACTCTTTAAGATAGCTGCCGTGGAGTCATTCCACAGCTCCCTGCCACAATGCCACCGACACTTACATGTCTAGCGAACAAAAAGGAAACAGAAAGGGTGATAGTCCTGTGTCTGTGACAGGCTGTGATACAAAAAAGTCTGAACCAAATCTTAGCTAAAGGGTTGACTGAAGTTGAGGCATCCTCGGCTCACCCCTGCCCAGTTGGCTTTATTCATAAAAGTAACCATATTTATATCAAATGTATTTGGACTCAATTTTGAAAGATAGTCGCAAGTGGTGGAGATATGGGCCTGGCGGGCATCTATAGCAGTGTCCTGTCATATGGGCTTCATCAGTTCGTGATTGTGTGGAGAGCTTTGCAGGTACACTATATACATACTTGTTCAATTTATATATTAATTTATTGATATGTGATTCGGGTAATGCTATAGTCAAAGGTTAGATCAAGTAATGATCAAGAAACCTTTAAGCTCAAGTTCTTAAAATTTTTATTAATTTATTTGACATTTTCTGTAATAAACTTGGTACAAATACATTTTTACATGCACATAATGCCATCTGTTTTCCTAAAGTTAGTAATATCCCACTCTTTGTGAAATATCTTGTATTTATCATTAGCTCTGTTTTGTTCATTTACATGGTTTTACAGACTGTTTTGTGTGATCAGGTATATTATTGTATGTACTCTTGCTGAGCTGTTAACCTTGCCCGATGGCTTTATTTTTGTATTTAGTATTTTTTATTCTCCCCTGTTCAGCTGTTACACAGGCTCAAGTAAATTAACTTACTGCAGGTACGGTCAATCCTTCAGGCCTCAGATGTTTTCAGATGTCCTCCTGGTACAGGTCAGTGAGATTATTTGCCCATTTATCGTATGGAAATGTGTGTGTGTGTGTGTGCGTGTGTGTGTGTGTATGTGTGTGTGTCTGTCATAGGCTACTTTTGGGGACAAATTTCAGACTAAAGACCAGTTAGTTTGGGGACGTCTTTTCCAAATGGGGACAAAAGCTGTGTCCCAAGTGGGGAAAATCCCAATTTTTGGGTCAGTGGTTAGGGTTAGGGTAAGTCTCCAGGAAATGAATGCAAGTCTATGTAATGTCCCCAAAAGTGACCAAGGTCAATGCATGTGTGTGTGTGTGTGTGTGTGTGTGTGTGTGTGTGTGTGTGTGTGTGTGTGTGTTATGTAAAGTAATTATGTGTCAGATTTAAAAATCCCTCTAGATCAGTACAAATGTGATAAAATATGTTAATGTAATTAACTGTCTGATAGCGTAATAATATCTTCTGATGGTTGATTAAATCATTTTCCTCATCATATGGCACATACAGGCATTTATTTTAGTTATTGAATCGAGGAGATGGAAAAACAGACATTTTCTTTGATAATGACTAATTATTACATTATACTGTAGTTCTTATGTTGGTGATGCTGTCTAATCACCTTTTGGCAGCAACATTCAGAATTGATTTATGTAAAACCTACTTGCCTTCCTACGCACTTCTTCACTGATTAGCACTTCTTAGTGGTAACAGCTGACACCAGAAGAGAGTGGATTTGATAACCCTGATGTCCTGACAGATGGAAGCACTAATCCGAGCTAACACCTGTAATTGACAGAGGCAACATAAATGCGTTCCACCTCTTAAGGTTGCAATATAAAGGCAGATGCAAGGAAAACATAAGCTTCTCGTGCAGATGTTTCAAGGCTCGCGCACTCTCGAGCTTATGTTTACAATTGGACTTTAGCCAGAGGGGGAGGTATTATTCAGATCCTTCACTGAAGTAAAAGGAGCATGTCAATGTTAAAACATTTAACTAGAGCAAAAATTCTGTATTAACATTCTTTCAAAGTAAAATTTGATATTATGTCTATAAAAAAATTAAAACTCCCGCTCAGATTGTTAAATTGTGAATTCCTTAAAGAGTAAGCAGCTTGCTAATGATGCGGCCGGTCCCGGTGGCTGTAAGTAGAAAGTCTCACGAAACTGCGATAATCAGGTCCCAGCACCTCAAAATTGGCCTTGAATTTGTCACTCTGCACTTATGCTTTCAGATAATGTTGCCGCTGAGAGGGACTTACACTGAGCAGGCTCGGGGTCAGTGCTCATCTAATCAAAGGACACTTTGAAATGATGTCTGTTTATGAGCATGCTGGCTATTAAGGAGATCAAAGCCCACGCTCACCAACTTCTTCGGATGTACCGCTTTTTTTTTTTTTTTTTTTCTCCAGATGGGCACACTAAGTGAATTATGTGAATTAGAAGGGTTGACATGCATACCCTTAATTAAGCTCCAGTGCTGTACTTACATCTTATTACAAATACATGGGCATTAGTAAGCTGCTATAGCAGTTTCCGCTCTTTCCCCAAGATTTTGGAACCTGGCTGCAGGGATTTGCTACATGTCAGCCACAGAAAACATAACTAAAGTCAGGTACTAATGTTGGGCGAGAAGGCCTGGATCACAGTCGGCATTCAGAATTCATCCTAAAGGTGCTGGATGGTTGCGGTCAGGGCTCTGTGCAGGCCGTTCAGGTTCCTCAACACCAAACTCTGAAAACCATTTGTGATCTGAGGGGAAAGGGCCTTCACCAAACACTAGCCACAAATTTGTTATCATTAAAATAAAAAACAGCACCAGAACAAAGTTACACTGAAGTATGTGGACAGTGTCAGCATACCTTTCACCATATAATTTCTATCTATCTATCTGTCTATCCATCCATCCATCCATCTCTGTCCACCCCTTTGTTGCTATGGATAACTTATGTAAGAGTGTACATCAAGAGAGACTGTGACAGTGGTGATTTTCTCTTCTTCTCATAAACTGCCCACAAGGAGGCAGTGTAACTACACAATAGAGTTACATCCTCCAGACTCTGAATCTTCTGCAAACGTTTTGGTAGGGGAAATTGTGACTCGCCGAGTGTGTCTCTGTTGCACACACTAGGGAAAGAAGATATCTGTAAATAGCAGCTGGGTGTCTTATTTATTTATAACCCCCCCCCCCTCCCAAAGCAAAAATCCACATTACAATTCTCTCCCTATCACCTTAGGCAACTGTCAACCTCCTGCTCAAAAGCCCCTGTACAGTGCACAAAAGGGGACAGGGAGAGTCAAGCTGTGCACCCTCCACTGATGTTTTTGTCCCCCTACTATGCAGAAGTGCAGGAGTTACAGACCCAGTGACGTGACGCCACTCCGGACGAGGCTGCAGCATAAACGGTTGCAGATATTTCCTGGCATCTACAGGAGGTGCCGAATCCCTCCGTGTTTCATGACAGACATGTCGCTGAACCATTTCTCATTCCGAGTGCCTCACCAGTGGCTGCCTCCGCGGACTGTAAGCTAGGCTCAGTAGGTAGGTTATTATCCGTGGTACCGCTGACATTGTCCTAGAGCGGATAATGATCGTGTCATCTTTCTGTCTGAACAAGGGGAGGGAATCCACTCATTTGCCCAGTAGTATATAGGGGGCTTCATATCACACAGAAACTTAGACTACATGTGCACATGAACGCGCAGACACGCACAAGCTCTGGAGTTCACACTTGCGTGTGAAAACAGCTTTCAAGTCAGTGGAACAAGCAAAAAAGGATTATTGATAGGATCCAGTTTAAATAAATATTGTGATAATGTTTATATGGTCAGTCAAGTTAAACTATAATAGCCTGCTGCTTGGCAGTCCACTGCACTATGTTTTGTCAATGCACCATCTGGGCTAAGACCCACGGTGACCTTTGACTTGTGGGTCTGAAAATCCCAAGCAAAATCTAAATTTAAATGACAGTTGTCATAGTTTGACATTTTTGTGGCAGATTGGCTGAGCAGCAATAGCATGGAGGATTGCTCCACACAATAACAGAAAATAGGTGGTCAAGTTAATTGGTATGCCTGGAGACTCCTACATTTCAGTCAAAACTCAGACATGTGGCAACAAAAAGTATTTGATGATTTAGAGAATGTATGGGTTTTGAATTTAGACAAAGATCTATGTCTTTTTGATTTGACAGTGAAAAGAAAAAATAAAAACAGATCATTTTAAACAGTGTATAAAAGCCTGTGAACCTAGCCTAAAATGTGTGAATCGCTCCTTCATGCTCATTCTTCCCCCTGTTTCTTTCCTGCTTTAGTAAGTCCTCATGTGCTTTGCTCCATAAACCACATTGTGACAAACTTGTCTGGTAGGAAAGGCTTTGCAAATATGTTTAACTTTTGCTTGACTCATTGGAAATGGAAATGCTGGGGGGGCTAAAAGCAGACAACGCCGGGATGTGCAGCTCATATTTACACAAACAGAGCCACGTCCAAGTATGCAGACGGCGTTTTACTACCCAAACAAGGTTCAACTTACACAAGTGCTGTCAGCATTGTGCATGTCTAATGCATCAGGATCCCCGTTCATTCAAGTGCCGATCAATGTCGTGCTTCGCAGTTACTTTTGCCAGGGAGGAAATGTCTACCATACTGTGATAGCTTTTTAGTTCTTTCTGTGTCAGCAGGTTATCAGCAGCTGACCACAGACCCTGAATATCTTTTAACCGCAAGTAAACGGAAGAGTTTAAAAAGGGCAACTGTAGCCATGTTCTCCTCACAGATTTCTGGCCCACTTCTGTGAACTGACTGTAAAATGGCAAACACTAATATGTTTGTAATCCAGAGCAGCGCAAGTAAGCTGCCCGCACCAGAAAGACTGACCGTGTGTATCTGCGCCTGCAAAATGACATTGTTCAATGAAGTGAACAACCACTGTAAGTTAATTTATTTAACAGTTCACTGAGTTGTAGTGGGAGAGTACAGTAAGCTTCTCCTCGCCGCCTCAGTGCCTGCCCTCAACTATGGTGATGCAATCTACACTGTTGTCACGGACAAAAAAAAAAAAACAGCTGCATTTAAGTTTTTTTTCCCTTTTTTTTTTTTTTTTTTAGCTTATACTTGATAAACACAAACATAAATGATTATCAGCGTATTAGAAATACTGCTCAAAACAAGAAAGCCCAAGGGGACCAAGGACCGAGGCTTTGAGTCTGTATATCCTCTCTTAATGTTTTAAAAACATTTTAAAAGAACCGCAAGTCATCTTAAATGTTAGAAAGTGTACTTTCATTTTCTTTGCAGTTCACACTTAACACACTTAACTTTACCACTTAACCCAATTTGGTCAACAAAATCTACTTCATGTTTTTGCCAGTTTTTTTTACTGACTTTGGCATTTTTTTTCTGCATCGTGTGGACTGAAATGTGATAGCACTGAGGTTTTTTTGCCCGCTGAAAAAAGAGCCACCGGTAATAAGAAGCCTCCCTCAGTACAACAGCTACAACAGCTAGAATAAACAGTAACAAAATCTGAGCAGAGGCTCTGAGGGAAGGAATGAAACTATGTAAAACAGGTTAAAAAAAAAAATAGTTAGAAAATAAACATCCTCAGGTCTTTATTATACAGGGGGGGAAAAAAATGGAGACTCTTCCATATTCCGAACAATGTTTCCATCCATGCTGATTTGTCCTTGAGCAAGACAATGAATTCCTACCTGCTCCTGGCAGCTTTGTGCTCTGACCCATCTGGGGAAACGGCAGTGTAGATGTGCATAACGTAGCGAGTAAGTTCCCCCCGTTTCAGTACACATGTTCAGTTTGGGCAGGGAAGAGATCCCCTGGCAGTTACTTAGTTAAATGAGCTTTCCCTCCTGTCGGTTCAGCAGTAATCACTGGAGTGACACGGCTCCAGAATCCGGTCTATGTTAAATCTATCCCCCATAGCTTTGGGTATCATCCATCTCTGAGCCTGCTTCCTTGGACAAGTTGGGTTTTTCTGACCCAGATTTAAAAAAAAACCACAAAAAAAACCAAAAACAAATCTGCAACACATTTACATCAGATAATGCTGGGGCAGGATGACCTGCTGCAATGTGCTTCTCACACAGAGTTTGATCTCGACTCTGAGGCCAGCTCGTCATGTGTAAACGGTGTTTCCCTGGCAACATATTCCGTATGAGAAATGCCGATGAACGCAGTGGACTGAGTGGAGTGGAGATCTCTATCTAGAAAATTGTTCACTGGCTGCAAGAGCTTATGATGAAGATCTCCAAGGACAAATATCTTAGATTTAGGACACAATCGGCATATGATGTATTAGAATTCAAGACACACATAGTGAATATGCAGACATTTCAGAGAGAGCAGTGGGGACAGCACACTGGCACTCACTGTTTATTTCAAAATATAATCTAACATCCCACGGTTGCCTGTGAAACAGGTGAAGATTCATTTTTCCGACAGGAATTGACGCTTTGACAAATCAAGGGACCAAACCTGTGACCTTTTTCGTACAGAAAGGTCCGTCTGACGCCACCGCCCTGCGTTTCCTGCGTAACATTTGCAAAGCTCTCATAAAAACCTTGCCCGGAAAAATTGTGTTTGGACAAGATACATTCAGCCACACCACACCGCCTCTTCTCTAAATATTCAGGCCACATCAGGTATTGATATGCCATTACATTTGGAGTGATTGCATTTTTGTGCAGGATAACGGAGGCACAGCATTGTTTGTAAAACAAACAGCAGCTTGTTCAGCCATCCTGTTCCGCGGGATGGAGGTTAATGCAACAAAATCCTGCATGTTCGACATTTGTAACTATACAAAACTGCCTCTAATCCAAGTCTCCAGTGTTTCAGGGAGCCCGTGTGTTTACTGTGTCTGTGTGAGTGCATCGATTTGTTAGCTGTGTAATCCTCGATTGTGACAATGGTCAGTGAGATTAGGGGCTAGAGCCACAGCGTTGGGCCTTTTAGGTGGGTAATGGGCAAAAAAGCGTGTTAATTGCCCTTGACTGTTGAAAGTAAATTAATTATTGATCGCTCTCCCGACTCCTCTTCTGTACTTACATACCCTTACAAATCCTTTTATCTCCGGCTCGGAGTAAGAACATTTCCTCTTTTCCCATCATTATTCAGGCTGGCGAGCAGGAGGACCACTAGCCAACCTCTTGAACCAGAGCCTTCCTGTTTTTCATTCCCGCTTGTAGCTGAGTAGTGCGCCGAAAAGGTCTGTCTGAAATCCCTCCTCAAAAGATGCTTTGCCTTCTTCTGCCATCTCTCACACCTCCTCTCTCCCTACCTTCCCTCCCCTCTCATTTTCAAATAGTTCCTTCTTCATGTTCTTGCTACATCCTGCCGTCGCTTGCCTACTCACACACATATACATTGACACGTATGCGCACACACTACATACACATGTTCTCTCGCCCCCACCCCCGCAGCCCTTAGAAATAAATAAGGGAGCAGATGAATAAAAACCGGGGTTGAGTTCTACAAGATGTGTCGTAAATTGATGACAGTGAATGTAAAGGCGAGGAAGCAGTACAGACAACAGCATCATTATTCTGCCTATTGATTTTTCCTCCTCTCCTGCTAAAAGGAAAAGCCACCTTGTATTTGAAATGAGATATAAACAAAGTCCAACGTGATATAAATGCATATATTTTTCTTGGAGCTGCGGATGTCAAAACCCTTTGGATTAAAGCTTCAGCTTGAGAAGAGGCTTGTGTGTGGTATCTGTATACTTGCCTGTGTGTGCACACGATGTTGATATGTTTATTTGTTTGAGAGAAAGTGGCAGTTGCTCTATTTTGCAAACTTCTTGTTTGGTGCCATATTTGATATTTTCATACATTTCAGTCCTATATTTTATCACACATCAAACTGCATCTCAAGTCAAAACCAGAGGTGCTGTGATATCTATCTGCGATTAGACAGTCAGTGACAGTACAACACTGTCTGTGTGGTACCGACCTCACAAAATAGATTACATTACTTTAGTCTTTCCGTCTTTACAAACAGTAAATTAAGAGGACCAAAACAGAAAAACTGAGGGGAAAAAATGTCATTAAAAGGAATAGTTAGACATTTTGGGATATATTCTTATTTCTTAGTTTTCTCGCCGAGAGTTAGATTGATACAACTCTCTGGTAGGTGTAGAGGTAGAGCCTGGAGGCAGGGACAGGTAGCCAAAGACTTTGTTACAGCACGTAACTGTCCCTACAAACAAAACTTGCCATTTTTTTACGCTTCAGTTATTGTATAGATTAAACAAACCAAGTAAAATGTCAGTTACTGAGCTTTTCGAGGTGCTGGTAGACATAGTTTTACCTTTGGGCAGAGCCAGGCTAGCTATTTCTCCCTGCTTCCTGTCTTTATGCTAGGCAGGGCTAATCATCTCCTAGCTCCAACGACATATTTAGCGCAAAGACACGAGGGTGGTACCGATGTTCTCACCTCTAGGCAGGAAAGGGAATAAGCATATTTCACAAAATGTTTAACTTTTCCTTTAAAGGTTCATTCTCTGGAGCCATCTTAACCTCCGCTGTAAGACTCAGCTGCTAGCTTTAGCTGTACCTTGGTAGTAATGGCTTAAGGGTGAATTCAACAACCATCCACAGCCACACTGGTTAATTACACCTCTGCTCAGAATGCGTTTACCTGGAACTACGGGTATTTGATGTCAGAAAACTCATAAACTAAAGGGAGGAAATGATGAAAGTTGGCATGTGCCGATAAGAGAATGCAGCAGATGTAAATCAAGCACAGTACATGGCCACACAGTCTGGGTAAGAGCTCTAATCAAGGATAACAATTGAAAGCCAAAATCCCCAACATAGGGGATTAAATGGCATCACCCCTGTTGGCAGGCGTACTGGACCTTGGTCGTCATGGTTACAGTATTAACCACATGGTTAAGCTTATGGAATGGTCACAGTTTGCTTAGGTTTAGGCAAAAAAAAAAACTATGTGATCTTAACAAAATAAACGACTATGTTTGGTAGCGTTTTGAATTCGATTTTCATTTGGATTTTTACATTTGTTCTCTCATTAAAACCACTGGACGTGGGATTTGAAAACTCCTTCCTTTAAGCACCCTGTGGTGGTACAATGATGAAATTCTGGCAGAAACTGAATGCGCCTATATTTTCCCAAGGCAAAATTCTTTGTTGTGGAAAGAGTATTTACAATGCCTGCTGTTGTTGCTGTACAAGATATAGCTCAATGTGATGTCATGAGGTATATGTGTGACTAGAGGAACAGGAAAAATACACCTCAAACAATAAAATGGACTCATAAATGCAGCAGCTGTTGCTTTATGTGTGGCTCTGTCCTCTTGCACTATAACTGAGGTTGTGTTGTACTTAACGTTGTACCTGCCTTTACATGACTTTGATAGTTGAGCACTGTAAGTTCCTGCAGCAGTGTCATGAATGAAAATTCATTTCACGTTTATCGCTCTTGGTGACTTGAGCTTTTTTTATTCTGACAGCTTTATCATCGAAGGACCTTGAATCCTCCTGTAGCATTTCTACTATGATAATTGAGAGAGAGATTTAGGCAGATCTCAGGCTTTTGTGTGTCTTCTGTGTTAGCAGGGAGGTTTTCATCTCTTTGAGTCTGGGATCTTTATGGTGATCTAATCTCTTGCATTTAGGCTTTTGGTCAGTTGAATTATATCCTTTCACTTTCTGAACGAGAAAGCAATTTCTTTTTGGCTGAGGTTTATGCACTGAACCATTTCAGTGACTTGCCTTGAAGAAAGTTTGAGGCAGAAAGTTATCTATATAATGACCACATTACTTCTACTTCACAAGTTAAATTTATTTTAATTGCCTATAGAAAACGGGTGCGGACAAAGGTTAGAAAACTATTAAATCAAGAGATGGTTTAAAATGAAGAATGCACAAAATCATAAACAAGACAGTTGGGGAAGGTAGGCCACAGGGGAGAAAAGATAAAGTTTATCGACCCATGTGGAAAATTCTCAGTTGATAAAAGTGGACACAGATATTACAGCAGCGCTGTAATCAGAGGAGTCACCTTTTGGACCGAAGAGGCTAATTAATATGAATCCTCCAAGACGTATAATACTCAACAACAACAGCTCAGATCCACCATGATGAACAGCAGAACGGTGTTGCTTTTGCGTGTTTGTGTAGAGTTGGTACTAATAGTTTACTCTACAGTATAGATAACATAAAGCAGGATCTTGAGGAGTGACAGTACCAATCATACTGGCATTAACTGTACACATAGAAAAACACAATCACTGAGGACATGAACACCATAATTTTTTTTCATTGTAATGGTTAACATTTTTAAACTTTTCTTCACTGAACTCTTTGGAGTACAGTTTTGATCAGTGTTATGATCTCTATGTGAAACATTTGAATTTTAAACCTTTATATTGTGCTTTATAAAAGGTATCTTATAGTAGGTTAGGACATACACCAGTCTGCCACAACATTAAAACCACTTGCCTAATATTGTGTAGGTCCCGCTCGTGCTGCCAAAACAGCTCTGACCCATCGAGGCACGGACTCCATAAGACCTCTGAAGGTGATCGGATTAAAATCTGGGGAATTTGGAGGCTAAGTCAACACCTTGAACTCTTTGTCAGGTTCATCAAACCATTCCTGAATAATTTGCAGCTGTGCCAGGGAGCATTATCCTGCTGAAAGAGGCCACTGCCATCAGGCAATACTGTTGCCATGAAGGGGCATACTTGGTCTGCAGCAATTTTAGGTAGATGGTACGCATCAAAGCAACATCCACATGAATGTCAGGACCCAAGGTGTCCCCGCAGAACATTGTCCAGAGCATCAGACTGCCTCTGCCGACTTGCCATAATGCATAATGGATCCTGGTGCCATCTCTTCCCCACGTAAATTATGCACATGCACCCGGCCATCCACATGATGTAAAAGAGAGAAATGATTCATCAGACCAGGCCACCTTCTTCCATTGCTCAATGGTCCAGTTGTGACACTCACGTGGCCATTGTAGGCGCTTTTGGCAGTGGACAGGGGTCAGCATGGGTAATCCGACCGGTCTGCAGCTACGCAGCCCCATATGCAGCCAGCTGCGATGCACTGTGTGTTCTGACAGCTTTCTATCATAGCAAACATTACGTTTTTCAGCAATTTGTGCTATTGTAGCTCTTCTGTGGGATCGGACCACGTGGGGCAGCCTTTGATCCCCACGATCATCAGAGAGCCCTGGGCGCCCATGACCCATGTCGCCAGTTCACCGGTTGTACTTCCTTGGACCATTTTTAACCACTGCATATTGGGAGAGTCCCACAAGACCAGCCGTTAGCTCTGAACCAGTCATCTAGCCATCACAATTTGGCCCTTGTCAAAGTAGCACAGGAAGTGCCTTGAAATGACGCTGACTTAAAACATCTAAGAGTATATAATCACCTTACGCTTGCCCATCTTTCTGCTTCCAACACATGAACTTCAAGAACTGACTGTTCACTTGCTGCCTAATATACCCCAGCCCTTGACAGGTACCATTGTAATGAGATAATCAGTGTTATTCACGTTACCTGTCAGTGCTTTTAATGTTGCGGCTGATCGGTGTATAAAACGGATATAGTGTCTTGATCAAGTGCATTTTTGATTGGATATATTGCTGTGGCTCTTCTCCTGTTTTGTCATTTCCTTGATCAAGGCCCCCCCCCGCAACATATTACACATACAACATACAATATAAAGAACTGTGTGTTAGTTAGGGGCCTTGCAGGGATTCAATGACATCTCTCCCCTAAATCCTGTTGTTCCATGGAAGTTTGTCTGTGTAAAGGGTTTCCTCTGTCATTCCTCCCTTCATACTTTTCCATTACATGACCCATGAATGATTCAGGAGCCACCGTGTTTGTTGCAAATAGTCATTCATTTTTTATAGCAGCTTTATCTTGAAAACCCTCTCCTGTCCTGAACCACTATGCTGGATCACGGTTGGATTTTCATCACTGGTGGATGAAGTGCCACGCTGG
This sequence comes from Xiphias gladius, assembly GCF_016859285.1. Lineage (NCBI taxonomy): Eukaryota > Metazoa > Chordata > Actinopteri > Istiophoriformes > Xiphiidae > Xiphias > Xiphias gladius. The sequence goes on from NC_053422.1 coordinate 7,634,812, forward strand.
CATTTTTTTCTGACCTGCCCAGATGCATGAATTCATAAATTGTGGATGTAGTACTGATGGACTCCCTTGTTTTCTCTGATGACATTTCCATACATGGCTCACTGTGGAAAATGTCATTTTGGCTCTCAAGCACCACACCATTTGCCCCTTACTTAAATATGATACTGTAAGTGTTTCCAAACAGCACAAAAAAACCCAGACATTTTCATAAATTCTGAATGTTTTGCATATCTTCTGCACCAAGCCCACATAGTTTATTTTGCTCCAACCACACAGCAAATGCTTTTCACTGGGAAGACAAATGCATGCACATCAGTAATTGGCTGTGCGTGGTTATATACTCTTAGGTGTTTGAGTCAACCTCAATTCAAGTCACTTCCTGTATAGCTGCTCTGGATAAGTAGCTATTTGCTGAATGACCAAAATATCAAATTATATAAATGCCTTATATAAGAGATACTCCGTTAGAAAAAGAGAGAAAAAAACCCAAAAAAAACCAGCTATGTTGATCCTCAGACCCCAAGCTATTAGTCAAGGTTTAATACAACCACACACAACTTTTCATGGCTCCGGCTTATCACAAAATAAACACCATATGAACTGAGGCATTTATATTGTGATGTAATTGAATTTTGACCTCAAGAATAGATATTGAGGTACAATGTGGCAGGGACCTGAGTAGGAAGTGGAATTGGGTACAACGAGGCTATCCAAAAATCTCTCTTGGGGCAGAAAATAAAAATTTGAATTTATCTGAGACAGGGTCCTGTTGCACATATCTGTATACACACATGCACAACGGGGCTGCAGTGATTTCCCACCAGCCCCGAGAGGACAGTTATATCCTTGACTTCTCTTTACTTCAAGCTAGTGGCAGACACTCCACCCACCTAAACCTGCAGCTGTTCCGAGTGAGAGTGGCAGCCTCGTTTAGGTAAATGTTTTTCCTCCAGGATCTTCAGCTTGTACACGGTGTTCAAAGGGAAGTTATCTATCTTGTCCTTTCCTCACACCACGTTCCCCTCTTTCAGTTAGATTTTCTCTTCTCTTCCCTTTCTTTTTCTCCCTTTCTTTCCCTCCACATCTCAAGATTAATAATGCAGCATAACTGATCCTTCCTTATTTATCTTTACCAGATAGTGCTCAGCCAGCACAAGCTAATTTTAGAGGATGACACTGCTGAGTGCTTGCGATAAGCAGCTCACAATGAGCGGGACATTATTTTCTTTCTCTCTCCGGTTCCAGTCCTTCTCAGGTGGAAATCACTGTAAACACAGCATGTCCCAGATCTCGTAGATTGCAAGCATTTCAGAACATATTTTGTATCACTACCCATTAGTTTTGAAGCATGCATCTGGAATACGTCTTGTGTCTATTTCCTTTCTTCTTGTTTAAAAGTTCAGATATAAATAGATATATCTTAACAAAGGGGTGGTGTCGATAACAGCAGGGGGCCCCAGATCCTTGCTTGGCGCAGAAACCTAACTGTTTAGCATTCAATGCTCTGAGCCCGTGGCACAAATTCTTATTATACAGAATGTATTATTAATTTCCAAGCCTTCAAAAATATTGACCTCAGTATTTGTCTAACCTAATCATGTTTATTTTATCTTGCCCATAGCCTGTAAATCATGCTAAATCAGCTTTAATTACACTGGAGTGGAGTTTGTCTACAGTTGAGGTAGTGAAGATTAGATTCAAGGACAGGATTATTTTATTGCTATCACTGAATTTTTGTTGCCTCCTGCTCTGTGTGTGTATTGCTGTGCTGGCATGTGGGTGTATGTGCATGTGTGATGTTATCTGATGAGGGAGATAATTGGAATTTATGGGAGGTAACAGATAACATGGCCATGCATCCAGCCAGACTGACAACAGCAGGAGCGGCGGTATATATCCTATCATGGCCGTTCATTTTCAACGAGTGGTTTGGAACAGGAAGCCAGTGGCTAGATGATACAGCAGAATCTGTCCGACACAGACTGAAGCTGCTTCACCCGGGATTTCTTCTGTTTTTAACGCTGGTAAACCACAGGCACCGAGTGCAGGCGGTACGTGCTTGTAACCTGGGGATTTTACTGAATGGAGCGACACATTATCTTTTATGAAGTCTTCTAAGGTCTCGGAGGACATTTTAGCAGCTGCTATCTGTTCTCCTGTGCCTCCAGTTTGTGCTGCTGTAACCTTCTTCCACACTCTCAGCCACTGTGCCGATTACAGTATAGAAAACGTTCGATTTCTGAAAGCAGCACTTTAGAATGCAGAGCTAAAATACAAGAGAAGACGGGAGGTATAAAGGCCTGTTGACACCGGCATTGAGGACGCTGAAACTTTGCAGCGAAATCAGTTTATTTCAGTGGAATCGTTGGGATCAGTGGTTCCGCTTGCGTGGGCAGATAAATCCATACATATCTGCACATAAGGAGGTACGATTTTTGGACGGTAAAGAAACAGATGTCTGTGGCACAAGTTGCGTGAACTATAGTCCCTTTAGCAACCAGGCTAACAAGCTTCCTAAATGACAATGAGAGGTTTTTTTTCACCTCTTCAATAGCCACATTAAGAACAAATAAATGGATGTAAAAAGATAAAATACAAAGAAGCTCGGAGTATTGCGACTAGTGCTAACACAGTCCTGGCTTGCTAGTGTGTTGGCCATTAACTTGCCAGCTACAGTAGTTCACCAACTAGTCCTGCGAGTAGTCCCTATATCATTTCTATCACTACCTATTTCATGCATGAACAGCCCTAAACGGGAATTTACGATAACAAATAAACAAAATTCTCATGATCATCCAAATGTTTGAACAATTTATAATCTAAAAAGTAAGGAGAAGTTTCCCGGTCAGTATTCTTCATAGTGTTCTCTCACTCCCATGTGCTCATGTGTCCAAACCACCATCAATATACATTTCGTTTCTGGAATACTGAGTCAAGGTACCCTTTCAGAAACATGTGAATAAAGAGTCTCTATATTCTTTACACCATGAGATGCATTATGGCTGTGGTGTTGGCCGTAATCATCTCTGTTGCTGCAAAAGGATAGTATGCAGAGATTCTTGTCGTAGTTAAATGAATATTTGACAAATGAGTTTCCCTTGAAGACATATGATACATTATTAGCATTTTATCATAACTAATGATGCGGGTGATCAGGATTATGTAGAGAAGATAAATCATTTCCCTTCCTTTCATTTACAGAATGACAATGCTTTATGGCTCCTTGCTGGGCATTAGACCTGGGTCATAGATTATATCCTTAGTCGATTTTAAAGGGATATTTTCAACTTGGGCCTTATTCTCATAGCTTTCTTGCAGTCATGACAAGCGATTGTGTTGAAAATTTCATCACCCAATTCTCAGTGGAGCTTCAGTGTACTGCAACTCTCTGTTGCAGGGGCCAACGCAATTCCCCACCACTGCACCCAAAAGGGGATTAAAGCACAATCCAACCCTGAACATGCGCTTCATTACTTCTACAGTGGCAGGCAGCCATGACAAAAGTCACCCATGCTGCATCTATAGTGCATTAATACGCTGGTGATAGCAAAGGTAAAGTTCCCCTACAATACATCTATCTTACATTAGTCTTACAGGAGCATCTGCAACATATTCGTTTAAAAATGTGATAAAGCGGAGTTGAAGACTTGCAGTATATTGCGACAGTGACCTCATATCTCAAGCGACTGGTTGCGCCGCTATTCCTTTTGCCACCTGACAGCTGAAAAGAGAGCACATTTGAATTTTTTTTTGACCGTTTCTTCTAAGGGCAGAGAAATACTATAAAGCTGGTGCGGTGGTGTGGAGTGAAAAATGGTTTGTATGATAGAGAGGGCCTTGGCCAATTTTATATGGCTGGCTTTGAGACAGACTAATAAACATATAATACTAGTGAGAGAGACAGTGTGAATACACAGCACACTCTGTCACTCTTAGCTCTTGGCAGAGAGTGCATTCCGGGGCTGTTTTAAGGCTTCATCCTGGGAGTTGTCTATGCAGGACTAATGTCCTCCGAACTGTACAGACAGACAATGCAGGTTAGGAGTGTTGGCTGCAGAGGCGCAAGGCAGCCTCCCTCTGTTTGGGGATTTGAATCTGCATTCAAGCCTTTGCTTCCCTTCCTCAACCGCTTCCTTCTGTCCTGTGGCCATCAAGAGCAGGGGGTAAACACATGGAGTTGAAAAGAAAAAAATCTTTATTTGTTCAGTTAGCATGTGTTGAAGGGTTTCTTACCAAATGTTTGTCATGTGGCATTCACTGACCAACACCGATGCTCTTGCATCCTTGAAATGTTTCTATTCTATAAGCCCACAGTGACCACCTTTTCCAAGATGTTCTTGATGATACTTTAAATTAAAAAAACTAAACCACTTCACTTGTGGTAGTGAGCATGCATAATGTATACTTGTGTGTGGGCCTTCATCTAAGACTGTTAGTTACTGGCCCAGGCTAACAGGCTAGGGAAAAATAAAAAATAGAAAAAATTTGCAGCTTTGATTTTACCCTACTCAGCTTCCACGTACCACTCTCTTAACGCACTTCAATTTCCAAATACCCATGCTTAGTAAAAACTGAATAATTCTTCTTGTCTCTATTTTACATTTTTTAAAGCAGATGCCTCAACCTGCTTTTAATGCAGGCGTTGCCTTCACATTAATGTGGTGGCCTGAGCCCGTGGACAGTTTGTTTCATGACTTATTTCATTAATCCTTTCCTGAATTTCACCCTGCTCTCTATGTGTTTATCTCTATTGCTCAAAACGCAGCGCAGGACCCTCGCTTTCACCCGTTTCAAACAGGCAACATTAGTTGCTTTTATGCATTATTTAAGGCTGAATGTATATTTGGGGCGGTAAAATGTACATCCTACATCTTTTCTGTCGGTTTTGCACCTTTGCATGTTCCCGCATAGTGTACCCACTTGTGTGTCACTATAATCAGTCCATTTGTGTTATGATGAAACTGTATTGACTTTTTTTGATGTAACTGCTTTTCACCAACTTGCCTTGTCTGCTTCAGTGATGGATTCTCAACATTTTCCAGATTGTCTTATTACAATCACAAGAGAGAATGTGTGAACTCGTATTCATAGCTGCAGAGAACAGAAGGAAAAGCAGTGTTTTTTTTTTTCATACTAAAGGTCAGGACCTTGACTCAAAACATCTCATCCACTAAAAATTGTGAATAGCATTTTTCAAAAATGTTATAGTGATTAAGGAAGGATTTTTACTCAAAGACATCTCTGCACCAATGTCATCATTTCTTTACATTATTTCATGTAGTCAAAGATGTTTTTTTCAATCTCTCTTTACAGAAAGCAGCATCAGAGACCAGTGATGGATGGAAAAGGTCATGCCAGCCCTCTTTTCAACACTGACAGACAGCTCACTGTCCAGACCTCTGGAGCTGGTTGAACTGGGCTAAGCCTCAGAGCAGATCACGCCAGCTGCTAGAATTCAGAGCCACACAGCAGTCGCAACAAAAGTGCCCTGGAGCTGAACTCAAACGCATTTTTATTTATTTATTCCCTCAGAATATAGGGATTGTTATCTGATGTTTTACAACACAATGACTACTTTATATAAATCTGTTTAACCTGAAAAAAAAGAGAGGAGAGTTTCTATCAATTGAGGGACATATTAAATGCCTACACGATCCTAATGACGTTAAATAAAATGCTGCCTTGACTGAGGATTCAGATGGAGCTGAGCAAGCTTTTGATTGAAAGATAAATTGAGAATGCTGACTGCTCATTTGTTCCACTGACTATGGTCTAATAATACCCTCAAGCCCTACACTTTTTCACACCATGTTATTCTGAAAAATATCGTTTCCAAAGGAGGTCAAAAGAACAAAAGATGAAATCTCTAGGCAGTAATTGAAATGGCTCAGTAGTGTGGGGGTTTAATATCATCACTGTCTTCCAATAATATTGGCCTTCTGATTGGATGAACAGCAGTTGGTCCTTGTAATAAGGTTCTAGATCCAGAGTTGACATTAAAAGATTTTCCTATCACAGCTTGACCAAGAATTATGTCTGGCTGCCCCACAATCAAAAACTGCGGACACCGTGGTTTCCCGGGATTGGTGTGGGAGACCGTTGCTTGTGGGCTTAAAGAGAACTGCCATTCCATCATGGTGACACCTAGGCACATAATCCACATGGGACATTTTGACTGAGCACTGTCGATTAAAAGCCCACAACATCCTCAGGTCTCTTTTTTTCTGCTTGTCCAGTCCGCATGCTACAGTCTTGCAGAACAACCATGCCACATGGAGCTCTGTGTCAGGTTTCCTTCCGTGATGAGATCAGCCGGAAGTGGCCCGATTGCATGCTTACGTATTTGTCACTTGTTATGAAAAACCTAGTTGAGAATGAAAAAATGAACAGTAAAGCTAAACATCCTCTCTGCCGGCTGGTATTCACATAATTAGCAAAACGGCCAGGTACACAGTTTCATCCACAGCTCTCTAAGATAACATAGTCGGCTTTCACGGTCATCACCATAGGGGGACCGATAAATGGAACAACCCCATAGGGCATATAAACCAGCATTTAGAATAACATGCTATAAGGTCAGACATTATGATAATTCAATAGCATACATAAAAATCCAAATGTAGAATTGCAATGCCTGTAGTGCCTGGAGGACATCAGTTACGTTGATGGAGCACATTTCTGCCAGAGCCGTCTTGTAGCATGTTTTCATCCGCTGGAGCCAAACATGCAACAGAGGTTACAGCCCCTCCCCCATTTTGGGCTGTCCCAAATGATCTGAAAGGTTACTTGATTATAGGCCGCTGACAAAATCATAAAAACTATTTTCTATTCTAGAGCAGTTGTGAGAAGATGAGTCAGAAGTCAACCCTTTTCCCCTCTTATCTATTCTTTTGAACAGCAGGTCTCAGTGGCTTGTGGCGGAGAGTTTGCCGTGTTTCTACGTATTCCTGTGCTACCGTTGATGTCCAGCAGATGTTCCCAGCGTATTCCCCTCCCTCTTAAGTGCAGTCCTGCGTTTACCTTTTCCACTATTTTTCTTTGTAATCTCATTATCCATGGCCTATCTACAATATGGCGGCACTAGTCCTTTCATGGGACTGTAAACAACAGCCAATCTCATCCCGGTGTAAGGTACTCTTCGTCCATATTTGACAGGTCAGTACAAATTTTGCTATTAGATCAGAGTTAAGTTTGATGATTCCAAACAAGAAATAACTTTTTTTTTTTTTAAAGTCTTTTACTCTGAAGCAGCCACGAGAAGTGTAAAAAGGAGCTACTCATTGTTCATCATTGTTCATGAAAGGTTGTTCTAAATATGGATTTTTCACATTTTTCAGAGGTTGTGTGTCAGACTTTATTGTAGTAAAGACTTGGAGCATTGCATGGCGGGCCTAGACGTCATTACAGCTCTAACAATGCATGTAACGGAGCCCACTGTAAATACCCGGAATATGAAACATGAGGGAGAGGGAGAGAACTCAGCTAAAGGTTATGGTTTCATGGTGGTTTCAGTGAATATGTTTTTGAGTATTCTCATCAGACACAGACCACAAGTAACACCAATCGCAGTGTAACCTAGCTCACTCCATAGGTTACAGATTTGTGTCTGTCCAGACCTGACACATGTAAGTGCCAAGTGAGACTATACCCTTAGAACGTGGCCTCAGTCCACTCACCACCAAATGTCTTGTCTGTAACGTTGTGTTCCTGCCTGAAGTGAGCCTCTCTGTAGGTTTTCAGTTTCTGCTCATGATTTCCCATATTCCCGAGAGCTTATCCCGCGGCCTCCTGTCTGCACCAGGGTCCTGTCTGACAAGCGTGACAGAGAAGGGCTGTGATGACATAAGAGAAAAGCCAGTAAAGAATAGCATAAGTAGCTTAATAAATCACATATTTATTTATATTTATATGTCACATATTTATCGTCTTAAAGAAGACCAAAAGTGGGTGATTATGAGGGGTTAAGCAGAGAAGATGGGTTTACGTCTCATCCCAAACCAGGCTGCCCATCAGGAAATGCTGCCACTTATATCGAAATAATTCCCATAATTTCATAATTTCAGTAATTGCCCTGCTGCAAAAACCAGGAACCAGTAAGTTTCTGTACCATAAATTCAGGCATTAGTTACGTTCTTCGTTCGCAGGTTTTTATGCGAATCGATTTATACCTCCCAAATTGGTGAAGCATTTCTTGGACAGTCTATTATAAGTCGATTTAGTTTTATTTGCAACACATTAATGTGGGACATGCAAAATAAAACATTTTTGACTTTAAACTGCACATAACCTCCTGCCTCAATACACCCAATAGCAGCTTTGGTCAACAGAGTTAAATCATTTTACATCATGTCTCAATGGATGCATGAAAAATGTACAAAATAAACAAGAGAGGGTTATTAGATTCATGAAGTACAGCTCAATACTGGTTTCCTTGTGGAGAATGCACTTCCCACGTTGGTTCACAGAGAATGAACTGATTAAGAATGTGAGAGCGGGGAAGTCTCTTTACAGTTGTAGATCGACTGTCTGAGAAAAAAAATGCAAAGTTTTATATATATATATATATATATATATACACAGATTTTCATTTGCTCAACTGTTTCAACCATTAATAGATTTCTGGTTCCAGACTACAACGGCTCTATTTATTTGTTCGGATGTAATGCATCATTCTCACATTGAACTTGGGGTTTCCATTCTCACCATGCCTCCTCAATACATCCTATTGAGGTATTTTCTGGTTTGCAAGTAAACATCATTTTTAGTCATCCTTTTGTCCTTTGCAGTCTTTTGCTCTGGGAAGCTAATATACTGCTACATACTACTAATTTAAAGGGGATAACAGGTTAAAAATAACTTTTTCTGTTCTTTGAACTATGCATTTATTGTGCATTTGGGGGCTTAGTGGCTACTGTAAGGATTGAATATAATATTTGGATGCTCAAGAGTTTGCCTAAAGGCAATGTAATTAGTATTATTAAAGTAAAAGGACACAAATTTAACAAAAGTATATTCTAACTGTAGTATTAGTTACACTAACAAAAGCATCACCAGGGAAAGAACAATATTAAGTCCCCTAGAATAAAGACTAGATTAGTTTAGGAGTAAACTAATCACAGAAAACTGAAATTCTATTAAATCATAAATCAACTGATATCTACAGTCACAGAGAGTTGGGAGAGTTGAGTGGGTAACGCTCGGCTAGTGGCTCTACTACAACAACCCTGTCCCCCTAGAATTTAGGTTTATATACAACTAAACTGAAACGGAGTTGCCATTAATTAAATATTTGATATCATCGCACAACTTCCCCTAAAGTAAATTAACCAGACCTTCTCGCTATTTTAACAGAAAATGTAATCCAGTCGCAATTATGTGCATTACAAAACGTATTTTGCAGGTGCAGTTTAATTTCTAGGAGACGGGATTGTCTACAAGAGGCTTTCCGGTGTGGAGTTTCTTTTGGGGAGTGTCAGAGGAATAAATCTCTTTAATCATGTTGTTTTCGTTTCAAGCTAATTTTGAGCAGGAAAGGCAGTTTTTTCACACAATCTGAATGTTGCCTGTACCTACATCATTCGCTAAGAAAAGAAATCCATTTGATTACGCGTGGAGCACAAAAAATAGATAAATAAATGTGTGTGTAGTTCCCCTTCAACAGTTAACTTGGATGCTGTATCAGCAACACATTGGTGGTAGACAGCTGCTCCGACGGCTAGTTTGTGGGCAGCTTGGTCAGCTGCAAACTGATCACAGAAGAACAAATTTGTACCAAATCACAATTCGACAATAACAAAACAGCTATAGTAAGAAGAGTGCCTCTGAATGATGCTCTAACAAAGGGCATTTGGAGGGTAAATAAAATATGTTTGTCCCTAATTGCTTGGTCACAGGTCTGACAAAATGGTGACTGTAACAATGTCAGTTACAGAAGTAAGTCAGCGGTGGTCGTTACGGAAATAAAGGAAATGAGAAGTTTTGTACTGGTGAATTCAGATCATTTTGAACATTATGTATTTTTTTGCGAAATTCTTCATCCTTAAGTACATAAAGTCTCCATATCAGCACTGTGCGGACAAGGACACACATTCACTACGCTGACATGCACAAAATATTCTGGTTTTTGCCCTTATTCCAAAAAAGACAGATATTCCTCCTAATCTGTTTACATGGCTCATGAAAATAAAAAAATTCCACTTATTTTCATGCAGCCGTGCATACTCTGATTAGCGTAAAGCGCCTCCCTCTTCCATTCCTTCAACCGCCTCATTGAAAAGGTATCCAAAAACCTGTTCATATCCAAGTCTGCCGTAATGTTTAAAAAACAGGTGCGTTTCTCCTGCTGTACAGAAATGTGGGCTCTTGTCTTGGGCATGCGTCTCTACCTCAGCCTTGCAAGCTGTTGTCTAGTTGGTTTGAGCTGCCTGTACACAGGCCAGAGGCCGTCTGCCCCAAACTGCCGTGGAAACCAAAATTGAGACGCATATTCCAAATGCGCCATACACATGTCCAAAGGAAGCTCCTAAAACCCGAATAATTTTGCCATAACCCACATGTCTTAAATCAGCCAACTGCTAAATTTGAAATAAGATCAAATTCGGAATATCGAAAACGGAATATGCCGTTTACAGTACATGACCCATATCACATTTTATATGTTTATGTGTGTTATATATTATTCCAAATATGACCACATCTGGAATAATAGTGGAACATTTGTATGCATATAAACATACTGATTGAGAAATACCTTGTATCTAATGAGTGTGTGTGTGTGTGTGTGTGACCTGATTAGTGTGTGTGGTATTTCTTTGAACCTGATTATCTCCAAATTTACTGGAAACGACTTTCGCTAGAGACTGGTTCTGCATCAAAGACCTTGCAGTGTGGCTGCGCTTGTGTGCTCACTGCATGTCAACAGGTCGGTCCACCAATTAGCCCGACACAACTTTTTCCCCATCGACAAAGTCGGGCAATCCAGCTGTGAAGTGGGGGCCTTAAATGTTTCCGGTCTGCAGCGCGTTGTGTCAAGAATTCGCAATTTCCCGAATTCCGTGATATTATCTTCGATGGCACGGCTGAGTGATCTGCTTGGTTACCAGCCATCGTCACTTGTTTCCGGGACAGAGGGCATCGGTTGAAAATAAAAATCGCCTCACTTTACTTCGAGTATTTTTTTTTTTTTACGTGTCTAAGGGAAACAAGATTTGTAAGGATCATTACCGGATGAAATGCCTCGTTAAGATGGATATTGTTTGCGATGAGGTGCTGCCAGGGCCATCACCTGTAATGTAATAGGGAACAGTGTTCTGATGGACTGCAACGAGGGCAGCTAATGATGTTCACCTTGAGATAAGGGTCACGCTGCTGCCTCATAATCCATAAAGGAACCATAATAGCCTCTACTTCTGCCAGACATGACCCCCTTTTTCTTTTTTTCTTTTTTTTTTTCTTACACCAAAGTACAACGACACTGTCTGTCAGTACAGGACTTTTATACTCCCACGACCTAATCGAACTCACGGTGGCACGTAGGACGACACAGACACGTGTACGGCACGCAGTGAAGAGAGGCGTGCAAGTAACACGATACGTTATTATAAATAGCACACAGCGTGGCCGGCTGATGAGGAAACACACTGGATTTGATTAGAAAATAAAAACTCAGCTTCAGTGCTGGAGTCTGCTGTTTTTAGAACAACTGTCCTGGAAGCGACTCAGGATAAGAAACGAATAGATGTGAGCGCATCCTCAAAGTCTGGCCAGTGCTCACAAAAATCGAGACACAGGCAGAAACAAACTCTCATATTCACTCACTCACTCACATTTAGATCTATAGGGAGGTTACATCATGTGCAGATGTGTGGACCTGATAGAAATCCTTTTAGTGGAATAAAGACATTGGTAGAATAGTTTCCTTTCGGTGCTCACTCAGTCTCGCTAGTTTGGCGCTATAAACGCCTATACCACTTATGCTGGAAAAAAATAGGTCTCCGGATAAAATGTTGATCAAATTCCCTTTTTACTTCTCTATACGACATTGCAAAAGCAAACAGGTGGCCCCTAGTGTAAGCTCGTCCTAGCGAGGGTCATTAAATATGTATGTTTTGTGGGGGTTTCACATGTATTTAGAGAGCATCATCATCCTGTGTTTACAAAAGTACCACACTTCCTCAAGTCTCCAAGAAGAGGCTGATATTTACCGACCAAAAATATTTTATTTGCATTATATTTTATAGGGTTATTTTTATACCAATTCTTTTTTTGAGTATTCCTGTAAAAATATCGCTGGGCTTTTTACACCACTGATGCTCTTTGAACTGAGAACTGAGAAAAAGAGAGACAGAGGTTGAAACAGAGTAAGACAGACAGATTTGCTGACAAGTAATGCTGTTTCGCTCCTCGGTGAGTGGGTTCAGGTCCTTGAAAGAAGTAATTATGGCAGCTTTTTCAGCTGCTCATAAAAAAACACTGTCCTTCTGTTGAAGCATAGCCTCAGAAATGGATTCACTTTAATTTAGAGCAGTTTGATTCCATATTCCGCATTATGAAGATTATTATACTGCATGAGTGTAAAAAACAAAAACGAAAGAATTTTAAGTAGGATGTTTTTTTTTTGGGATATGGTAAATTGACGAGTTAATGTCCCCCAAATTATGATGTAACCATTACAAGATGCCACTTAATTAGTCCCTATGATACAGACAGTCCGTCCTTTAACAGAGCGAGTACTTTGTCAACCCAGTGACTGACTCCTTAAAAATGACTTTTTTGTGTTATTTTTTTCCCTGCCACTCACTTTGAAAAAGCAGGTGTCTTGTTTTCAGAATCTCGGGTATATCAAATTCATCTTAATTTATTCAAATTTTCTTCTGTCAATCATTCTCCGAGAGCAGGTGTCATGTTTTGAAAAATGACAGATATGGTGTCTGACTTTGGCACCAAACTTTTTGAGCTACAGGCTTTAAGGAAACGGACTTTCCTACTTTATGACCTCTAGAATGTCCCATCGCCTGCAGCTATTCTGAGACCAGTAATGAATTGTAATGTTGTTTTTGTCATTATTATGAGTTACGCTCGGCCGCTAAAATCTATAGCGAGGTCCGTACATAGCATTGATGGACACTACAGGTCTGACAAGGACGGCTATTAGAGACAGAGAGAGAGAGAGAGAGAGAGAGAGAGAGAGAGAGAGAGAGAGAGAGGGGGGGGGTACAGTGCAGAAAAAGAGAGTGAAATTGGACTTAAGTGAGCAGCCTAGTGCCTCCACCAGCAGCTGTCAAGCCATCTCATGGCTCCAGTGCTAAATGAACTCCACGGCCCTACTGTTCACACTCCACCCACCTCCTCCACCCACCTCTAGCTTCCTCGCTCTCCCCCTCCCTGTTCCACCTCTCCTCTCAGAAAATAGGCTCTGAGAATCCACTCTGCCCCAGAAATCAAATCATATTATATTGTCATTTTCCATCTCCACTCTGTCTCTCCGTCCCTCTACGTCCTCCTCACTCTATCATCGTCCTGTCTGTCCCCCCTTTTCCTTCCTCTTCCTGGACCTCCATCTCTCTCTCTCTCTCTCTCTCCCCCTGCCCGCCTCAGAAAAGGGGCATCTAATGTGGTGAAAGATGTAAGTCAAGGGTTGGGAAATTTTACCCAATCCTAAAGGTGTAATCCCATCAGATCGGATGGAGAGGTTGGGCTCAAAAGACACAGGTGGCCTAGTTGAATTTCAGTTTGATTGAAACATTTCTCATCTGTGCAGTACCTTTCGTAGCCTGGGCCATGCGCAAGAGGAAAGCCCATTTAATAGTGGCAGCATTTGGCATCGTTGAGCACAGTCCTTCCTACCCAAGTGGAATGACATTTCATTGTCAGCAAAGTGTAAAAGTTTCACCGGTCTGCTTGGCTTACGGTGACCTCCTTCATTTTGCGATGCGTCATGTTCACCACCGAACGTAATGGCGTCCATCTTTTAGGGGCAACTCACAGGCGCACAAAGGAACAGTGGAGTATGCACACGCGCCCATCAGTGTAGACACACAGGAGCACAGGACCGCATCTCTCTTCCTGGCCGAGTGATCATCTTCCAAGGAAGTCAGACAGGCGGCGGCTTTAGGTTGCATGCTGTGGTCAGTTTATTTAATAGAGGAGCTCCAAATGAAAATCTAGGCTTCAACCGGAGAATCATGCTCCTCATTAGAAATACCTGCCTTTGAGCTTTGGGGAGATTAGAGTTTCAACATCCATGGCCAGCACTATGAAATAACTTTCCCGTCCCTCTCACCAATCCACCTCTCCACTCCACCACTGGGCTCTTCATGAGTGAAATATGAAGAGGGCCTTTTTGAGTTCCTCTCATCCCCCAGGGCTAAGCCATGCCCATATATCGGGGAGTCCAAACAGAGGAAAACAAGTGAATAAAGTAGGCCCCCGAGGGAATCATGACCCCAGCATGATTATATTAGATCCTGTGTCCATCACCAACCAGTGTCCTCACCTCTCTGGGGAGCACCTGTGAACTGCCTTGATGTAAAAGATTGTGAGGTGAGGATTAAGTTCTACAGCTTTGAACAAGTCACACAGAGGTTTATTATGTGAGGGGTAGATGGTTCCCGCGGGTGAAGAAGGGATTAGTTCACAACCCTGAACCCGCTCCACAGCAATTGAGATGTAAAAACATATTTCATTTCAGAATGAAACTACCTATATTAACATTATACAAAAGGTAACAAAATTTTTGACATACTTAAATCTAAGCTTAGTTCATTTAAAATTAGGGCTATTAATGTATGAAAGTTTAACATTCTGGATATAGTGTGATTTAATTAATATTTTTCTTCTTTCGTACTGAACTAAGAACAAAGTACAAAAAAAAAAAAACCTAATAAACAAAATCTATAAGGAAGTAATTAAAATAATTAATTCAGTCATGAGTTTTTTGGAGGATTACAAAGGAATAAAGCAGACAAACATGATAAGAATTAAAACAATTATAAAAAGCATGTCTTCAGTTTTATGGATTCTGTGGGTTTTAGAAGCCATCACTCCTCAGATGGGATGTTCCACGTAGCTCTGGCCCTACAGCCCCGGCCTTCAGTCTAGACCTTGCAATTTCCAATTAGTCCCTGCTTTTTTAATTCCCCCATCACCCATGGGAGAAATTGGTCATTTGCTTGCACTTGGTCAGCAGCAAAACGCCCCTTTCAGCAGGGATAGATCGAATATCTTCAGCAGATCAGACTGTTGCAGTCATGGGCCTTGATCCCCGGCTTATATATTCAAGGATGGACTCTCCAATCAATGTACCAAACTATATCACATGCAGCATGAAATAACCTGATAAGTTCATCTACAGTATGGCACCATCACGGAAGTAACTGAATTGCAAATATAAGCAGGCAGTGGATTAGAATACAATGGATCTTTGTTTCCAAGCTATCAGAGTCACTGAAGTTCACACTCAGCTTCCTTATATTGAAAGTACTTCTAAATTATGTTCGCTGTAATTGGCTGTGAAGGTTAAGCTCAGAGGCACAGGCAAAGACTAAGGTTGGAAATGCATTTGAAGCAAGTTAGGGATTTTGGGGAGTTCAGAACACACAGAATACAGATCATACAGGTAACTGTCAAATACCATCATAAACCAAATTCCCGTGTACTGTATTCTTTGTAAATGATGTTGAGGTAGGCAGATGGGTAGGGAAGCTCGACTGTTTCTGTGGCGTGTGTGTCAGGACACGGGAATCAGGTATTCCTTTCAGCATATTAAATACATGTTAATATATTGCTGTACAGTCCAAGAATCTTGCATTTCTTGGTGTGTATGGGTATGAGTATGTGTGATTTAGTCAACGCGGACGCATACCAGGTAAAACACAAGGCCCACCTTCAACCTTAAGCTGAGAAGTTACTTTCAATTCGATTCAGTTCAGTTTTATTTTTATCATAACATACATTGTCTCAAGGGACTTTACAGAGTAAGGTCAAGACTTTACAACATTAGAAAGAAACCCACCAGTTCCCACCATTAGCAAGAGCTTGGCAGCAGCGGAGAGGAAAAACTCCCTTTTAACAGGAAGGAACAACTCTGACTGAACCAGACTCAGGGTTGGCGGCGGTCTGCCTCGACTTCGACTTTGAGTAAAGGTTTGTTGCTTTACTTGAAAAAAAGAAAAGGCTCAATACATCCATAATTAAAGATATGAAGACACTTCATATCATTTAAGCTGATGAATGGAAGTAGTACAAATATTTTTGGATGGGAAATTAAAAGAGTTTATCTTCTAATCAATGTAATTCCTGAATTACACATCAAGATAAACGTCAAAGAAGAGTCAGTATGATTTATTTGAGAAAGAGAGAAAAGGCACTTCTTCCAACCGATTGCATGTGGCTGCTTAATGAAAGGTTATCAACCCCAATGTACTGTCTTCACCAGACATTTTTATGCTTTGGAGATTTTGCCATTACGACTGCTTAGAAATATGCCTCAGGAATGCACAAAGTGAAAAATGTCCTTGTTTATGCTGGAATTGTGAGGTAAATATAATACTTAAAATGGCTATTTGAATTCTGCAAAATAATTTGAGGATTATAAAGGTTGTTTTCTGTTGCTTTGGGATATTTGAAATCCTTTTTGGCATTAAAGGCTCTTTGCAATTCACTCTGTGTCAATCACTGACAGAAACTTTTGGGGCTTTGTGACCGAAGGAGCAGCATTAAGTCAGCTGCATCAGGGCAACCAATAATGTCATTTCAGTATGCAAATATCCTTACGAGTGGAGTCTTTATTTCTTTTGCAAGGGCCAAGTTCACTGCAGATCGAAGAAGCGCATATATACAAAAGAAATATACCAAGTGAATCTTACTAACTCAGCCATCAGCCGACAGCTGGGAGGGCTAGCAAGTTGGTTTGATGAGATCTCCTTTCTCCTGAACATACAGGAAAGCAGCCGAGATACTCCATCGCCACGTGGGAAAGATTTTGAGTAAATGTGGGAAACATTAAACGCACAGAAAAAAAAGACAGAAATGTCCTAACATTGTATCTGTCAAATACAACACATAGTTGGTGACATTTCTTAAGGGATGGTGGGTTAAAAAAAAAAAAGGAAATAATGACTTCTATCGAAATGTGGGATGACAATGGAGATGAAGTAGTGATTATCTTGTCATGTCTGTGATTATGAAGGAGTTAAGCGGGAGGGTGGAGGTACCGTATGTCAGTCTATTATATCCATTTGTTGAGAGCTGACAAAGAAATAAGTTAATTAAGTTGTCACTGGAGCTTCTATGGTCACAGGACGATTGTGAATGCACCTGTACTGCACCTGTGAAGTATTTCCTGGGCTGGCAAATGCAATGTGCAATAGATATTTTTGTAAAAAGTACAGTCCTGAGATAAGGACCTTATACATTCTTTATAGAATTAGTAAACACTGCAGCGTGGTTTTGGGACACATTTTAAAGGCCTGGCCACACTAGAAAATGGCTCAGAAAAGTTAATCACTGCGTCCTAGCAAAATAGATGTTACTAGGAGCATGGTGATGTAGTTTTTCACAGGACTGGCGGGCAAAATACTGTAGCTGCAACAAGTCCTCCAGCCTCTATACAGACTAACAACCCATGGGGGTGTACAAGTGGCAGGCGTACTGGACCTTTATCGTCACAGTATCAATTGTACAACCTGTAGGTGCGTACCAGCGGCAGGTTCACTCAACCTTTGTCCTCAAGGTAACAAGAACTTCAATAATAATAACAATGATAGGCAGCAACATGCTAGTTAGCTGAGAACATGCTAGTGATAGTAAGTCGCAGAAATTATCCAAACAAGGTAGCTTGCTCACTAGCTAGCTATCACTTTGCAAGCTGGCTACTTGGGTTGCTCATGGGACCATGCAAGTTCAGGCAGTTCATCATATCAGCTCATTACTGTCTCATAACTGTCTGCAAACCTTCCATCTCTTGCAGATCAGTTTGTAACCCAGCAGAGGAGGATTTTAAAAAAACAACACAGCTAATAAGCCAGGATATAGCTGTGTTCTGGACCCCCTGGCTCCTCATTCTCTCAGAGATCAGCACTGTCAACGTTTCCTATTGATAAATGGTACAAATTTATTTTCATCTCAAAAGTTCACCAAAGTTCAACACACCATGAGCAAAGTGTGCATTTACTCAACCTCTGCAAGCAAATCCACCGGTGTTGTGGAATTAAACTGCAATGATGTTGCTGCAAGATTTTGCTGTTTCATGCTGGTGTGAGCAGCCTTCAGATGAAAAGCAGGCTGAAATTTCTGCGTTGTTTTTAACCAACCAAAGAAGATTTTTTTTTTTTTTTTCTTACACCTCAAGGCTGATATACCGTAGCATCAAAGTTACAGTGCAATGTGACACTGAAAGTTGAGGGAGGTCAAAAGTGCATTCATCCTATACAATATTAAAACATCTACAGCTAAATACTTTGTGTGGTTTTTTTTTTAAACCACCTGAGGCAGCTAGAGTCTTACAATTGCACACTGTAGGAATACCAATCTGCTCAATACAAAGAAAGTAAGCTAGTTTTTGAAGTAGTAGCAGTAGTAGTACAAGGGTCATCATCCTAAACTTTCAAAATACCTGTGCTAACCTGAATAAGATGAGAGAAAAGGCTGTTTACCTTTACTAACATCACACTACTCCTCAGTGACCTTTACCCTTCACCCCTCCCCTTCCCTATAAGCAATCAATAAATATGCAATTTCAAGTCATGATGGGCAAAATCAATCTAAGGGTCTTTTTTTTTTTTTTTTCCACCCACCACCTCCCGCAACCAAACCTCCTCTCTCCTCCTCTCCCGCCACGTCTCCCAGAGTGCCTCCGAGGAGCGGTTGTGAAAGTGGAAAGTATTTTCAAGGACCGCTCCCGATGCAGTTGAATGGGGAGATTAATGAAGCTTGACAAACATAAGAAATGTGGCGCACAGGAGAGCAATGGATGCTGGTTGACTTATTTCTGACAAATTCTCACTCACTCCAAAACAAAAACAAAAAAAGACTTTAAGATTGACTGTGATTAATTGAACTTCGATTTACAAGCAGAAAGTAAAAAAAAAAGAAAGAAATAAACACCTCCTTTCGAAATTGTTGTTTTGGTGCTTTCATACAAACTCCAAGAATCCTCTTTTATTTGCATATCTCTGCTGACCTAGATATAGCTGTGCTAGCCTTCACATTTTTGTTTGGACAGTATTGGAGAATTTAACACAAGATACACATGAAAAGACTTCTTTATATATCTGCACTACAGTCTTATAGAGGCAAATTCAAGTCCGTCAGTCAGGGGTGAGAAACCACCCTTTCAGCTCCACTGCACCGCCGTCAGACTCGAAGTCTGAATATTGAGCATCACTTTCTTCATCACCTCTGTTATTCATTGATAACTATTTAACTTATGATCACGAAATGAGAAATCACTTAACTGCTCTGCATCGTGCCTTGTTCTTTGCACACACCTCTCACATTTAATGTTAAAAAAAAAAAAGAAGTCCTTACTATTGCAAGACAAGACATACTTGACATTTTCCGATAATATGAATAAATGTTTAAAATTTAGGCTATAATTTAAATTTAGTGGCATCATTGTTTTGTATTCTCTAAGAGACAATGGCCAACTCTGCAACCAGCCAGCTGAAATGACATTCAAATGTACACTATGAATCATTTATTAGGTATATGTGTTCACCGTAAGTTTGCCCTGAGACTGTTCACGTTGCCAGCATATGCAGAAATATTCTGATGAGTGGACAAACTAATGAAACCTCTTGGTGAAAAGTCCTCAAAGTCTAGAACAACAAATCCATCTGTGTTTCACTCTAAAATATTATAACGCCTGGATGACTGAGAATAATCATATACAAGTAAATGTAATGGAAGTAGGGTTCAATGGTATGAATGACCAGGAGGAGTGGTAAGTGCTCATGTCTGTCCTTCACTTGCATTATATTTAAAATAAAAAAAAAATAAAAAAATCAATGAAAATAAAACATTTAAATTTGGGTACAGACAAATGAAAAAATTAAAGGAAAATGAATGGAAAGACACAGTAAAGATGGCTCCATACAGGGCACAACGGGTCAGTGAATGGCTTAATGAGAATGAAGTTTATAGGAGTCCTCCTCACGCCTTGGTCTCGACGCATTTGAACACCTATATGGGAGATTTTGGGCCGACGTGTTAGACGGCGCTCTTTGCCACCATCATCACAATGAGCAAGAATGCTGAGCACCCTTCCATTAGAGACTCTTAGACTCTATGCCAGGTAGCGCTGAAGCTGTTTGAGGACAATATATATATAGGTAGATACCATTCAAATCCTTTACGGACAAAATGACAAATAGTCAGTTTTGAAATGTGACTTGGACAGGTGATCCTAGGTTTGATACATACCCAGTAATAACTGTCAGCTGTCATCACGGTCCTCTGAGCAGCACGGCCCCACTCCTCTACCCATTTCTGTGCACAGTTCTGCCAGCAGCCACTGCTAGTACAGCTAATGCTCTGCCTTTGGACCTTTTGCACCTTCTCGTCGACATCCGAACTGTCTTTCACCCACAACAACAAAATGGCATTTGAGATCAGCACTTACAACACACTGTCGATGCAGGTAATGCGCATTATGTTTGTAGTAAATGTGCACACCGGCGCTGGACATGAGTCGCTTCTAAACGTGGACGTGGGCTGTAAAAATGGAAAGATTAGGTTAAAAAAAAAAAACAAAAAAAAACTTAAATTAAGCATGAAGGTCCGTAAAGTAAATTCCTTGAACTAATATCACACATTCATCAAAGACTATGTATCAATTAAACTAAACTTGAATTCTTCAGAAGATATTCATTTGGAAAACACAGAATTTATTGTTCACATACAATCTAGGCTTACATTACAACATTTTACACAGTTAGCAGCTCGGCACTAAACAATTAGGACTACGTTCGATACAAAGAAAAATCACTATTATAAAAAAACCTCTATCATCAACATCGACCTTAAACAGGGGCATTAACCTTTTCAGCACATGAATTTATGTCTATGTCAAGCCCATGAGTTGATTTTAATACCCAGACTAAATCATTTAGCAGCCGAGTCACACACAGTATAACTAAATTATTCACAGTCAAGTAATAGGCTACATCAGAACATAGTTTCATCCATGTGGAAATAATCTCTTTGCAGAAAATAACAATAGGCAATAGGCTTTAACCTGTGGAATAAGTAAAAAAATATATGTAATTTTATACATTCCTATATTTTTTCCACCAAAATACAAGATTAAATGAAGACATTGCTAAAAATTCATTAGAAAAATAATATTCCTTCAGAATATAAAGTATGTTTTTCGTATTTGCTTGTACCCGTGGTGTAAAACGGATATTTAAATGCAGGGAACAGTTCTGTCTCCTTGATTGCTTGGATGATTTCAGCCTGGCCTACCAAGAGGAACACACTTTATTAGAGTCTAAACTATTAGTCAATAAGTACATTATTCAATCAAAAGGACACTAATTCGCCTCATTCCTGTAATTACGCAGGTTTCTTCTTTGTATCCGTGAACAGATGTTCACAAAAGCACTTCTTTTTTCATGCTGTCTTTGTGTAATCTCCCCCCTGATATCATCTGTTCAAAGATTTTAGTCACAGTCTCTCTCTCTCTCTTTTTTTTTTTTTTTTTTACAAATACAAATCTTTTCTACACATGTACAAACTTGAATTTCTCCATCAGATTTATTTGACAGATTTACAAAAGGTGATTTACAACTAAAGACTTTGGAATTATTTGTGAACGTCACTTTACAAGATCAAAATCTTTTTGATACTAATTTGAGCCCGTATTAAAAATCCATGTATTTGTGTGTCTGGCCTGAGGCAATGTTCTTTGTCTCCCGGCATTCGTGTCTCCACTTTAGCCTTTTTAGACAGTGCGTACCATCTCTCTTTTTTTTTTTAATCATAACTTTATTTAAATCTTTTTAGATGTCATTTGTTGATGCTACTTTGTTGATATCTGCCTTCATCGAGTGTTGTGTTGTTTTTACTGCTGTGAAGTGAAGCCAAAGGCATTTTTCCACATTGTGGACAAT
Organism: Xiphias gladius; assembly: GCF_016859285.1. Taxonomy (NCBI): domain Eukaryota; kingdom Metazoa; phylum Chordata; class Actinopteri; order Istiophoriformes; family Xiphiidae; genus Xiphias; species Xiphias gladius. The sequence goes on from NC_053422.1 coordinate 7,656,924, forward strand.
AAAGTATCCAACGAACTAACTAACCCCCCCTATTTGTGAGTGTCTCGCTTTGTAACTCAGCAGTGGTTTAACGAAAACCAAATTAACAAGATCAATATGAGAGAGCACAGCTCCATCCACTTATTTACTTGCATCTTTTCTCTTTGGACCGGATGAACTCTTCAATAGTTCACTCACTTCAAATGCTCAACGCTCTCTGTGTGTATGAGTGAACCAGCATACATTTACACAAAGTGCTGCATGTGTACGGCTGTACAACTTCCAGGAAAAAAAAAAAATTTACCGAGAGAGCGGGAGGGGAAAAAAAAAAAATCGTTTTGAGGGATCTGTATTTCTGTGTGAACCACGGTCCTTTTTAATGGGGCAGAATAAATTTTGTTGACCTTAACCAGTCTGACTTCTACTGACTGTAACAGTATTCCTAAACATTAACATTACAAACAACCAACACTGCACGGCACAAGGGTCAAAGAAACTTTGCAAAAAGCATGGCTGAGGGGAAAAAAAAACAAAAAAAAAACACTGACAGCAAGGAAATAGTTGGGTGTTAACACACTTTGCCTTAGGGGAGTCTCATTCAGCAGGACTATAAGGTTTGCCAGATCACTGAGAAAAAGAATGCTATACAGTTGTGTATTTCTTAATTTATCCATATTGTGACTTACTCATACTTTGGACAGTTTTTTCTCCATTTTTCATCTTGAGTAGAAAGGACTTCCCTATGAAAATGATCCACAGAAAAAGAAACACTACTTTTGGAAACTGCCGCCACACGAAACACGACATCAACTGTCCCTTAGATGAAATGCTTCATGTGATGATAACTCTGCCACGTTCCAAAACTGTCCATATTGAATTTATCTCTCCAAAACATTCACTGGTCAGGTTTGCCATTTCTTTTCCTCCCAAAATGCCTGAACAATATCTGCTCATACAATCCTGTCTCCTAGAAGTTAGTTTACATGTATTACTAAATTGTTTTCCCGGTTAAGTCACGGTGACAAACACAAGTGCCGGCTGACCCCCTGACCGCCTCCCTTACTTGTGCGCGGCGCAAAACGTATTGGCAAAAACAAACTTCATTTCTAGGGAACAGGGTGGCTATTACCCCGAAAACTTCAACTATGGCAGCAATCTTTTTCTAAATGACTAAATTGCCGTTGAGGTGTGATGACTCATGCCGTTTAGTTTTTCCAGTTAGAATTTTTAGATAGTTATAGCACAAAAAAAAAAACAAAAATCTATTCACATCAGTTTAACTGGGCTGGTGCAGAAAACCTCACTGGTAAAAGATCTCAAGACTCCAGGGAAAACGATCTGCGTGGCTTGATGTCCCCTGAACTGACGGTTTTGATTTCATGACATCAGTTATTCTATGAGCCGGGGTCCCACTTCAAAAGATGGAAAAGGGAAACCATTTTATTTGATGTTGCACTCACGGCACGTGTACAGCATCTTTGTGCCGGCGGCAGCAGCACGCTGTACACACGCAGGGGCGGCGAGTGCTCGCGTGCGTCACGTCTCTCCCCGCCCGTGGGTCCCCGGCGCTCCGTGGCTGTATCTTTAGCCTCGCACGTAGCCCCCGCGCCATCGCATCTAATGACAATACTGTAACGCTGCCAGCGTTCCTCGCAGATTGCATATCCTAAAGCCAGGCAGAGCCGTCACTGGCGGGGAGTGAGTGAGGGCGTATGCGCGAGAGCGCGTGTACACGCGCCTGCCTTTTGCCTTCTAAAACCGGGTTGCCTTGACAACCCTGCCTCTGTGTTCTTTGTCCTTTGTCACTGTACAGAGCGGCAACAGGATGAAATCTGTCTGATCAAGGTTGCCCACGAGCACCAGACAAGAAGCAAGGAGCATTGGAAGTACAATTTTAACTCTGTATTGAACATATCAAATTTCCCACCTGATGCATAAAAACTGCATCTTTGATCATATTTAACTCAACCCCTTTTATGGCATTTATTAATGTGTCACTTACAGGGACCCCCCCGCTGTGTCTGTTTTGCATTCCAGCTCCTGTCTGTTCATCAGGGGAGGCGGCTGCATCTTTGGGGCCCCATACCCCTCTAATCCCAGAGGAAAAAAAAAGAAGCAAGATGGCAGCAAGTGCCTCGAGCAATTAACCGAGGAGAAACTAGCCAGAGGTGGCCACTGGCAAATGGGAGGGTGACACATGTCAGTTAAAGAGTGTCCCAGAGAGACAACGTGACATTTGAGTGCAGCAGACAGAGGTTTGTTTGCACAGGGAGATCAGCTCAGTTTGGCATTCAAGGTTGTGTGTGGATGCATAACGATCACGTGTGTGTGTGTGTGTGTGTGTATGTTTGTATATGTACATATTGTTATTTGTTGTTTCATGCTTGAAAATGTCCACGGTGTCATAAGTAGTATCTTAAATGTTTTTCATGGAGGTTATTCTGCATTTAAAGTTGAACCAAAATTTGAATTCTGCTCACTTTTTTCTTAAGAAATAAACTCTGATGATACTGCAGCTATCATTTCTATTCTTCCATTTTTCATAAAGGGGAGGTTCCGGACATTAAAAAGCGTCTGAGCTTCAGAACTCTGCGGTGGTTGGCTGATAGTTGAGGGCCAGCGCAGGGTTATCATAGTCTACCAATGTTGATAAAAGAAATGGTCCTCCCTTTCCCAGCAAGCCCACGTAGCGTTGGTTTTGTAGCCTACCGTTACGATTCAGGCCATCGCTTCCTTCATAACATTCAACATCTTGCAGAAACTAGGCTTGCACTTCACTTGGAGAGTTGAAGCTAGTTAGCTTAGCTTGCTAACATTAGCAACGAGACCCGCTAGGAGATATTTTTCGTTCATGTTATTTCCACACGTGCTGAGAGGAAATGAAACTTACATTTATTCATTTCGGTAACTACGGTGTTGACTAAATAGGTACACAAGTCAAACCAAGAACCTACAGTATACACTGATTTCTTAGGAAAAATGAATTTAAATTTCAGTTTGACCCCAAATATGAAAAGTCCTTCGATTATTTTTTTCATAGCGCAAAATCTTCTACATTTGTGTCTGCTTGTTCATGCCTGAAACATGCATTCCAGGTATTTTGGTAAATAGGCAGCCAATAATAAAAAGTAACGTAGCACGCATTTTTATAATGGCTTAATATGCAAGCAGGCTGGAAAAAAGTACAGGGTTCATCATGGTCTCTTTCTCCTGTGCGACAAAGATGCAACCAAACGACGTCTGCCATCGGTGCATTTACGAAAAAGGCAAAAACAAAAACTCTGCTTAAATGTTAAGGAGTTGCTTTGCAATTGACTGAACAAATGGATTCGGAAAGAAGTGGGGCTTAAGTTTATACAGACTGCCGAAGGCTAAAGAGAAGTATAGCAAATGGACCACAACAATTCAGTGAGACAACGCAATTCTTGTGTTAAAACTTGGACATGTAGTTGTTGTTTTGTTTAAGTTATGTTATATTCAAGGGTAAAATTGTACCTTAGAATCTTTCATGCTACTGTGCAATCCACATCGACTACATTTCTGACTGCAATTGTAATTTTGCTGAAATCAGGCATCCAGGCCCTTGGGTGCCTTCAGGCTTTGTTTATTTGACTTTCCTGATGTTGAAAGATTATACATACAGTATATATATATGTCAGTAAATTCAGTTTTATTGCCATGTTTCAACATCTGCAGGCTACTGACTGTCCAGCATGACATGCAGTAGAAGATATTTTTGATTCAGACAGGCTTTACTTTCTCAAGATGCCTGGTTTTTTGTCCTCTCTGCCTGTTAGGAGCAGCTACAGCAGGCTTGTTTGGCCACTCAGTAGGGGTGAGCAGTGGTGCAGTATGTGCGAAAGTGACGTCAGCGCACACTCTGTATTGTTACAGGCTCAGCAGGTTTCTTTCAGAAAGAAACTTTTTTTGTGGGTAGTGTTGCTGCAGAGTGTTTGTTATAGGGTGTCAAAAATCACAAGAACTTGCGATATGGCATAATGAATTAGCACCTCGATGGGACATACAGTACAAATGGGAGGATCATGTGTAAATCAATAGGATATAAGTGCGATATATTTATTGTGATGGAAATAACAGAGGGCCTAGATTTTTGAGGAAGAAAGACCTACTGGCTAGAATGGTACGCCATAAGTTAATCATTAAAGGTATGGGTTTCCCTTTATTTCCAGGAATAGTATTTACACTGCTTGTACTCATTTGACTAATAACAATCCGTACATATTCATTTATATGAATTTAATCCTATAAGTTCTCAATATATCAAAAAGTCCTGTACCACTTTGGTCATTTACGAGACTCTGATCCAGGAAACGTAAGCGCACATTTTCAGTCAGGGAATCCACGCATAGTTGAGAAGCAATAAAGGGCAAGATAATAAGGGCAGATTGCCAGTAGCATGAATGCCATGGGAGTAGAGCACTTCAGCGCTTAGGCCTGGTGAAATACTGCAGTCCATTCACACATGTAATTACTGACAATATTCTCATGCTGCACCACCATAACCTACCTGAACTAATCTCAAACTTATTATACACATCCAGCCACAATAAATAATGTTCACATCATTACTTAGCCGCCTGGGGAGTAATCAAGACTTCATAAATAACTCCTATAAACACAGCCTCTCAATGACAACACTGGGCTTGCTTTATTTTTCTCCAGCAGACACTGTTAAGAAAACATCCACAAACTAAACTGCCTTTTCTCCTCTGTTGTGCATCGAGAAGATCAACACTTTCCGACATTTTTTTTCCTTTAGCAAAAGCCACTTGGCGGATGCTATTGTCCAAAAGACTTTCAGGTTATTAAAAAAAAAAAAAAAAACAGTACACGTGTAGTCCTAGTGGGAATCGAACCCCTGACCCGGGTAGTGTGAGTGCAGTGCTGATGCTTGAGCTGCACACAGCTAAAGCAAATGTGTTGCTGCATTAATGTGACAAGCAGGAGAGTGACTGTGAGGTTCTGTGTATGGAAACCGAAGACCTATGCCACCACAAACACCGTGCTGCTTTCTCCTGCCAAGTTTTGTGCTTCTCTCTTTTTTTCCCCCCTTTTTTCATCTTGTCAGCTGCTCTACATGACTCTCAGTCAATATTATCCATGTGGAATAATTTAATACTCCCCACATGAGATGTGCTGCATTATGACTCTGGATAGTTTTTTCACAGTCATGTATGTTTTTGTCATCCCCAGTCCATTTTGTTGTTTCTTTTTTGTTGTGCTTTCAAACACTTGTGCGCATGCTGATAACCTCAAATTGAGTAAGTCAAAAACAAATCAAGCAAACATAGTGGATGCACAATCTATTTAGTAACATCCAACTAGTCTTACGAATGGAAACAGAGAGGCATTCTTTAGTGAATGAATTTTTTTTTCTTTTTCTTTCTTACATGTGTCTGACAAAATGGCAATAAGTTCATAACAGTGCTCCAGGAGGGCCATTAGGGAGTTTGATGGCAACACGGAAGGGGGGCCTGAGTGGCATTATCATCATTTAAAACCCCTGGGAAGAGAGATGAAGAGGATCATTATCAGTCTATGGTCAAAGATGCAGCGATAGCCACAGAATATTCAGGACAGATCATTACTTGACTGGAAAGCTAGCCGGGTGAATGGAAGTCCACTGAATGACAAATCTCTTGACATGAACACCAGGGGGCAAAAGTGGAATCTGTTATCCTTTTAGGAAGGAAAGGAAGAGCAGGGATCTGTTTGAATTTGTGTCATTGATGTTGAATGGGCTATTGCTGGCCTCCCTCGAAGAAGATTTTTTTTAGGAAAATACGAGGCGTTGCACTCCAGGATGAGAGATTTTCCATATAAAAAAAATTCAGTCCTTTCTCCCACAAAATGATTGCTGGCCCGCAAGTAAAACCAACCTCTGAATATAACAGAAAATCTACCTCATAATAAACTCTTTACTCTGGCAAGAGCAACAACTGAGGGGACTGCAGCAACTGTTTAGCTTAGCTTTAGCTTACTGTCAGTTTAGTGTTTGTGTCTTGATGTTGCCCTGTAGTTCATGTCGACTCTTAATTTTGAAGAGCAGTCATTAATCAATAGTGCTGATGAAGGAGATGTATGTATGTACCGTATGAATAAAATAAGAAAAGCCTGGGGTCAATTTGGGGGGAATTTACAGGAGGCCCTCTCATTAAGAGGATTAAAAGCATACACGCTACGGTATGCTATAAAAGAAACATAGCATGGAATATTCTGTCTGCACAGATGTGTCTTGAGGTGCTGCTAAGACCGACCCTGTCTCTTAGGAGACTAATTTGCACCAGCAAGTATTGTACGTTTTGAGGGAAACCAAATCGAGAATTACTTTTTCCTATTGTTGTCAATTTTCGTATTTGGCGAGTCGCAAATGGGGCTTTTGGTGCTTAAATCTTGCCATAGACGGGAGTCAGGACGTGGGACCCCGGGCTCTGGCGTGACAGTTGTGCACTTTGTACCCCTGCCATCCACCTCCCATTCCTTATACTACTCGACTGGGGGAACAATTTTGTCACGTTTAAATATAATTTCTACTGTTCACACAGCTAGCTGATCCGTGAGTCAGACTGTCTCATGGTCTCCGTCACCCCCTCGTCCTCAGCCTGAACCGGGAATACAGCTGCGAACCCTGGCGTGATGACCTACTTTAAGATACCTCCTCATACAATACGCAGCAGCTACATCGTGCACCAACTGGAGGCAGTGTGGAATAGACACTGGAAAGACAACTACATAGGAAAATTGTGCGGGTTTGAAAATAGAATGGCTATCCACTGCAAGCTCAGGTGTATATTATGGAACACTGACGATAAACATATCAGGTCTTTCTCTCAGTGACAGACACATTACACATAATCATTTATAAATTATACTATATTTATGCATGTGTTCCAATTTGAAGAGTTCATATCAAAGTAACAGTGGTCACCATTTCCACCAAAACATTTGCAAACATTTTGACTAGGATTTGTGCATCAAATGGGCTGGTAAAGTCAGGGAAGTCGCTTAGATCATGCAGACACTGCAGTCACAAAACCCTTGTTATTCCCTTGACACCAAAATTGTATTGTGAGCACAACTGACAAGCCCTGTCATTACTCCTCCTCTCCTCAGCGTCTTTCCTGCCTAGGCGACAGTCAACGTCATACAAGTCTTCAGACTACAACTCCCTTTTTAGGCACTAAAATACCAAGCACACAGGAAATATGACGCGGGAACAAAAGCTTGTGTGTGGCGTAGGAGAGTGCCACTTTGATGGTGTACACACCTCCACCCACCGTCACAAGAATAGTACCCTCATTGAATGCATACTGCTGCACTTCCATTTCACGCCATTAAAAACTTTTGGCACACTGTAAATACAATATCCGAATGTACAAAGCTTTCCTCAACTGTAACTTAAAGCCTGCTTTAGTACTACAGCCCTGTTCTGAGTGTTCAAGGCACAGAGTGAATCTGTTTCTTGCAGAAACCTGCTCACCCTGAGACAACACTTGTGGCCTTACGATGACTGCACAACAAACAAAAGCATACAAGCATGACTCCTGTACACTGAACATAAATCAATAGCCATTTTTCCTTTCTGTAAAGACTACGGTTTAACACAGCACTCTGCAGCTGAGAAATTCAAAAACAAAACAAAACAAACAAACAGTTGATGCAGTGGACACGGCACATTTTACACCATATTTATGTTTTTATACATTTAAAATCAGCAGCATACCATGCAGTCAGCTGCATGACACTTCACAGGCTGGAGCGTTATCAGCATTTTCCAACAGGTGATAAACACTAGGTGTCCTCACAACTTTACACAACCAAGCCACCATTTTTGCCGTGGAGCTCTCGCTGCTTCAAAGGTGACAACATACACGGAGTAATGGATTTCAGCTTTAAAGTCATGTCTTTCCCTGAACTAGCATGTCAGATAAATGCCAATAATGCAAATATAAATCCACTCAATCTTCTCACATTGAAGCTGTAATAAACATCTTTTAAAGTCGCAGAGGAGAGCGGGTATTTACTCTTGTTGGGAATACGCTGTTCTTCAGACAGAGTGCTTTTTGTCACATCTCAGTGTTTCCTCTACTGTCTGGTGCTTGATGGAAGTCGACTGCGTAGTCGACTTTCATCTAAAATAATCACCCTCTCGTCTCTCTCAGGGTTTTTCATATTGTGATGGAGAAGACGTTGGTGAATGATTTGTCATTACATTATAATGGAAATCACCTTGTTGTTGTTTCTTCTCTCTTTTCAGAACAAAAGAGCCTCATGAGACAGTCATTGCCGCCGAAGAAATACTATCCAGATGCTTAGTGCTATTAAGGTTCCCTGAAAATAGCTGGTTACTTTAATCTTCAGCACACTGCAGACAAAGTGGATGATTATTCAGCCTTTTAAAATCCTCTTTCATGTTTAGATCCATAAACTCTGTCCGTGGACAGGCGAAGGTTTGTTGAGATAGAGAAAAATCTGTGAAAAACACGAATATGTGGAATATATATATGTCCAAGCCTCAGGGGTTCGACGCTGTCTCTGAGAGATGCAGGTGATATTACATTGAGATGGAAACGTCAGTATGATGCCCCAGTGTCACGTCTTGTCACGGGGCTTAGACATCCAAGAAGAGCCTCCGATCATACAGTTTACAAGTGACAAGGCATAAAATACCGATCGGGTATATGCAGCAGGTGACCATCAATCAATTACATCAGCTGCATGGAAAATGCACAGACAGGGCTACTCCTCACCCAGTAGCTGAATAAAATGCGTTTTGGGCCGACACATAAATACCACAACTCTAAATCACTTTTGGAGAAGCCTTGCAGTTACTGTAGCATAGAAACATCTTACTCCTTTAACTTCTTGCTGTTGCAAGCAACAGACATACAGCATAGGGGATACAATTTGACTCCAACAAGATATATATATTTTTGGGATCATATCTTTCTCCCATATTAAAAGGGACGTATTATTTAAGCAGTTTCCTTGCCTTATATGTCTGTCTGTTCAACACATGGTCCATACTTAAATCCACACAACATCTGGGTGGATTGGAAAGAAATGTCAGATATACTCTACATGCTTTTTCAGTTCGTCACTGGACACTGATTTGCTGTCAGCCTCAGCTGTAGTAACATGAAAGAGTTAACTTTCTAACGCGCTAGATGTTAGCCGGAGTTCTAAAACCAACAGAAGTCATAACTTCAGTCAAATCTGAACACACAGACCACATACACATATTTTTAGATTCAGTGGGACTTGTTTTTTTCTGAGGATGGCTCAGAAATCTCCGATCCATCCAGCCATTATGAAAAAAACATCCATAAATCTAATCAGAAATCAGAAAGAAAACTCCTTATAACTTCAGAATTTGCCTGAGAACCATCAGGTTTTTAAGTTTTCTTGAGGTTCAAAGTATATCAGTGATGGTTGTTTGTACATCCATGGGTACAGTGCAACCAGGAAATGCGGATAGCTAATACGGCATACTTTTAATGATGCCGATTTGCCAAAATGTAAACAAATAAAGACTAAAAAGAACAAGTCTGCGGAAGAACGCAGGGGTCAAGTTGTAGCCTTCAGCCAACACACTGACTCCTTGGTAACATCATAACTCCTGTACTTTCTGTTGACAACTAGTAAAATAGATAAATAGATAGCAATAAAATCTAAGGATAGAAAAGTCACTACATTTTTCATACAGCGAGTTTGTTTATTGGTGCAGAACGTCACAGCCTTACAGCACCGCTGGAGCGGCTATAGTTACAGTTCTTGTTACACAGTTTGTGTGAGACGTATGTAGCCACAAATAAATGTCAAACATGCAGATGCCCCGTCGTCTGCTTTGATCATCATCATGAAAAGAATATTGATGGACAGCTCGGGTGCACTAGCAGTACACGCTGCTGCCCATTTTTAGTGCAGCTCTGACTCATCGACTCTGAAGAACAGGGCTGGCTTCATCTTTTTTTTGCTGAAGGGAGCTTATACTGTACATCAATAGCAACCAGCCTAATGAGCTAGCTATTGGATTTGGCGTTCTGATGTTGACGGCTTTTGTTTTGACGTACGTTAAGGTCATATGGGCCCATAATTTGCATGTTTTATTCTGTGTTTGTGTTAGCTGAAGCCGATGCAATGCAAACATTTTTTTTTTTTAAACAGAAGTGGGTAATAATTGTAAAATAGTTTCATCAGTTTGAGATCATGATTCAAATTCCTAGAAGTACTGTTCTCGTACTAACAAGACAAATCATTGATTCTTATCCTTTTAGTGTTGTTTTATGTGTCAGAATAATATTCATCAACTCTTTAACAATCTTATACATTTGATCCTGTGTGTGCTGCAATGCATTAATGTAAATTGACTACAAATGTTTTTAAAGGAATAATAGCATAATAAAGACTAGTTCAAGTCACAACTACTGTGGCCCTCAGAGCACATACCTCCGCCAAGGCCAAATATTGACAAAAATGTCGAAAGTGATAAAAAAAAAAAAAAAAAAATCCCTGGATCCACCCCTTTAACTGGAATCCAGTTAGTGGGTTCTTCCCTGGCCCATGCCCCATCCCCCCACCAAGTGGTGCTAAGCAGTTCAGTGCTTTGTGCACAATCCTCCTGACTAATAAACAAACCAACAAACAGACACAGGTGAAAACATAACCTTCTTGGCGGACGTAATAATATAGAATATACGGAAGATAAACACATGCACTGGTATGCTTCAGGTTCAAAATAGTCATTACCTTCCAAAGTCAGTGTAACAAGATGTTTGATGCAAAAATATCGACAGTTTTTGGAGAATATGTCTGCTTGAATACAAATGTCTGATGATTTGGGAGTAGATGCAGAGTCAGATTGTGGACACTCCATCATTCTTTGTTATAATTTCTTTTTGGCACCACTTGTCGAAGATTAAGACATTATTATTATTATTATTATTATTTTTTTTTTGCTTACCTTAACTGAAAATTCAATCTATAATCTGCCCGAGGTAGTATTGTAAATGGCGCCGTTACTCTCCCAAGGCCAAAAATGGAAAATGTATTCATAAACAAGAGGCAGGATTGCTTTGTCTTGTGACCTTCATCAGACGCAACACCAAAGGGATCATAAACAATAGATGTACACCTCTGCAACACTCAACACAGGTGCACATTGTCCATATATTAGCCAATGACCTCCGGCAGGTAAAGGAGAAAAAAAAAAAAATCCCTCTAATAGGTTGGAATCAATTAGCCAGAAGTGAAGGGAGAAGGAAGGATGGTAGTTAGTCTTATTAGTCTTGCTTTAAATTACAGGGGATTCTTTTGACATTTTCTTCATGGCACCATTATTTTCAGATCAAATCGTCCAAAAGTGATAAGATCCCACTGTAAGGAAGCACACGAGTCTGAGTCTGCCCATTCCGTTCTCCGCTTTGATTTTGGCCTCTCCTCATCAGGTTACATCAAGTTTTTAAAAAGACTTGATGGGTCACCTTTTGCCCATTATTGCCTTTGCACAGATATCATGTGCTGCTGATGATTTGTGATATGTGTTGTGTTGTGTTTGTTGTTTTTACAGTGTCTATTGTTTTTATTTTCATTGCAATTGTTATTATTTTATTGGATATGGACCGCTGATGATACTCAGATCAGAATCAAGGGAAGTTTTACTAAATCATCTTCTAAGTTAGTAAAACTTGCACAATACTGAAATGAGAAAAGAATTGTGTATATGTATAATTATTTTTTTGATTAAACGTTAATCCTTAGGTGCTTAGGTTACGAATCGAGTTAAGAAGGGTTTAGAAGTGTAAAAAGAAAAAAAGTCACAATTGAGGCGGTCTGACTCAGCAAATATGATCACCGTCTCACTGGATGAATATCGCCATTTTCAATAAGAAACAGAAGAGACAAGCAGTTGAAAAAGTTAATCAACTGTGTGTTTTGGAACATCTTTGACACAAAGTTGAAGTGTGCATAAGGCAAGCAATTAGCCATGCGTAAACCTGTGCTTTAACTACATTTTCCAGGACCCGAGGCTCTGCATTTAACAAGAACGCCGGTGAGCTGAGAACAGTTTACGTCAGTTCAATTCAAGACCCCAAATCTCAGCCCAGTGCTTACGAAGACAGCAGGTTCAGCCAGATCTTTCCCCTGTGCCGTCACAGTCTCAAGGCAGCGTGGAAATGCAGCTCAGGAAAGGCATAACTATGTTTAGGACTAAGAATGGGGCCAGGCTACATCGTCTGTGGAGAGTCAAACTAAACAAACAAACAAGTGAAACACTTGTTCAACATCTATTTTGTGCTAATTGAGGAACAAAAATGGACCACTTAACAAGTTGTTTCTGTGTTTGGTTTGAAGTAAAAGGCTCTTCTCTAATGATTGAATAAATATCAACAAAAAATATGCAGATTACACCAGATATTAGATGTTTGCAGGTTGACCTTCAACAAACAGTTTTACAAGCTCCAAATAGTGGACACGATAACCGGGCATTTGTAAGCTCTGAGTACATGCACAAACCAAATATATCTGTTTAAACCACCAGTGAACCGTGGGAATAGCTGATAAGAACTAATTACACAAAAGAATTGTGAAATATTGCGTAATGATATACTATGTAACGTCTGTACTGTACTTGTGCTGTTCTTTGTGTCTTGAATGCTAGTTTTGCTGAGCAAGAAATTATGGAGGTTATTCTAAAAACTAAAAACCAAGGACAAGTAGCAGGGACGGACTGAGTCTTGAACGAGTATATTAAAAGCACCGCCTGCATTTTTACTCCCGCATTTGTCTCTGTGTTCAACAAGATTCTGGACTCTGGTGTTATCCCTGAAGACCGGGAGCTTGGTTTAATAGTGCCAAATTATAAGAGGAGAAGGTGACACCGGGGTTTGTAATAATTATAGAGGCATCACACTTTTGAGTTGTCTGGGTAAACTGTTCACAAATTTATTGAATACAAGGTTGTGCAAGTTCTGTGAGGATAATTCTACCCTGAGGGAAACTCGGGCAGGATTTAGAAGGCATTACTCCACCACTGATTATGCATTTTTATTGAAAAACATTGTTGATCTGTATTGGTCTAAAAAGAAAAGGCTGTTTTGTTCTGTCATCGATTACAGAAAGGAGTTTGATACATATTAGAGGGATGCACTCTGTTACAAACTGTTAAACGCAGGTATTAGTGGTTCATTCTTGGATGTAGTAACGAACATGTACAAAAACATCAACTCAAATGTATATTAGTTAATGATATTAAATCTGAATTTTTTTTTTTTTGCAAGCCTAACAGGAGTTAGACGGGGTGAAAGTTTATCGCCATTGTTGTTTTTAAATCAAGGACCTAGAGGACTAGCTACTGTCAGCCCATTCATTGGGATGATGCCGCGACAGATAGCCATATCCCGATTACGGTACTGATGTAAACGGATGATACAATTATTGTGTCTACGACAAAAGAAGGGTTACAGAAAGCAGTAGACCATGTGTGTGATATCTGTGGAAATGGAAATTAAATTTTAACAGTGATAACACTAAAGGTCGAACTTTTTGGTGGTAGAGAAGCTGATATTAATAAACTACAGTTTGTATGCAATTGAGAAAAATCAAGAGATTGTTCATTGTTTTAAATATCTCAGTGTCATTATGAATCATAGTGGTTAATTTAAGATTCTTGTTGAGGAGCTGCATAAGCAAGCCCCCTGTGCAATGTATGCCATTTTCTGTAAATGTAGAACATTTGATTTACCTGTAGATATCACACTAGATCCATTTTTACAACTTACCTACACCAGTTTTTGTGTGTGTGTGTGTGTGTGTGTGTGTGTGTGTGTGTGTGTGTGTGTGTGTGTGTGTGTGTGTGTGTGTATGCATGTGAAGTGTGGGGATTTGAAAAACTGGATATTTTGGAGGAACTAGACCTAAAAATTCCCTAAGTACAGCCTGAAAGTTCAAATGACAACTTGCAATAACATGGTCTGTGGGGAAAGTGGGAAGATACCCACTCTGTATCGCAGTTAAAAAGAGAATTGGATTTTGCTAACGGGGGGGAGGCTGATGGAAGGTAAAGAAACTAAACTCAGTTGAACAATGTACAACCACTTGTTCAGCCTGCATAATACAGGTGTATATTCATCGCCATGGGTCCTGCAGGTCAAGCAGACACTGGATGACTGTGGTTTGTCTTGTCTCTGGCTCACACAAAAGTGTAAACAACATCAACTGGTTGAAATGAACTGTCGAACAGAGGCAAATAAGCCAGAAGTTACTTGTAAGCAAAGGTGCCTTTTTGAAGAATGTCCTCCCTGTGTTTAATTAACATTTGTCGTACTGTGGCCATGCCGTGTGCCATCGTTTTTGTTCTTACTGCATGTTGTGTTTGTGCCCCACACCATGTAATCATGGCCCTGAGTCACATAAATGTAGGTTCAAAGATTCTTTCTGGAGTGGAAAGTTTCCGTGGCTGTTCTCAAGGCGGTTGCTTTCGGCTAGGGCTAAATGGCTGTCGTCAGGTGTCCTACTGTACGGTAATACACAGGGAATCTGTCCAGGAAGTTTTCCTACCAAGTGTTTTTCTTTGAGTTGCTTCAGTGTCCACTGCTGTGATTCAATCCTTCACCACAGGGACCTCCAAGTAAACACAAGGCACTCTTGTCGGCATAAATTACAAAGTGGGTCTGCAACAGCCAAGAAGGTGTCCTCTCTTCACTAATTGGGACCTTGAAGCTTCCCTAGTGTGGCTAAGTGAAATTTTGGTTTCAGATATCGACATGTACGAACAGGTATTGATAAAAAAAACCAAACAAAAAAAAAAAAAACAGCACATTATTATTATGAGTATAACTATTTGCCTTTCTTGCCTCTCATTTTGACACAATTGCTGATGTCCGGACAGTTAACACAGTCACATGAATATATAAAGGCCTGTTTCTATCCCTTCGGAAGAAGCAATTCATTTTGTACAGAATGAAAAACTTTCACAGCCTTGAAACTGCAGGTGAAAGATAATTGTGCACAACAATATGTTAATTTGGTATTTTTGAGTGAGTGTTTTTATTCCGCTACTGCTTTACATAACACTCTACTTACTGTCATTTCTCATGATACCTATAGGAAGAAAGGAATTCTCTCCTAGGAAATATTCCCTAAAGGTGCTTTATGTCATGTTATTAACTTTGTCACATCCATGTCTCCTGATTTAGGGTGTCTTCAGCCATAGTTTGAACTATATTATTTTCACTAAGGTCAAGTAATTTCAGTTTTTACAGTGCAATTCACGTTCAGTGCATGAATCCTGTTCATGCCATGTCAGCCAATCTCAGCGTTTTCCCACCCACCACGCTGACGAAAATGGGCTGCTAACCGCCGCTGCTGTGCTTCAGTTAACACAAGCTTGCAATGATAATTTTAGACCTGTTTGAGATCTGTCAGAAGTCCCTGAAATATTACAGGGTGTTAAAAAAAAGAAAAAGAAAAAAAAAGCTTACTTTTGCATGAAATAAAATGGCGTGACCTCAGCTACATATATTGCTACACTGAGGCCTTGTGGTCTAGGTCTCCTTGTCTTGTACTTTGTAGATGCCATGTTTGTTGCGAGATGCAAAAATCAAGAAATGCAATAATCAGTCTGGGGGACTTCATTAAATACAGGGTCTCTTAATGACCACATTCAGATTTATGACATTTGAATTCCTTTTTTTTATTTTTTATTACTGTTGCAGGAATAGTTAAAGTAGTGTCACACGCTTTCAGCCTCTTTGTTCTTTCTCACAAAGTCACTTCCGCATGCTCACGGCCACAAATCAGGCACACAATCCCTCTCATGTGGAAGCTACAGCATACTGCAAGGTTAATATCATTCCATCCTGCTTTTTGAAGACTGACTCTGACGATGAAATTTGATGAGATCACATCACCCTGCGTGTCTACACTTGAACCCAAATGGCTGTAATTTTTCAACCCTGTTGCTCCTTCCCTCACTTTCTCACCATCTCCATGCAACACTTGCATACACATTGCAGATGAATGGCATCCAGACTAGAAAAAAAAAAAGAAAAAAAGAATGCAATCACATTCAGACACTGACCCCCTACTTTATCCAGCTGTGATAACTGGATTGCAATGTGACCAAAACCGTGCCTTTGTAAATGAATTGAATGAATCACTTAATGATTCCTGGTGTGATAAAAATCATGTACCAATGGTTCATTGTCGCCAGTGTCATTTTATGATAATAGAGAGACATAATGCATCTAGTGGCTGGAATCAATTCACAACCTTTTCCTGTTTCCTCTCTCCACCCACACCCACCCCCGTCCAACACACCCACACACACCCACCCACACCCGCCGAGGGCAGTGCTCCATACTTTCTTTGTTTTTCGGCACTTCAGGCCAGAGGTCTCTAGAATTAAAACCAACAACACTATTTGAGGATAATTTGAAATGAAAAAGGACTGAGGGATAATGAGAGACGCTCCTCTGTAGAGAAGTTTTTTCAGGTTGCTGGTGTCAACTCGGTCAATTTAACACCGTGGTTTGTTTCTTTTCATGTTAGTTCAAGTGCGGTGAGTTGCCTCTGTGCTCTCTTCCTGTGACCTCGCTATTCTCTTCTCTAACACACACACACACACACACACACACACACACACACACACACTCCCTCACAGTCATGAATTTCTGCTCTGTGCACTCTGTGTAAGGTGAGCGTGTTTTTTTTATTTTTATCTTTATTTTATTTATTTATTTTTTGCTGTTTTGCCGTCTACAACACTTGCAAGGGTCACAGAAAGTCTCTCGGGAAGGGGTTGGGGGTGGTAGAGGTACTTAATGCTGAACCATCAGGTGATAATCCTCACGTACTGCTGCAGGCGATAGCTGACACGCAGTATCAGTGCACTGAGTTGTACTGTAGCCAAAGGCCAGAGGGGTTTTTTAAGTCACAAAGTCAAAGCTCTTGCAGAGGCTTCTCCCTAGATCTACCCCTTGAAGAGACGTTTGAAATGTAACTGAAAATACTCGAGCAGTCTGTCTCACACCCTGTGGCAGCTTTTCTAAGCACTCGAAAATCCTTCTTTTCAGTGCATGACAGCATTTAAACATGATTGAGCAGGCCGAGTAAATTAGCCAGATAGACACCGCTGTGTCCGCACTGAATGCTTTGTTCAGAGGAGGTCGTGCTCAGCGGATCTGCCTGCGGTTTGGCTGTCATCACACCATGGCTAAGACAAGAAACCATCCGCGGGTCGGAGAATAATCACTTTCTTCCATCTGTCCGCTCGTCGGTTTGTCTGTACATTTCTTCCTTCCATGCGTCCACTCATATGACAGTTCGTCTGCTTATCATGTTCCCGTTTTTGTGCTCATCTGAATCATGAGTCGATTCTCAGCCTTTCGCAGCTGATTCATGGCCATATCTTTTAATCTTGTTCCTTTTATTACAACACTCCTTTGGGGCTGGATGATCAATCAGTGCCTTGAAAAACGTCATCTAAGTACTATTTTAAAGCTATATTTTAAATGCTTGGAATAAAACATCAGATTATCCACCTGCAATTCTGATAGCAATACCGTCAGATTAGCCAGTTAAACTCTTGCTACTGCCTGACAGGGATCAGAGGCCTAATTACTTTCTAAACAAATTATGACAGGGATGATGCAGGTTCGTGTTGATAGTAGGGAAAAAAAACCCCTGGAGGTTAGTGCTGTGTGTCGTTACCACTGTAAACAAAAAACAAATGAACAACTTTGTGGTCACATCACATTAGCGATGATCCAAGCACTGTCAACTGAAACAGGCCCGTGTTAAAAATAAGGTTGTTTTTTTTTTTTAACGCATTCATGAGTGTTTTTTTGGAAGAAGAATTTGCTGAGAGGGTTTCAGTGTATCATGCAAATACACCTTAAAAATGAATTTGATTGATGTCTCGGTGTATGTAAATGTCCGCTTGTTGGAGAAAGATCTACCAGCTGTCTGTGTGCCTTTGACGCATTGTGGAGGAGTACTTCAAAATACTTCAAAAGCAACCCCAAACAGTCGAGCTCCTCAAAGAAATAAATATACATCTATTTTCTAGAACTAAACAGGAGACGCGAAAGCAAACCATTCCGCTCCGCCTGCCCCTCGCTCTCCCTGCTCCACCGTGATCCGCCCAGCCATTCGCCTACGCCCCTCATCCTGTGCGCCGTCTTAGCTGGTTTAGGAATCGGGTGCTTGCTAGCTCGTGAGTCAGCCATAGCGGCTTTTTTCTGCAGCAGCTAACACCAGCTTGAAGCTTTAGTGTGTTCACATCTTGCTTGACAGTCGTTAGCTCCCACTTTTGATTTTAGCCTTCCTGATTGGTTAGAAGGACGGGGTTTGCTCAAAACTTTCTAAGGGAATATCTCTGCACAGCTGCCAAGCTGTTAAATGAGTCTGGATCCATACTAAGTTATGTTTTGGAGCTTATTTCAACAAAAAAAATATGAGAAAAAGTTACTTACAGTGGCTTTAATGTCACTCTTTCTACTTGACTGATCATTAACCAGCCAAATACAGTATTACTATCAATAAAGCATAACTTTGCAGTGTGACCTTTTTATTTACGGTGACCATGATCCTTCCTTACCGTTTTAGTTGCTTAACCCTGACCATACCTTAACTATACTTTATTTGCTATAGCCCATAATCTTTCTCTAACCTTAACCATACTGCAGGAGTCATGCACAGTTACAACAGAAAGCAAGAATTTTAAAAACAACTTTGTGCAGGACATAAAGACACGAAAACGTTGTCACTGAACATAAGGCAAGTTTTTGCAAAATCTTCCAATATTGACATTCTCGTCGTATGATAGGGTTGAGTGCAACATGCAGCATATATTTGGAAACTCATACATGGCTACTAAAATATGAAAGCATATCTGCACACTTTACTGGTCCATAGTATATTTTTTTCCTTATTGTAAGCACATGATATCACTTGGATCTCTGGAAATCCAAGTGATATCAAACCCTGTAAAAATCTATTTTTACAGGGTTTGTAAAAACAGTAGACGGAAATCTGTAACTTGTCTGTTCAGCTAAATTATTGCTCACACTTACGTCACAATTTTTTATTTGAAACTTGATGCTGTAGCTGTTAACAGCAGCAGTCAGAGAAAAAGCATCGCTTTTTGAGATTCTTCACGACAGACCTGTCACAAAGGTTGGTTTTTACAAAGGTTTGATGAATTTTGTGTTCTATAAGTGGACTATAGAGGCTGGCACTATAGAAAAATAATATCATTAATGTCAATAAAGATTGTACACTGTATACTCGCAGTAAGTAAATGGCCATACCAATTACCAAATCCCACATCAGTATTAGCAATAGTGCTAAACTGTCAAACTCTTGATATATAAAAAAAACTAGGGCGACTTCCAGAAGGAAGGTTTGAAAACTCATAAACTTAAACTCGAATTCTGACTCGAGTTGGCGGAATGCTAAACATGCTGAATTTTCGGCTCCAGAACAGATGATTCAGATTACGGAGATTAAGCTCATTTAACCTCGGATGGAGTCTGAACTGTGCCCGTTCACGGCGACCTTTAAAAGCCATCATCAGTCGAACACTGAAGACGTCATGAATGAGAGATTCTGATGGGAGAAAAACTGTGTGCAACGTTTTTCACGGCAACAGAGCAAGTAGTAGTCATGACAGCGTACCGGGACTACCAGCAAATACTCTTGAACAGAAGTAATACGGAGACAGCAGCAAAGGAAAGGGAGATGGCGTGGAAAAGAATTGCTTTAATGCATAAAAAGATCACATTGCTTAAAGTGGTTATGTTGCATTCAATATTTAAAGTACCTTTTGAGAATCTTGATGTAATTCTGCCTGCGTTTTACACTTTAATACTGAATGCATTTTATGTTTTTGAATAAGATGTAACCCCAGTGGTGGGCAATGCACTTGGCCGCAGGTAAAAGTCAGTTACAAAAACACAAGTCAATCAATTAATATTTTATTTGCTTTATAGCCAATTTGTTTCTTTAATTGTAGGCCTAGGCATTATAATTGAGTTTTACTTTGTAGCAGGACGAGAGCAGGGGCCAGTGGATCCCCACCACCACCACCTTTCACCCCGGCTGAAGAGCTGGCTGTCAGCTAGAAAACCGAAAGCCCATTTAGGGATGGCTTTCTGGGGGGGTAGCTCATCAGGGCCAATTTCTCCGTAGGACACAAGCGTCTATATAAATGGTGGGTTTATCATCTTATATTTGAATCAAAGCTGATTGCTGATTAACACTTTTGCATCTCAACGCCTTAATCTCCACTGAAGGAGTCTTCAGTCTTCTGGACATTCCTCCATCAGTAAGTGCCTCATTTTCAACAGTTTTGCCTGCTGCATGGATTACGGTAGCCTGTATTTGAAACATATTGTGTTCTAGGATGAAAACAATGAAACTCTCAGCATTTAAGAGAGAGGGCTATCGAGGTATACCTTAAATTCGGAGAGGGGTAACTTTTAATTATTTGGTCACATAAAAACTTTGCTTGTCATTGTCCTGTTAGACTGCGACTGACTGTTCCCCTTCCCCTGTGGAGGAATCCACATTCAACTACAGAGAACATCTTAGCACAGTGAGAATGGCTTTTCATATGTGTCTAACTGAAACCATAAAATGAGAAGAACACCAAGACGCTCTGAAAAAATGTCCTCTCTCTTCCCAGATGTCGGTAAAAGAGCTACTTCTACTTGAACTTCAACTCAAAAAACTAAACTTGAAATTCATATACTGGAGAACAAGTTAAAGATGGGTTTATAAAATGATTTTATTTTTCCATTGGTTTGCATGGTTTTAATAAATTAAAGAATGTCCGTTGATTTTATTTGCAGGACATAAAGAGGGAACAAGGAATTTGCGACAAACTGCTGTATTCATTGAGCATGCACGGAAAAAACAAATGAAAAAAAAAAAAAAATTGCTTGCTGGAGTGATGTTGAACTTAGTTAAAGTGGTTGTCGCAAATCGTGTCCCTCACAGTCTTGCCAACTCGGGTGTCAGGAAGCTGGAGGGGGAAGTGCATCATCTTGTCGGTAAATGGGAAATGGACTGCACTTATATAGCGCTATTGTAGTGTTATCAACCACTCAAGAGCTTTACACTACATGCCACATTCACCCATTCACACACATTCATACATCGCATTCACACACATATTCAAACATACTGGTGGCACAGCCATCTGAGTCAGTTTGAGGTTCAGTATCTTGCCCAAACACAGTTTGACATGTGGACTAGAGGAGCCGGAGATTGAACCACCGCCCAGTCTCCTACGATGGCAGGAGAGCATCTTTTTCCTCTTACACCAAAGCCGCCGCAATGATGTCACATGCCCTCTCTGGAGTGACCCTGAGCCCACGCAGGCACCGGAACCAGGCCTTGAGGATGCCAATGGTCATCTCCACCCTGGCTTTTGTCCTGCAGTGGCCCAGGAAATAGCGGAACGTCCCTCCAGGCTCAGGGTGAGGGGAGGGGAGTCATTCTGCAGAATTCCTCGTTGATAACCCTTACTGCTTAATGTCCCGGGGAAACAATGAGAATGTGCAGAAAGTGCTTTAGTGCACAGCACGCTTTTCGGCTGGATCCGCACACCGTTGCTTTTTCCGATGTGTTCAGCATCTCCGGTGTTAGATAGGAAGCTGCCATTAGCAAAAAAAATGAAGGGCAATGCACAGAGTTTGCAATGATGTGAACCAAATCCACGATAAGTGATGAAGGTTTAAGAAGATTGCTGAGGTAGATTATGGTACGTGATGAAAAACTTTAACGTTCGCAGAGAAACTCCTGACAAAAATGACAAAATATCACAAAGGAGGTCTAATAGCTTCCTCCCGGCAAAATGCTTGGCGAATAATTTAGGCCTCTATGTCCATTGGACCTTTAATGAAATGGCCCAACATTATCGATACACATGAAACCTCTGATTGAATTCCCTGCTACATAAATACTGCAGGTGTGGTCAGGTTTAACTCGAAACAAACTTGCCATTTTTTCCAGTTAATTTCAGAGCACGAGTTATCACAGTAACTCAACTGGACTTACTCTGATCTTTTGTATCCTTGAATCGGAAATTGCACCGGTACGTGAAATTCGAGTTAAAAGATCTGGTTTACTCGCAAATCCTGATTTCCGTAACGCACCCCCTGAAGTGTTTTATGAGTGCAATCGTCATGTACTGACAGTCTGGATTACACCCCAGGGGCAGAGACCTCCTCAGCGCGTTTCCATAACCTACAGAATTATCCTTTCACAAATACCTTACTGTGAGATACAGCACATGAAAGGCTGAGATAGAGGAGAGAAGTGAAGAGATAAGGGGAGCCTATTTTTAAGTTTAAAGCCTTCACAGGGGCTGGGAGGTGGTTTATTCTGGGTGAGATCCTCTCTTCCTAAACTTGCCATGTCAGGTATACATCCCTTTATCTCCAAACCATCAAACTGACAGAAAAATACAAGTGTACAGAGGTATTGGCTCTGTAACAATACTACTGAGAGTGATGTGCGTTAATGTGTCAACAAATGCATGCAACTCTGGACTTGCCACTGCCAAATGAATGTCCACAATTACAAAAGACTGATAACACAACATGCTTTAATAGTAAAACAACTGCTGGGACCTTCGCATCTCATCCTCTGCATTTCGCAAAGATGAATTAAGATTAATATTCTTATTTCATTACTGGTTATTCTGCATATTCAATTTTAAAACTGTTTGGTCTATAAATGCCAGAGCAACGACCATCACAACTTCGCAGGGCCCGAGGTAGTATTTTGGTTTGGGTCTGTCCAGCGAGGCGATAAAAACCCTTTCACCAGACAAGAACGTCATTACTGGATGATTCTGTTTGTTGCTATCTCAGTTTCTCGCTTTGTAAAAAAAATCTGCTCTCTTTGCAACTATGGGACGGTTTAGGTGTGGTCGAGGTTAGGCAACTGAAAATGTCGGTTAAAAGTGTTATTTTATACCTTTGATGTCAGCAAACAAAAGTTTACATTCAGTGTTGCATCAAAACACATTGCACGTATCCTTGAGGTCAAAAAGCAAAAAACAAACATCTTGAGTGCATTTGCAAAGCTGTTGTTTGAATATATTTAAAACTTCTGCATTTTGGAATTCCATGTTTACTTACCAGCAGTCCTCCTCTTTGCTTTTGCAGCTGCATTACTAAGCTTCTTAACGTGTTACCACCTCCAACTGTCAATCACCTGAATAGTGCGAAACCAGCAACAGGAATGTGTTGGTATTGTTCATGTGCAACTAAGGCTAATAAAAAGGGATGAGCGTTGATTGCAGGTCTGTGATGGGATACAAACTGTGGCCTACTGCACTACAGGCCATTCCACCCCCCTGACCTCCACGCCCTTATACTTTCTGCCTTGCAACACGAAAGCAACACTATTTCCTACATTGTCACAGAACACTGGTAATGGACATAAATCATGAATCATCCAATATGGATGAAATACCAAGGGATACTTGCTGGGCCAACAGTCCCAAAACCAACAATTATAGTCAAACAGTGCAAGGCAGAAAATTCTTACATTTGAGAAGCTGGTAGAAACGAGTGTTAAGCATTTTTGTTTCATAAATGGTTTAAGTGATAAAATTCTCAAAATTGTCATACACGATAAAATAACTTGAAGAAGCAGGAGCACTTTAGAGTAAGACAAGCAGAGCATTTGTCTGCATCTTATTATAATTGTCATGCGTGTTTATCAGAAAGTCTTGTGCATTAGAACCTCTCTTCAGATTTGAACTCATAGGTTACGCAATGAAGTAATTTTATTCTGTATGTGTTCGTTTTGGAAACTGTTCACTTAGAGATTTTGTGTTTTTGTCAGTGCGATGAGAGAGCTGTGATGACACGGAGAGTACCTCTCTGTGATCAGATCCTCTTATCAGTCATTAAAGACTACAGCTGGGAAGCAATCATCCCCCCTCAGCAGAGGAAAATGAAGGTGGCCTCACATATAATGGCTCCTCTGTATTAGGGTGGGATCCACAGCTATGTTTTTATGTAATGGACTGAGTGTGTGTGTGTGCAGAAGGCGGTGTCTTTGGCATAAAGTAGGCAAGCCATGGCAATTTCCAAGGCAGATAATTGGACATGGATTCATGCCATGGGTTGGCCAAAGCCCCTGAGGCTCTGAACTCATTTGTTGGGATGCAGAGCACCTTGTCAGAGTCACAATGGGGGGGAAAAAAAAAAATCTCTCCCCTTCCAACACACACATGCATCAGGCCTCGGATGACTACTTGATGTCTATCTGAGTTAATTTTACATGAGATTAACTTCTTCATTGTAGAAATGCACTTTGAATGATTTTTGGGGCTTAAGGCTTCAGCTGTGGCAAGGTTGTTTAATATTGACGATCCGGGAGAAACACTCACAAGATGGTATCGTTCGTACTGAGTTAACCAAACTGGAAATTAAATCAGTTCAAATAAACCGCCGAGTAAATTTCAACTCCAAGTTTCACTTCTATTAAATACAGTATGTGACAGAAATAACCGTGAACATATATTGAAAATTAACTAAAACAAAATACCTTTATACTTTTGTTACTTAACTTTGACCACAGAGTGGAAAATACACACAGTACATTTCAGTCAACCAACTCGAATGGAATGGCTCAGCACAGCAGGGAGTGGAGAGTGACAATAATAGCTTGCCCCCTAGGGGAACACAGACTCTCAGCCCGCAGGGGAAACTTGTGGCCTGTAAAATGTTACACCAACAGCGGCAGCACTTGCATCAAGTGGCCGAGTAGCTTTCAGGCGAGCCGTGTGGCGGCAGGCACGGCAGCAAAAGAGTGAGAAGAGCGCCGGCTGCTTCAGCACAGATCCGTTATCCAATGGGTGCTCTGGATCATTTGAGAGCTGCAGCGGATTCCACCCTGACCACCTTCCCTTGACCTGCGTGTAGTACAAAAACTCAGCCCTTCCTTAATCTGAAAATCTATCATGATATAATCCGGGCAGATCTTCTGTTTCCAACATAACATACTTGGCAAAACAAATTAGAAGTATATAAAACTTTTTGGAGACTGGGTACAGAGGTCGAGAAGTTGAATGGGCGTGTGTGAGTGTTTTTACATTAAACACAGACGTCACACATTCATGCCCTATAGTTGTAGCCGATATTAAAGCATTTTATTATTTAACTATGAATTCAATCTCTCTCGAAACTAACCAGATCGTTTTAGTTGCCTAAAGCTATAATTTAGTAATGATTAGTAATAAGTCAGTCATTACATTTGTTAAAGTAAAATGCTAGCAATTGAACATAATTCATAGGCAATATGGTTGCAAGGTTACAGTCTGAGGGTAAAAGTGTCATATTATCCAGTAAGCTGATCAGCTATGCCTCATATACCAACGAGGAAAGTTATTTTTTAGCACATCAAAAGACAGTGAACATCGATTCATCACAGCAGCACTGTCCTCCTTTACAGTGCCCTTCCTCTTAATGGCACCCCTCAAACTTTTCCGTCTGAAGTATAAGTAAGTAGTAGATGCAGTGACGTGTAGAAAAACTTGCTCACAGTTGAACCTTTAGTGAGTGGGTGTGTTTTTATTTTTTATATACATTAAAAGGGTACAGGCCCAGTAACACAAATACAACTTTAGCCTTTTTCTCCGAGTGTCAAAGGAAAAGCAGAGGTGGCCTTCTGAGAGTGGTCCGCCTTGTCCGTTGGTTTATGTAACCGCCATTTGGAGAAATATCACTCTGTAGATTTAGTGAGACTGAGCCTTTGTAATCCTCAGTACAGATACTTTTACAAATCCTGTATTTAATTAGATTTCCCCATTTAGTCATTTGCAGTCAGAAGCCTAATTCCTGCATAATACCGTGAGAGTGTATTCCTGGCAAGCCCGTGGATTGGGTCCTGTGTTCTACTTCAATGTGTAATGGTCCAAGGAGTTGAATTTCAGCTCACATATCCCTTTGGTTCTTTGAGCTTAGCAGAACAGTGACTGGCTTACCAAATGGCCCCCCCCCCCTTCCTTTATCAGATGATCAGTGTTACACAAGCACGTTTTTGGACCTTATGATCAACTGTACGTACTATGGTGGCTACTTCAGCAACTGAAGGAATTACTGTAGATGTTTCATGTTTGCGTGGAGAGCGACTGAAATGGACAAGAGATGGTCTCAATATTTACAGCTGTTAAATATAACAATGATGTGGCCTTGCATTACGTGCTTCTTTTATAAAGATTATGATATTTGGTTTTGATGATGTCTGTTAGCTTGTAAAGCAGAAGGAAAAAAATAAAATAACAGCTACTCCATACAGTACAAGACAACAAAAACTAAAGCATCAAAAAAAATGGAGACTGAATTGAACAACCACCTTTTGTGACATTAAGAACTTGGAGATCAGATTGACAGATACAGCACTTATTTCAGAACTATTTCAACGGTTTGCATAATATTTTAGGTGCTTATGTTGTGGTTGTGTCAAGGCTCTACACTTCTGATGCGATGTGAAAGAACTGGCTGGAAATATAACAAATTTAACTTGTTAGTATAACTATACACCTTTATTGTTCGTTCAGCGGGAAAGTCTTGCAAACGTGTACAATGTAAAAGAATGCCATATATTGAGTCCATGACAAATGCTTGTTGTTCACGTAATACGTTTATTACATGACACCGGAAAGCAGGGCCTATCTGGTTTGTCAAGTCGGTTTCACTCACAAGTGTTCCCTGTTGCACCTATAACTGCAACTGAACTGTGATGTCATGGTGCACTAATGGACCTTGGAGTACACCTGTACATCAGTGCAGCAAGGCGAGAAGTTTAAACACTGGAGGTCAGAAAAACATTTTTCAGCTGGCAAGTTTCTCTTTAACCTCATATCTAGGTCATTTTGGGACTTGTAGTGCTGTGATTTATGGCTAAACAATGCTGACATATCGCTTTCTTAAAAATCCTGCCCTCGAACCTATTCAAGTGTTTTCTGAGGACATGCCCGGAGGACATTTTAACCTATTTTCATCATCCTTATGCTCCATTTTGGAGGAAACCAAATGCGGCCAATATTACAATTTTATCAAACATGATTACTAAATATAAACAATGAACAAATCTATAATTAAACTACGGTTAACCATTGTATGTTTCTCAAAAAATATCCAGTTTTCAATTTTTATGGTTGTCTTTAGACATCAAAAATTATTTAATATTACCCCCTATATACCCCCCTCTAACAGCAAGGATTTTACACTAATAATCCACTGCTGTTACCCTAATACAAACCTGATTATTTTAGCTCATTGTTTCCTAATAATACCTTGACCTATTACCAACCTGATATTGTTTCTCCATTTTTACCCCCCTGTAAAA
Source organism: Xiphias gladius (assembly GCF_016859285.1). Lineage (NCBI taxonomy): Eukaryota > Metazoa > Chordata > Actinopteri > Istiophoriformes > Xiphiidae > Xiphias > Xiphias gladius. The sequence continues at coordinate 7,684,302 of NC_053422.1, forward strand.
ATGAAACCCCTAAAATTTGGCTACCAAGATACTCTCCCTGTTAATAACATGGTACTAAAGATACTACCAGGCTATTATCCCTATAATTACCATACGCAGTATTATTCCATAATTCCCATGCTAGTTCTGGTAAAGTGCTGCTAGCTTGTTAACCTTAGTCAACCTTGTCGCCTGGAAATTACATTCTTGTACAAGTGATTTAAAACAGCAAATACATTTTGTAGGAATCGTAATTGCAACAGGATTGTGTTTTCTACTCACATGATAATTATATGCTGTTCATTTCGTTATTTGGCAAGTTGCAAATGTGTTGATACTGAACATATCAGTAAATAATATCCATTTGTAATGACTACAGCATAATTCAAAAATGATTTTTTTATGATTATGTTTAGGCACTCACAGCACCTGGTTAAGGTTTGGGAAAGCTTGTGATCTGGTTTAATACAGAAAAAGTTCAAAGTGACTTCAGATACAACGTCTTTACTTACATTTAACCGAACCTATGTTATTTCACAAACCAAAAAAAAAGTGCTTTTGTTGCCTAAACCTAACCACAGACGGGACTGTGGATGCCAATCCTTGTCTCTGGTGTGAAAGTTGTTCGCTATTTACACCCGTCATGGCATTTGCCTCTGAGCATAATCCAGTCAGCGATTACATTGTCACCACATCATAACTGGGAAAACAGTTTAGTTGTATACGAATGTAATTTCGAGGAGACAGAGTTGCCTTAGCTTAGGTTAAGTAGGGACATGTGACTGCCTACTTTGCATCTGCAACAGTGACCCACTTCATGCATACTCAACATCACTCAGTGGTTTGTGCGCCACATGAAAATTTCAGGTTGACATTTGTTTGAGACAATGCCGGTGGCTAAAGGCATGAAACAATAAACCGTGCCATTCCATGACAAGAGAGTCTCAGTTGTCATATTACACTCACATATTATGAAGACCGTTAAATTGGTTTTATTGATCCTCTGATAAAGTGTATGGTTTAATTATACCTCGTGGTTCTTAAGGGACCACTGATCACATAATTACAATGAGGATTCAGAGAGTCAACGTCTATCCAGGCTCTGTTTCAAAAATCATCTGAAGGCTGAGTTGCTTTAATTTAATTGATTTAACATACGCTGTAGTAAATATTTCCAGAAAAGATAAAAGGTATTAATTTGTATATTTCTAATAAAACATTACTTATAAGGGACTTTAATATTAATAGGTTTAATAAATTCATTGAACTTAAAGTATTATTTTTGCGACCCCATATGATGATGTGACCCATCATCCTTTATGCACATTTTTACAGTAAAATACCACTAAACACTGTATCCTAGCCACCTAGGCTGTTAGCTTTTGCCATAATTCATTATTGATTTTCAGGCATTAGCTTGGTCTCCCTTCAAATCCATGACATTTCCAGATGAAAATTATTTGAAAGATTAAGCCCAGGGTGCAGCTCTGTAAGTAACGCCCCACAGAAACCAGTGAAACAAAAGTGAAATTTACCCAATCAATGCTGGAGATGAACATGTCTCTAAACACTGCACCGTGGCATACTTGAAGGCTGATTTTATCTCAAGGCTGCCTTTTGATAGTTTCCCCTTTCAAACCAATAACTCAAATGGAAAGTCATTGCAGCTCGGTAAATAATGAACAGAGCAAAATTAGACCTTATTGGATGCACCTGCTTAAAGGGCAACTTTACTCTCTCCGACAGCTAAAAGACTGAACATTTCTGATTTTGAATGCTGCTGAGAGATAACCTTTAAACATGGCGAGATGCTCCTGATGAAACGGGCTATGTGGGGAGAGTGCATGGTACATACAGTGTGTCTACTCTTTTTGTAATTGGATTCACACTGCAGGCTTGAGGAAACAATGTTCACTGGACATTGTACAGATGACAGTCCCTCCTGTATTCTAAAGATAAGTAAAAAAAGAGAATAGATTCATTTGCTGCTTTGTATGTAAAGTGGAGTTCAATTCCCCTTAGAGTAAAGGTCATTCCATTATCGCACAGCTTACTTAACCCATTTATAGGCCATTGTTTGAAGTTTTATATCTAAAAAACACAATGAGAAAACCCAGAGGACAGAACCAGAGCTTTGTTTGCAAAACATGGAGCACACATTAATTTCCTTCAGTTGCTCATCTGATTAATTTATGCCAAAGTAAAATATTAATCTCAAACACTCCATACAATGCAGTACGACGCTCAGCTCTAATGAAATAAGAGCAGATGACTCAAAATAAAAAATTAAAAAAAAAAGCTAGAAGCTAGCCAGATCAATGGTAGGTCAATGCTTTCAAAAAAAAATAAAGACTTTACTAGGTTACACCATAAAAATCTTAACTTTCTACTTTGGGCAGAGTTTGTCTTTTAGTTTAAACATAAGTCTACAGATGAATCACTGCTGGAACGGGGGGGGAGAAACATCTCTTTGATGACATTAGGGATAATCCCTCTTGACAGAGTCACTGCTGAATGCTTTTGGGTGGAGTGGAAGGAACCTCTGCTGGTGTACACTACAGAATAGTGAGCCAACATGCAGTAAACGGCCTTGACTAATCCAGAATAAATTGAAATCATCTTCTATGTTGAGATTGACATAACCCGTAGGAACACCTCTGCAAGAGGTGGTCTACAGAAACTTACAATTTATATTATAGTTATAAAACCAATGTAATAAGTGAGTTGCATCTTGTAATAACAAGGTTAATAGAATGGGTTAATTAGTTATTAGGTTAGCACCTGAAACTGAGAAAATGAGACGACAGCTCTTCTGGTGAGAGTCTTCTAGGAAGGAGAACCTGATGAAAACGTGGGGTTTTCCCACGTGAGCATAATCACTCCATTTTTAAAAGAACCCTTCTATGATAAATCTAAAATGTTTCTTCCCTTCCATTTTGGCATTTATTTGAAAAGCCTTTAATACCATGAATTTGCAATATTATATTATTAATAATGCAGTATTACTGAGATTTCCTGATTTAAAAAAAAAAAGGATCATTGATGCCTGACAGCCTCTAATGAGCCCTTCAGTACATACAAAGCCCACCCCCCCAAAAAAAAAAAAAAAAACCCACTCTTAGTCGTAAGTTGCACCCTTGCTTTAACAACTTAGAGAAGTTTATCAATCAAATATAAATGAGCTGAGTTAATTAAATAGGTAGCCAAAGGGTATCTGCAAACATTAATATGCCTCACTATCAGCATTGCATCGAGACAGTCTATTGGAAGGTGCCATGATAGATGTGTTGTGGCTGCCCAGGGAGTGTGAGGGGAAAACGCAAGCTTGGAGAGGGGTTAAGCACCCTGGGATGTTCTGCAACCTCAACCTTGGGCAGTTAATTGGAACACCTCTGGTCACATTGTAAATGTGCAGAAGTGAGGAACGGTTCGCTTTACTGTCTGGAATGAAGCTGAAGGCAATTACACATCAAGTATTTGGCTTGATTAGAGTAATACCTCCAGGTTGCCTGAGGGTGCATAATGAGTTCATTTCTAAAGGGGAGCAGTGAAAATGTAATATTATTGATGAGCACACTCGTGTGTTCACACACACACACACACACACACACACACCCATCTGAAAAACGTGTGGTTACTGTAGGACAGCCTCCATGCCAGCTTAATGAACACAACTGTTGACCCGATATGCAAATATAAACAAGGTGGTTTGTTTTCCAATGAGCGGTTGCACTCTGTTGCATTCATATAAAGAATACTGCCGAAGAAATTAGCACTTGAGATACCGAATGACAAGCAGCTGGCTGGGCTGCTTCTCTCTTCAGCTCGCGGTTGATGCATCAGTTGGCATGACAAAAAGCCATTGTTTCAAACTGTCACTGTTTTTAAAACAGTTCTTTCCTTGCACTATATAATTACAACGGGAAGTCGATCATGTAACGCCGCCTTCTTAGTTGCTTCATTTAATCAATACTAGTTGATTAAAACCTTGCTGTATTATCTCATTTCCCTTGCTTGCAATGATTGCCTTTGGGAACCGAAATCTTACCTGCATATTTTCTGACTCTGAGGATGGATACTAGATAAGGAAGCAATATTAAGTTAAATAAATTGAATATTAATAAATAGAACAGATTTTTTTTTTTTTTTTTTTTTTTTTTACAAAAAACAAAAAGGTCAAATTTTATTTTGGCAGTCATAATGTACATTTAATGGAAAAGTATTTTGCTTCTATACAGTAACTGTTCTGTTATAGTAAACTAAGTAGAAAAAAAAAAGTGGGAAATGAAATATGACTGCTGGTTAGTTCGCTGCACACAGCTGCTCTCATTTGAACATGAACATCTCTCACCATTGAAGTTTTGAAGGTCTTTGCGCCATCTACTTTTCCTGCAGCCAGAAATGCCTTCATTCACAGTCAGTTTGTTTCTTTTTCAACGACATTTGGCAGGTTAACCACAACTGTGAAGTGCTTCGGTTGGTTCAAAACTACATCTCAAATGCAGTATTTTGTTCTGCTGGAGATGAAGAAAAGTTGTTTAAACTTCCCCCAGTGCTTCCTGTCACAGCACATCAACACTATCTAGACGCTATGCAAAAATCTTGTAGGAAACCATCAAAACAACCTGTGGTGCAGGTTATACTTTCTTGAAGGATGAGTTACTATTATTTTTATTAACAAATTCCATGGAAACATCAACACTAACAAAGTGTTTGACAATAGTTTGGGATTTCCCTGCTCAGTCTGTGGCACTGGTAAATATTTAAAAAAAAAAAAGCCCTGGAATTTCTTAAATGAGCTGGGCACTGTATTTAGCAAATATTACTCAAACATGGGTAAACAGTACATCTATTGGAGACTTTTCAGCAGCGTATTAATACACATTACATGCTCTGAGTATTTACAGCATCAGGACAGTGTGCTGTATCAATAAACTACAGTGCCTATGTTAATTGTCTTGGAGAGAAAAAAAAAAAAATGTTGGCTCACGTTAATGAGCCAACAGTGTGACTCACTGATGGGTTCTTAATAGTTTTTGGGCTACACTGGAGCTCTTAGGCACAGACTAATAAGTTATGTGTCAAGCTTTGGCTACACAGACAGTTCTTGTTAGGATCAATTCATTGATCCTAACAAGAACTGTCTGTTCATTGATTCAGTTTTGGTCCTTTCGTTGGATTGAAATCGTAGATTATCCTCAGCCTCCTCCTTTAAAAGGTTCACAGAGTTATTCTGTGTCAAATTTAAAAATTGCATTACTAATTTCAACATAGGTTTGCTGTAGCCTAATCATACATACACTCAGAAAGCTGTATGAGGTAGTTAAAATAGCCAGTTGTAAAAATTTTATTAACATTGGATCAGACTTCTTGTAAGAACATATCCATTATTAATGAACTCAAAATGGGATCATGAGCAAAAGAATGTGATTGAAAGATCTTGACCTATCATTGAGCTCTTTGACTTACCATAGAGAACGGTTAATAACAGTCACTTCAAACAGAAGCTTTGGCTTAAAAAAGGTCCCCCGACGTATGCCCGATACCTCTCTGTGGTAATCAATCCATGTCTGGCCTTCAGATGGAACCCAATACGTTGCTGATGTCCGATTTCACTTGCACATATCTGTATCCTGGCGAATCCAACAGGGACGGCTCGTGGTATAGGCCACATAGTCGGTTGCCTAGGGTGAAGAATGTCAGGGGGGCGCGGCAAACATACTGTACCCCTGAACAGTCACTCTCAGGTGTCACAATGAACACTGCTGCTCCTCAAAATTTCTCATCTGCCCTGCACTGCACTTGTACGGTACCCGAACCGTCTGATACGCAATTGTGCATCAGTCAGCCCAAGTCTGGGCCGTAACACTGACTGACTGATGACAAATGCTAGACTGGAGGGGTGCTTCGATGATTATTAGCACAAATTAGCACAAAAAACAGAGGAGGAAGAGGAAAAGAAAGCCCAGTATAGAGCTATGCCGTCTTATGTTAACATTAAAATGCCATTTTTTGTATATGTTTCATTCGTAGCTAGCTAGCCAATTAGCAATGAAGCTATTGCTAGATAATGATGCAACGATAGCTGCTAGACTCAGATACAGATTTAAGGATATGAATATAAATGGCAAGCCAGCAGTGTTTGAAGTAGTATTCACACTGAGTACGATCCAAACCCTGTGACCAAACGATACTACTACTACTACTAAATTCTAATCTCGTCTAGGGCCACAAAATGGCTCGAGTCAACCCTGGAATTCAAACACCCGTTCATACATTGTGACTACAAAGCATAATGCTGTGCCTTTCCCTGGTTTGCGGTTCTACTGTACATGGTAATTTTCTGTTTTTAATGACCTGTTCATGGCTCATGAAAACTGCGTGGTTCAACAGTATATTTTGAAATTACAATTACAGTTATTCTGTAATTCAAGCTTTTCCTCCATGGGAATGGTTTAAAAAGGATGTGAACTTAAATTATCTCACTGCAGAACATTATATTGCTAACCCATCAGGATGCCAACAATTGAACAAAACTGAGGAAGATGTGTTATATTTTTGAATAACTAATACTGGATAAACTGGGTAATACCAGTGCAATTTTAGTTTCTTTTCCTCCGATCTCCATCTGGCCAAGAAAAGTCTAAACCCAAAAATTAATTTCCCACCGTCAGAGGCTGCTGCTGCTTATGACGGCTTTTCTGAAGGTTTTACTTTACTACTAATTCCTGAAATACTACACTCCCACAGTTTCCAAAAAAATCAACACAAAATAACACCTATTAAACATAATTGGTGAGTTCAACATTTTTCTATTAACAATTGAAATGGGTGGCAAATATACATAATGTTCTCTTCAGATAAAATCCTGTCTAAAAAGAATAGATGCGTCTCATACATATGCAACTGCAATGACCATGGTGATCTTCTAAGGTCTATAATACATATTTTATAGTATATAAAACAGAGTCATAATAAGTGTGTTTCAGTGGATGTAGACCTACTGGGCATTAATGGGTACAGAGGAAAAAAAAAGAAAAAAAGAATTGAGGTAGCTTAGCAGGAAAAGCACAGGTGTAATTAATTGTACTGTGCTTGCTGGTTGACTGGAATTGCTTATTGGTACACATACATAATGGAACAGAACTATCATGAATGTTATTAGGGACACCGCTGCTTTTCCTACTGACGCATGTCAAAATGTCTTCTGGGAAAAAGGCCTAAATGACTTGTAAAGTCAGGACATATGGCCACAGCATACTTACCAGGTGTTTGTATTTAGGTAGCAATCCGTCAGAGGCGAACATAACAAATCTGGTCATTTCACCCCATTTCTATGAGTTTATTTTAAGTTGTTTGCACCTGACCCTATCTGGCCCATTTAAAAGCGATTGATTTGTGATAACCACCAAGCCTGCATGTTACTTTTCAGCATTATAAATAAATAAATAACAATAAGGACTCCAAATTGTTTGAAAACTCCTTATTTTTGAGTTTCCAGTTTGCCTCAGTTGAAATATTTCACTTCACTGTGTGCTCTTTTTAGCAGCCTGGATATTGTAATCACAGAGAAATAGACATCATATGGAAATATTTTTCCATTAACCCTGGTGTACTGTTCGCCACTAGTTCAAGTGTTGAATTGATATTTCCAAGCTCATACTGTATATTCTGGTATAATAAAATCTGTGTCAGTCTACAACTGATATTAACACCGTTTTAGTTAAAGTTGAAAGTTTGACTTGTGCCCAAGTGCTACATTAGTTTTGCTCTGCATGAGGCTAAGAGTGTTTTATTTAAAAACGAGGAGCTGCAGGTTCTGACAGACCTTAAGGTCCTGTGATGGATATGCCTTTACGGGTCGCATCCTTTGGGACGACCCAGCCCCCGAATTATAATTTAATTAGTTGTTTTGATTACAGAGCAAAACTTAAGCTCAATATCTGCTCTTGCATCAGAGGGAGTACGTACTTAGTGCCCTCTTTACGCAAACCACAGGCAAGGTTCCAACAGTCAGGTACAAATTGGCTGTTAGACAGTGTGCTCTTTGAAACACAGAGCTATCATTCTGGCTCAGTGATCTTGACAGCCCACTTCCATATATTCTCCTCACAATGTGCACAGACACATTGTCACAACAACCTTGCTTGAGCAATAAAAAAAAAAAAAAAAAAAGGAGGAAAAAAGTTATAGTTGACAGGATTCTGCTGTCCATGGTGATGGAAAACACAGCCAATCGAGGTATTGCTGAATCAAACTCAATATGAAACCCTTAAAAGTTGTGAAATATGCGCTTCCATATCCGCTTTGTCCTTGACATGAACTACATTCAGACATCTTTTACATGATTTTGGTTCAGCTGTCATCTTCAACACTGATTGAGGAGTACAAACAAATTTGGGGTATTTCACTTTCTACACAAAGATTTTGATTCAGAATATGCAATTCAATTATAGTAGCACAGACTAAATATGATGATTATACCCCAGAGGAGCAGTATGGATTGCTACCTTGTCTTTGTGCTGACTAGCGAATCCATAAAGCAGTCCAGTGATTTGTGATGAACTTTCAGGTAAAGTTTAGGTTGTTTGGCAAGACTAAATTACCCACACTATAGTTGTTAATGCAACTATAAAATCATTTCTCTCTTCTTTGACAAACTGGTGTCCTGTCCAAGGTGTACCTGCTTCTTGCCCACTTATCTTTTCAGTAATTCAGTTTTCTCACACAGGAAGATATATATATGAGTATATTCACATGTACATTTGATATGAAGAAGCAGCAACATCATAAACAATTTTAAAATATGGCAAGCACTTACAGCAGCAAGTGGGGACCTACAAAGTGACACAACTGGAAATATCCTCAACCTGCATATACAGCGTAACAATTTAACAGTTTCCAGGCCCTACTTACCACCGTGGTATGAAATGGGGTACAACCAGGAAGCTTCAGCAGAAAACCCTGACAAAGAAGCTAAACCAGCGCACTCAGTTACCATGAACTCATTAAGTAGCTTCTTCCTGAAGCAAAGTTTCAGGCTACATACCTCTGCAGCATGAATGAGGAGACCTAAAACTGTGGCGCATTGCAGTAGCATGAAGGGGCCGCTATGCTAACAGGTGTCTTAAATATCCCTGGCCCTGAGTGACAGGAAAGGCGGAGCAAGTGAACCAGCAAGGGCTACGTTCAAGAGCAGTGAGGGGGAGGTGTTTCCCAGTGTTCCCTACCACGCATTCATGAAATATTCATTTTGTTGTGTTTATTGTGGGATTTCTTCTTGAGAAAGAGATGATGACTGTTTATCTACTTATCAGATTCCTATATCTATCAATTTCAAGCGGCTTAGAACTGTATCAGCACAAAACTGTAGATACCGACTTAATAAAATGTTGCTAATTGAGATCGTAGCCTAGCAAATGTGTTACCGTGCAGGAGCAGGGCACAGGAGACATCTGTGCTTGAGGTGCGATGCATTCTCACAGCTGTAAATTAACTGTGAGACCAGCCAGCAGCCTGGACCAGACGCCAGACCTGGACCCGTGTTTACTTTCAAAGACAATGAAAGACCTCTTGAGGGAAGCAAAATATAAGACCAAATTAACAAGTAACTGGTTAAAGCCCTGAAGAGCCGTGGTTGCAATTTCACAGGCACCGCTAGCAGCAGGGAACCACCTGGCTGTGCCGCCTTGCTTTAACCTGTGGAACTGTCTTTCATCCCACATGGGACTACATATGCCTATTCAATAGTTGGGCTACTGTTCAACAGTAACGTCACTGTTGAACAGACAGAACCAAGGATGGCACTGCCACAATGTCTGTCTGAACCCATAACCTCTTCGCTGCTACACGTCCTTCACAGTGAGACTCACCCCAGAACATTCCCAGACCCCAACTCCTTCTGATTGCCTCTCCTGATCCAAACATGTGCAATTTCACAAGACAATTCCATTGCTTTATAACTTTCCTTTTTGTTTTATCATGTGTACATTTTTTACTCATACTTGTATTAGAGATTTGCTATTAGTTGTAGCTGAATTCTGCAGGTTTTATGCAGAACTTATAGTCTGTTAAACTAATGTATTAGTATTTCCATAGCTGTTAGAGATAAACATGCGATGTTTGGTTTCATTGTAATCACCTGGGAATCAGGATGCCATATCTTTATTTATTGCAATTATTTAATGACAAAATACTATTATTTTCGAACTTAAAATTTATACAATTAAGCATGCAACACCGGCCTCTACCGGACAATGTGCCCAGAGCGGGTGTAAGCATGACACCACCCGCGGGAGAGCGAGCCGCCCACAGATTGGCTAAGCATCTCTCTGAACCCAAAAATTTCTCCTATAAAGGACCTTCATTGGAACTTTGGATTTCTTTTGTTACCAGTGCTATAGGTGTCCCAATCTGTCTCCGCGTAGCACCGCCAATCTCAGTTTCCACAGAATCTTAACCTCCACAACCTGCGCTGCTGAATCATCACCTTCTTCCCTAATCCGGACAGCACCACGATGAATCAGCTGTTCCACAGACACTTAATTAATATACCTTCTTTTCTGCTAACCGGGTGAATTCATCAGTTACAATCGCCTTCTTTATCCAAATGTGACTCTAAATTTACCACCATTTTACCAGCTGCTTCCAGTGACGGTCAGATTTTAGTTTTCTCACCTCACCATAATTTTCTGCCAACTATGGTTCTATAGTCATCTATTCATTTACTGTAGCGTCCCTGTATGTGCCGTTAGCATTTTGTTGTGTTATTTTTGCATCGTTCTTTGTTAGTAGTGTGAAGCAATAAATGTTCTTTGTATAAAACTTTTGTTTTCCCTAACTTACTTTAAGTCACTTTACGTATCCAATTCTTTGTTGCTAGTCGTACCAAAATTCAGGTTAATTTTTTACCAAAGTTAAACTGTGCGTTATAGACACTCTTGACTGATCACCAAGAGAGAGAATTTTATTAGTTTTATTATGCTGACTCTGAGATTATATCGGTGGATGAATAATTAAATTGGTTCGGTATGATAATTCTGATTAACGCCATATTTCCCCAAATTAAGCTAATTTTCTCCAACAGCTGTCTCTTCTACAAGATTCAGGTCAACAATCAAACCACTAAATCTAATCAAGCTGATCTAGCTTTGCTAGCTCTTCTTATGTTGTGTTTTTTTATGTTTGTGTTGCTGACTGTCAGGTTAGTGAAAGTGGAATGTGTGTTGGCAATGCAGGGCTTGACAGTGATCTTAAAATGCAATAAAAAGTTAATGCCTGTGCAGGCTAAAATGAGCCACCATGGGCCATTCACAACAAGCTCAATCCATCTGGGAGATGCAAGGCTGCAGACTGTCTATTCGTAATATACAGCACCGGGTCTAACGGAGTCGAGAGGATGTTGTGGAAGAATTGACTCAGCCATTGCAAAAAAATTGTGCCATCCAGTGATGGTTGTAAAAAGTTGTAAAAGTATTAGTTCAACAGATGTTTTGAACAGACTTCACTGGGATTGTCGGTCTGAACAGATAGAACCCAACGAAATGAATAAACATTCATCAACAGCACAATACAGAGTCTACAACCGCACTAAACAGTCTTTGTGTTTTATAATCCAGATGGATACAGATGGGAACATTAACAACACAAATGGACATTATTTTACCCGCTGTCAATTTACTGGTCCAAACCTCTAAATCCACTTCAGAGATCTGTGAATGGCTGGTATTTAAAATCTTAAAAAGAACAGACTGACCAAATTTCCTCTCTTAACCACCTCGACTTTGTTGCCCCTGAGCGAGACAATTAACCTCCAACTGCTCCATTGAAATTTTACTGGGCAGTTCCCAGTGTTTGTGTGTGTGTTGTACTCCACGCCTCAGGCAAGAGCTTGAAATAACAATATTCTCCCAGGCAGCTTGGTTGGCTAAATATACGGGAATACTCCTTTTAGCGCTGAATAATCACTGCATGTGCACTTCCATCATGCCATTATTAAATCTGCAAGAAGAGATACTTGAAATACTGATCTCAGCTTCATAACTGGTTTTAGAGGCTGTTGATCTTCTTCTTGTAGTTTGGGTAAACTTTTAAATTTCTGTGGCATGTAATCCCCTGTGCTAAAAGTTCATTAACTCTACAACCATGATTTATGAATATAATATTTTGAAATTGGTAGGATTTTGTATGTACATGTAATTTTAGCCTAGGAACTAAGTATTTAAGCCTCAGAACTTGAAGATGATATATTTCCCTTCCATGGAGAAGAGCAGCTTCTTGATCAATTGGACATCCACAAATGGAGCAAAAATAAAGAAAATCTAACTGTTGCAACATTCAAACAGCATATAGAAAATGTAGCCATCCATTTAAAACAGTAATCCAAATAAGTTATCATTAAAAAAGAAAAGATTTAGGGTAAGTCCAGTCATACCAAAGTCAAAGCACTGGAATCGACACACTTCATATCATGTGTGTATTTTCATCCAAAAATGACACATTATTGCATTATTGTATTAGCTGGATTGTTGTCAAAGCTTTGCATTGGTGGATTCATCTAAACGACCACTGCTGTAGATCTCTCCCGGAAACAGATGGCGACAAAGGGTGAACGTTTTTTTTTGGATTTCTGTTATAACCGAGACTGCAGGGTCCTGATGCTTCAATAAAACGAATGTCATAGGTTTGATCCTCCAAACAACCTCTGTATACTGTACGTCTGTCAGTAACATACTGAATCTCTGTCTGCTCATTAATAAAAAATAAATTAAATGGTGAATTTTGCTTGTCAGCATTATTATCTGAAATTCCGCACGACTTAGCTAAGTATTTACTTGAGGCTTGAATTACAAGCTGTTTTACTAAAGATTCAAGCTCCACTCCGAGCATGTCTCATGTAGAAATGTTTTGATAAACAGAGATATTTCAGTCGAGCCACATCTCAGTGTTATATCTTCGTCACACCTGGTGAAATTAGCACAGAAACAACAACAACAGCAACAACAAAAATAAATAAATCCAATTGCCTCAGTTAGGTTACAGTCTTTATTTTCCTTCGTTTTGTTTGAATCCTGTCCTTGCTGCAGTGTGAGCACAGAGACATAACGGGAAGACACGACAGCTGTGACATGCAGGGCAGACCAGATTTCAGCACACAAGAACACTAACAATCTGTCAGGCAGGATGGGATTATGAATGAGGCAGAGGGAACAGACAAGCATGTTGCTGAGTTTCTGCTTTTCAAATATGAGACAGGAATGACGATTGACTCTTTAGATTACAGTCGGGTTATTTTCCCTCACCACAGTTGCTTAGTTTTAAGAGAGGAGTCCTATTATTAGGCAAACGCTTTAGCAAGTTGACTGGCAGACATGGACAGGAAGGCAACCTTGATTTCTGATTCCAAGGGTGTCTGTGTGGCCTAAGAAGCAAGAGAGTGACTCGAAAGCAGATTATCACTTTCTACCCCCCCAAAAAAAAAAAAAACCTTTGAAGCTATGCAGCAGTAGGCACAGTCCTTGAACCAGAGACGCAAGAACCAGCCTTAAAAATTAGAGAATCCAGTTTGTATTCAGCCGAAGTATCTTACAGAGGAAATGTAAATTCAGATGCACAAGACTGCATCAATATTCAGGTTGATGCATTTTAAAAGCAGGGACATGCATGTAGATAACTGATTTGCATTGCAGTTACTGTATTTAAAGGCGAAAAATTGAGTCAAAGAACAGAGAAACTTGTTTTACTCCACGGCTGAAGTTTTAGCTTCCCCTCATCTTAAGATAGCCAGGCAATCAAGAGCATGGTCAGACTTTTCTGGAGCATCAAAATCAATGGGTAAAACCCTCATGAAGTTCCTAATGGTTTTAAAAATCCAAGGAGAGCTATGAAATTATTGTGTATTGTGGAGAACCAAAGCAGATGAAGGAAAAAGGCAAGCTTTAGGAGGGTTTGGGTTTAAGGCCCAAATGTCTGAAAAGAATGTAGGAGTCTGAAGATATTCTCTTATTGCAAAAAGTCACTGTATTGCAATTCCAGTACTTTATCAGCAACTGTCTGCTTTTATGCGTATTATGTATGCTCTGATAGAAAGTAACACGGTTAAACATTACCACAATTATTGAATGTTCAATTTATAATAACATAGCAGTGTAAAATAGCTACCTCCGATGTGACACTCACTCAAATTGATGCACTAAAATGTCTACAGCGTAATGCTCACATTTGTCATCTCTTTTCTCAATTTCAAAGCTCGAATAAATCAAAGAATTTGTAGATAGTTGCTAAAGCTCTTGTAGCAGATCTATATTGGTCGTCCTGGTGGATAGAGCTTAATGAAACTTCATAGCCTCACTCTTACATGAGTAAATGAGAAATTAAGCATCAGAGACAGTTTCTCATTTCAGCCTAATTAAAGTTTTAATTGCTTGATGTCGAGTAACACAGCATCTTGAGAAAAAGCAGACTCACCATTAGGCACGCCACAAATCAGAAAGAGCAGTGAAAACACAATCAAAAATAATTCACGCCAGCTCTTCTGCATAACTGGCCATGGATAGTCAACTCCTCCACATTTCTTAACAAAATGACAGGGATGGGTCTTCTCCTTTAAACACACGCGCACATTGTGTTTTATCTGTAGTGTGCCTTGCATTTTGATGAATGCGTGTGGTAGACGTAACAGTGCAGCCATGAGAAATACAGTAGGTGGACAAAGCACCTTGGAGGCTAATCTCATTGGTTTTTACCATTTCTAGGAATCTACATTTCACACGGCTGGGTTGAAGCTAATGGCTGTGGGATGTGCATGCCAATCTCATTAGAGCCAGGTGTTGGGATTCAGCTCACTATTCCTCCCTTTCCTTCCGTGGCAGGGTGTACGTGCTATTTAACACTAAGACCCGACAGTGGTTTGCTCCATTTTCTCTCATCCTGAGCACAGTGGACACCTGTGGCGACAGTAATTGAAGGCTCTCAGATCTTTGTGATCACTCAGCCCTGTCATCCTGCACTTACTGGTCATCCTGTCGAAGAAAACTGCATGACCTGGGTTGTGTTTTACATAAGTGCCCCCTCTAAACTTATGTCCTGCATTGTGGTGCGCAAGACTCGAAGGGTGTTTATTGAAAAGTTTTTCATGTTATGCTTTTTGTAATTCAACAAATGTAGCTGGGAGCTGTTTTATTCTGAGAAGGTCAGATGAATCACAACAAGGACATATTTCAAACAGCGTCCTTTGCGTCACATGGCAGTCCTTTCAGCTGAATCTGGTTTCCAGTGTGTCCTTGGAACAGGCACATACATTGGAGTCATTGAGGAGTCCCTTTCTTTGTGGCACTTACAACTAGAAATACTGGGGTTTTTTTTTACCATGTTAACAAGAGTCAGAGTCTACAGCAACGCCAGCAGCTCTGTGAGGCTGTCCAGGTGGATAGAGCTCAATGCATCAGCTTCTAACATGCTCACAATGACAGTTCTAGCATGCTGATGTAGCGCAGGTATAATGTTTACCATGTTTACTGTTTAACATATTAGCATTAATTTATTAGCCTAAAAACACAAAGTACAGGTCAGGCTTGTGAACAAGGAGGTGCAATGAAACTGACAGCTGTCGAAGAGACAACATAAAGTGGGTAAGTGATCAAGTAGATAGTTTACTGAAACCGTGTGTAGGTCAAAAACAATTCACTTATTAACTTAAATGTTCAAGTCAGAGGATTTTGAAAAACACTTTTGTTTTTGAATATTCAATGCCATTTTTCCCCCCTAATTTTTTATGCATTTCTTTAAGGGCATTATGTAAAATTTGAAATGATAAACTTTGGTGCACCCAGGGGTACACAGCAGTGCAGACCATTCCTGCCTGCCACGCAACATGGATGTGACACTAAGATGAAGAGGCTTAAAGCAAAACAGAGATAGTACCCATTTTCACCAGGAAGCCAATGAGAGCGGACTTGGACTTGGATCGGCAGGATAAATCTGGGCAGTGAATGTGAAAAAAACAACGTTTGCCCCTCCCTCATTAACACCAATGAGGTGTCCTTGAGCAAGGCCCTTAACCCCAACTGCTCCAGTGGCCAACAGGTCAGACTGTGGTTGTACTGGGAAGCTTCCAGGCGTGTAACGGTGTGAGTGCAGTTAAAGTGTTCCTCTAACAGAGGGCTTGTCTCTCAGTGAAACTGTCTTGAATAAATCAAGGTTAAAAAAAAAACAACAACAGCTGAAGGTTGCCCGACACCGAAGAATCGGATAATAAACTTTCTGTTTTCATCTCTCTGGGTTTCACATACACAAGTAATCTGATCTATTATTTGTATAGAAATATTAATTTTAGCTGTTTTGGGAATTTTAAAAATAATTTAAAATGAAATTTTGGTACGAGTAAAAAAAAAAAAGAAAAAAAAAGAAAACTGGTGCTACCACTGGTCTCTGGCATAAAGGTCTGACATGCTATACACTATTCACAACACCAAGGGTGCACTACCTCTTGTCCTGCTGTTGCATGCCAATTCACGCTGGACGTAAATCGCGTACTGCACACTCATCTAATGTGAATACAGATACTGGATTTATCACTTCAAAGTTTTTCCTCCAAACTTGCTTTCTTCAACTTGTCTTTAAATACGTGAGAGGTCATAGGCATTGGGATTTTTTCTGCCTCAAAAGTCTCTTTATTAAGGTTTTATATGCTCATGTCCAGCTTTTGATGTAAATCGTTGGACTTCTTCAGTTGAGCAGTGGATGAGCGCAAGATATGGCGAAGGGTGGATTAATGGATGTTACCTCAATGTTGATAGTTCATCATGATGAGTGGATAGTGTTGCGTTGACGACATGATAGGAAGGCGTACAAAACTAAAATACTTGTAGCTGGAAGTTCACATCTTTGATGGATGTTATATATGAGCTCTACTGTAACAACATCAACAGCAATTCCATATAAAACCGCTATGAATGTCCGTCACTGTGGCGGTACTGCATGTCAAATGAATGCACCATCTCAGAACTGCACACTCATCACCATACTACAGGCAGTCTGCTGAGTGAAAAGTGAGGAGGAGTTTTCCATCGCCTTGTCTTACGAATCCAGAATATTACCACGAATACCAGATGGAAGCCTCATAAATCATCGGGGGACTACAGGACAAAGGAGATCACATGGCACCAGGGTGCAGCAGATGCTAAAGGGTTCAAGTTTAGTAACGATAAGAGCCTCCATTCAGAGAGCAGGGTTGTGGGAAGTAGATTATCAGTACAAGCGAGGTCAGGGGATGGGAGTATAATTAATACTGTATGAGTTAAACCTATGACATGCTTTCCCTGCTACCCACTGCTATGTGATTTAAGTAGAAAGGACGGAAGAGAAAATGTGGGTGGAAAGCAAAGCACTGTGGGTGGGTGGGAACAGAGGGGGGGTGGAGGACCCTGCGAGGAGCAAGGAAAGGCTCCTCTCTTCCTTTTCAGGGCTCAGTATTGCTCTGTCTCTTCTTATTAGAAAGCTAATGCAACTGTCTGTTCTAATACTGGAGAGCAGCTTTTATTCTCTTTTTTTCTCCTTTGCAACCTTTTTCTATTCCGTTCAGCACTAATCTGTGCAGTGGCAGCAGATGATAAGACGGGGCACATTCGCTTACTCTCTTCGCTTTTTACCAGCTTTGTCTAGGCTCAAGCCGTACAGTCGTTTGTTTCAACAACTTTGCAGTAGAAACCGAGAAAAAAAGAAAAGCGCCAAAACTTTTCCAGGTAAATTTTTCTGTTGAGTTCCTGTTGTAATTCTTCAGAGGTTTTCTGTTGATATTGCCCTCCAAAACCTGAAAGAAAGCAGCGCCTTCTTTGTTTTAAGCACAAAGAAGCCCCAGTTTTAAGGCCTTTGAAGTGCACAAAGTGTTGGAGCTTATAGAGGTATTGTTCTTTGGGAGAGAGGATGAATTTTAGAGTGAATTTAAATCTTCAGGCTTAACTTTTACTGGCACTTGTATTGTAAAGATCAAACATGTCTTACTGGACCTTGAATGCAAACTAAGAACCCCCCAGGCCAGAAAAAAGGAAAAAAGGGATTCATGAGGACTTGTCTGCAGATAATACTGATGTAACACCCCTTCTTGCTCAATAAGTGCCGAGAAAAAGACAATTAGCGCTATGATGAATCCACATTGTGTGCATTTTCTACGTTGTTCTTTGCAAGAACAGAAGCCTAATACCTAAAATGTAAATGCCAGTTTCTCCTCAGTGCCTCAGTGTTTTGCCTTTCCATGAACGGCTGCATGTTGAAGCACAGGCAATTATGGGCAAAAAATAAGGCATTAGGGTCATGATAAGGAAAAAAGAAATTATGGAGCCATGTGTGGACATCTGGGAGTTCACGGTAACAGAAATGTGTTCTGTAACCCTTTTTTTGGGAAACCAAATGGTGTGCCATTGTTGAATGTAATAGACATGAAGCACCCTGTGCAGTTCAGCAACGCCGACAAGGTGAGGGAATGGTCCTGACTGAGTGTGGTGTCTGTAGATACTGCCTTGGTCTCCTAGGGAGCCCAGAACTCTTCCACACTAATGTGCCGATTGTTTTGCATCACTGTGTGATATTGTCGTAATGTATTTCCTCTTCAGTCTTGCTGCCAGTTCGGCATGGTGGCTCACATCCATAGTGTTACTTTGTGTACATTTCCAGCACAGGCTTTTTCTCTTTCCTACTTTTTGCCATGACACGGCAGCTGAGAACAGAAAGTACAACCTTTTGGTGTGGTAAAACATTGCACTCATTTGTTAAAGGTTGGAAGTAGTCCAACAGGAATCAAAGACGTAGAAAAATAAAACTTTTCAACCTTTTGCTAAATATTGCCAGAGCTTTCCACATTTAACACCTGTGAATTTTTTTGTACATTTTTTGTTTGTTTGTTGAATGTTGGCTGTATTTCAAAATTTAGTAAATAGGGGTCAAACGAATAATTTGATATGTTCAATAAATGTGAAAAACTTGTTCTGATATTCATTAGATATTTCATTTTACCATAGCATTTAATGTTAAACTACCATATTTAAGCAAACTGCAAAGAGTAATACATCATACCTACTCATCAGATCTATGTAATCACATGGCATACTGTATCTACCAACACACAAACAGCTGATTCCTCCAGACTCTGTCTCATGTATAATACATTCTTTACTTCCTACTTAGCTACTCACTTGCTACCTTATATCTATCCGTCCACCAAATGTGTTTTGGGAATATACTGCTAGAAGGGAAAGCATGACAACCTGATTAATATTTCTTTGAGTGAACCCATTCGGATACTTACGACATAATGAAAATGAAAATACATTAAGAGCTGATTTTTTGTTTTTTTATCAGGATCATGACTGTAGTTACGACCTATGTCAAAATTAGATCCTGATAACCCGGAGGTTTGTTGTTTTGTTTCCAAAACCTATTTCTGTTTTAATTTATTTGAATATGCATTACCTGAAATATAATTGGAACTAATATTTGTAGAGGCCTGAGCCACATAGTTGTCAGTTAGTTAATTTCAGATATATTTTGTAGTAAAGTAAGTTGCTTGTGGCACCTTGATATAAGCAATGTTTACTTTAGGCTTAAGACTCAAAACAAAATAAAAGAAACCAACCAAAAAATAGATAAATAAATAAATTAAAAAAAACTGAGAAAAGTCTGAAATATAGAAATAATGTTGTGTAACAGAATTTAAATGTTTTTGTGACCCCTTGTTGGGGTAGCAGCTTGTAGTGTGGGAACCACTGCTGTAATGCACAAACTTGTTGTTGTGCTCATGTTTCATGCTTGAGATACCGTGTGTTTGGAGCGAGATTAAAACAGTGATCCGAACAGTCTCTGGGACATCACTAGGTTAAGGAGGAGGACGTTAAGGTTAGGATTCAAGTTGTTCAAAATGTTTCCAAACTCGGTTGTTCCTTCTTTTGAGGTCAAAAGGCATAATGCAATGTGCATGTATTGGGAAAAGTTAAAAATTGACATTACCACATACCAACACCGTGGCATTTGCTTACAAAAACGCATCCAGTTGAGGCCAGAAATCATTGGATTTGCAGCTGGCAAAAATAAATCCTCTATCACTATAACATGTGACAGAAACATACCTGCAATGTATTCTATCCAGGATCTTTTTTCACAGGTCTATCAGCAGGTGCACTGTAAGGCATGATAATGATGAGATAAAAAAATAAATTTTCATAGGTGTCATAGAATTTGTAACATTTATGGGGCCAGTCTGTGGCCAGCAGACACATTAAAACTCTGATGTCCTGTTGTGTGAGATATTGCGGGATCATGTGGTGCTCATAAAGAAATCGGTTTGCAGGAGTGGATACCCCAGTGTGACATTCGGTACTCGTCAGGTTCTCTCTTGCCCTGGTGGCATGATTAAACTTTGGGGGAGTCATCAGATTTGCTGGCACTCAGAGATTAAGCTGATCTCAGACAATCCCTCAAGCAGAGGCAACCCTCCACCATTGTAATTTTATGCTAATAGAGAGATATCGTTCACAATGTAGTAGGCAGCAATCCCAAATCTCTCGCTCACTCTCTCTCACACTCATTGCCTCATCTTTTCCCTCTCTCACTAGCTCTTCCTCTTTTTCCCTTCTTCTTTCTTCTTTTCCACCCCTCCCCCCTTTATACTTTGCTTCAGTTAAAGAAATCCCTGGAACACTATTCAGTCCCAGTCCATCTAATCTTGTGTGTCGGACTGTGTGGTTGTGTAACACTGTCCCAACCTTTTGTAAACACATTACAGAGGATACACTGTATAGTTTATAGGATCACACAGAAGACTTAAAAGCATTGTTCTTGCTTTCTATAATATCTATGTATGAGAACTACAGTGTGGAAAGAGCAAAGGTCATGATTATGGTTTTAAAAAAGGTGAACATTCATTTAAAGTTAATGATGGGACGAGAACTCTACATGCAAACAGGAAATGTTACAAGCCCATTCACCACCCCAACCTCTACACCCTAACTTTCTGTCTCCCTAATGCAAGAAGATACTATTTCCTAGATTGGTACTGAACATTGGAATTGGACGTTGTGAGGCGTGGAATCGACCAATATGGACCCAACTTTGGTCATTTGTGTCGGGCTATCATTATCACGATGAACATTTTTAATTGTACTATGTACATGAGCTCAGAAAATGTGTGCAAAGGCCCAAAGGGGTTAAGATGCCTACTTTGAACCACAGTGTCCCTGGTTCAAATCTGGCTGGGGACCTTTGTTGCATCTCTCGTACCCTCATTTCCTGACACCTATCCCCATTTGCTCTCTAGTTAATTCATAAATTTCCCAAAGGAAATAATTTCAAAAAAAGGGGGAAAAAAAGTAGAAGAAATAATCATTTACAATCGTAGATTAATCAGTATATATGAATCAATAAACAGTAATTGTAGCCACATCACATTGGTTTGTTTTAGCCTTAGTCAGTTCTTTGCTTATGTCCAGCACAAACCTCTGGATTTAACTGTATGTATGTTGGGCTGCATTAAGTCTCCAGTGTTATCTTGAGTCTTTTAAGAGAACAATGACACACACCTTTCACGCTGTGCATCGCATGCCATGGAGTCAGAACAGGGCAACTTCTTCTGTCTTCTGATGGAGATGGTCTCCCATGCGAATGGTTTTTTTCCTCAACAGATGTATATTTTTGTCTCTTTTCAGAGGGTTTGTTTAGGTGAAATTTCTTTACATTTCCATAGATCAGCACTCAGTCACAGTGTTATATATTTTTTAATCTAACTTCCAAAAACAACCCATAATCAACCATTTGACGTTACTGTAATGATGTCATTAATGTTGTGATGACAGATAATAGTAATGGACGGTGACAGATGAGGACTGGCACAGCTTGGGGGAAAGAAGTGATGGCTGAACTATTTTGACTTCCCTCTGAACCACCTGTGGCCTCAGCCAGATGGTGGAGTTGAAAGAGTGTGTGCGGGGAGGGACGTCTCACTGATTATGTCCATACTCACTTGACGGTGCATCTGGTGTATAAAGAGTCTGTTAATGCTGCCTCCCTGCAAGAGGCAACCACTATACTTTTTTTTCTTTCTGTTTTGGAATGTTTTATATGAAGCATTGTGTTTGTGCGATGAATTAGGCATAATGAGGCAGTCCACAAAGATGTCATGCAGCACGCTAAGTTACACAGTAAGGTATCTCATATTTAGAGCTGAATAGCTTCTTTATTATTTTCATAAATAGATAATAAATACGTCTCTTGTTTTATAGTGCAAAAACACAATTTGTGTTTAGTCTGATATGCAGCCGTTCAAGTTGCCTTCTTCTTTCTGACCTGAACAATCATGTTTGAAAGAAGCCATCAAGGGGGAATGGAACAAGTGATGTCTTGAGCTTCAGAGTTCATTCTTGACCTCGGGAAGAGCAGTTGAAAAAATAATCTCACTTCAAGGCCCATTCAGTGGCTGTTTTTGAGTTTTGCATTATATCACATGATCTTTGACAGCAGATGGAGTTTGCCACGTTGTAGATGCTTAAAGATCCCCTCCAGACATGTTTTAAAACATACTGTATAAAAAATACTCTTTGCACAATAATTTGTGTCTGATATGGTCCCACCTAAAAAACAAAGTTCAATTTTTGTGTTAAAAATTCCCAAAAATTACATCTATGCTTTCTCCCTCATTGAAAAATCCATAATCTGTTATTTTGCAAATATTTTTCATTTCGCAAGTTCAAATGCTGGGCACAAGATGTCTCCTACTTTACTGATAATCCCACTCTCAGTGTATATCTACTGGAGATGTCAAAGTTTCCATTACACTTGTGTTAATTGCATCCTGGATCATGATTGGCTCCCAAACTCATTGTGGTGACTCTTCACATGCATCATTCTGCACAGCGGAAGTTGAACATCCAAGTGAGGTAACGGTCACATTTCCTCTTTTGAGCGCTTTTGGACATTCTTGTCCACACTGGCTTAAAAGATGAGCCTCGAAGTTAATTGTTGACCTTGTAATATGTAATAATTGTAATATCTTTCCTCAGGTGAGCCAATAGGTAACTGGCTCTGCATGTGGCAATTACAGGTTGGTTTAAGCAATGTTCACTTATAATGATATGAAGAACAAATATAACAAATAGAACAGAGAAGTACCCCCACTCTGGAATCAGAGCTTTCTTAAGCTTTTATTAGCAATGTTTCGACCCAACAGAGGTTTTCCTCTGACGAAGATGATCTCCGCCCCCCGTGGAACACCTATGTTGGGGCGAAACATCACTAATGAAAGCTTAAGGGAGCTCTGATTGCAGTGCGAGGGTACCCTTATATTGTATACTAGTTGATTTGTTTTGGTATCCATGTAACACATATTGAGGTCCTGTGAACATAACATACTCTATAGCACAAATGAATCTGAGATAGACAGCCGCATTAATCCTGTGAATAATCCAACATAAACATTAAGAATCATTTCCAAGAGATGTTTCCTCTCATGCAGGTCTAATCATTTGATTTCACATAGCCTGACTTCACAAAATATTAACACATCTTGCTAACATTGCCCTCCTTTTCCACCTTGTCATCAGGCTTAAAAAAGATTCCATCTACATCTCCCTTCATGAGTGAAATGGGAGTGAAATCAATTAAAGATCATAACCCTTACCTTATCAGTCTATTTTATGGCAAGAGCAGGCGGTCCTGATACTTGCTGCTTACTGTTTATTTGAGGAGCAGTAATCTGATGCCAGGCATCAACACTCACTCAATCACAGCACAATTTCTATGTTATTTCTGGGCTTTAGCAATTCATCCTAAAGCTACAGCAAAACCGAGGCTTTAATTTGTGATGCGACGAAGAAGGAAAACCAAGAGCTGCTCCGTTGGCCGTCGAGCTCACTGACGCAGTAGATATGATTTGTGGACTCATAGAAATGATGTGTAGTATTTCACACCCAAATGAACTTTATCATATAGGGCACAATGTCATCAATCAGAAAAAATAGCCATTTAGGCAGCCTGAATGCATTTTGTGTCCAAAGGAGAAGGTTTTCTGTTTAATGTGTGTAAAGTAACTTGTTTAGAATAATTATAAATTGAACTGTCCAATAGTACAGCATAGTTTGTTTGTTCTGTTATTTTTAAAGTTTTCCTACAAGCTGTGGCTGTTACTGCTTCAAAAAAAATGGCACAGTGACAAAGAACCTGTAATGTAATGTAACCATCAACTTGTTCCTTTTGCTTTTTTCCCCCTTTTTTTCAAGAATTTCACATCTTAACTTGCATTTTTGAACCCAAAGCTTCTGAGTGAATATCAGAGGGGACTACACGTGCTCTGATTCTGAGTCTTTTGATTTTTTTTTATAGTTGGCATACAGTTGAACTCCGTGCTGTTAACATGAAACACTATCCTTCCTCCTCAGGCATTCTGAGAGGTGAAGGTTACGGAGCTACAAGAGCATGAAAGACCATTCAAGAGTATATCATGGCTGTTCTGCAGGCATAAAGTGTCTACTTGTGTTGGCCTTGGAAGGTACTGTGCTGTGCCTTAACTCTGACACTGAACCTGCAGGCCTTACAGAACCCGCTAAGTACTGTATCTGCTGTGCAGTTTAAGGGTAACACACTCTGGTCACTGCTAATACAAGTCACTTTAAGCGGGCTATTTTTATACAATCCAAAGATTTGTTTTCCACTTTAACACCAAATGCTTCCTGTGCTTCACATCTGCTTTTCTCAGGTACTAGAAAAATGCCAGTGTGGAAAATCACAATTTAAAGAAATCCACTAAAGGAAAATGTCTTATGGTAAACTTATTCACAGAATCCCGCGCTGCTACTGCACTTCGTACTGTGAATAACAGGCACCTCCATTTAAAATGTGTCTTCATCAGCATAATTTCATAACCTGACGCAAGTAAATGAATAAATTACATTTTGTCTTTTTTTCCAGTACAAAATAGTATACAAGCAGCTCATTGCAATGTGCAGGATGTACACAATTTCATCCTCTTGCAGGTGGTTTAAGACACATTTCCAAGCTTCTCATCATCTAAAAAAACATGCATGCTACAGATAGCATTTGGTGGGTGGACTATATTGGCTCAACCCCCCAATCCCCTGAGTCTATAGTGAGAGTTCTTGACAACATCAGCAATTAGAGATAATGCACCGGAGACAAAATGGGACATTATTAATATCAAGAGTAAAAGACTTACTGGAGTAAAGTGGGTGGCTGAAATTATAGGAAGTTAGTTCAAATTCAAGGATTTATTTGCTTTTTATTGACTTGGCTTTGTATGTTTTGGTCGTTACAAATGAATTTGTGCAAAGCAACACGAGCTCTGCCTCCAGGGACATTTTTCCTTTTTTGTCAATGCAGGATGGGAAAAAGTACACAACTCAGCTTACTTTGATTCATTAAAATAATGTGGACACGAAGAAAAAGTGGAGTATTCTACGACTACTCTACTGAGGTGGAGGAGAGGTAAGTCCACTGTGGTCATAAATCTGATTCACTTTTTTTGGCTCGTACAAATTCATTCAAACGTAAGAGAGGAAGGGGAAAGAGACCATAAGAAAATAGTATAGTAGTTATAATTTGTGGCTGTACTTGTATTTGCTTTATTTGAGTGAATAAGGGAAAGGAGATCCCAAGGACTCCGTAAGGTTTAAAAAACCTGCTAACAATTTTTAGAAAAAAACTAATTTCAAAATAAAAGTTACATAAAGCAAGTTCCTCCTCTAAGCCTTGTAATAACGTTAACAAACAACAGTGTAAATTGAAAAGGGGAACAGTGAATTGTCAGCAGGATGCCATACCAAAGCAGTAAGTAATATTTCAATATCTACCTCAAGCCCACTTTGACACATGGGTCCTGATGGATGCAGTGGCTCACACTCGTGGCCTTTCGGTTATGGGTTGGCCTCTAACCACCAGGTCACCACACCAGGGTACAGACCTCATGACAGGATGGTACAACTGTAAGAGACTGGGAATTAAACCATCACAAGAGGATGAACAGGATTGGAATGACAGGTGCACAGGTCCATTCCACTTGAGGCTGCTTACCCTCCTTTTATGCACGGACTGTATTTCAGACTTCAAGGTTCTATATGTGTGCTGGCGTGTCTCTCTGTGTGTATTTGTGCTGTGCTTGAGTTTTTCCCTATGATGGGGCCTCAGGTAAAGTTTATCAGCCTTTCCTTTGGAAGTCACGCAACAGCTTATAAGCAAATAAATAATCGGCTGAATAATTTAAAATTAATAAATAATAAACATCAGTTAATAGCTAAAATTATGTTCGATGGTTAACAGCTTAAGGAAAATAAGGCCTCTTTTTCCGCGAAACGTCTTAAAGGTAGAGTAAGCGATACTGGAGAAAGACTGTTATTTGAACTCAAAAACAAATACACAAATACAGCAAAACAAATACACTGAAGGGAGGGATTGGTTAGCTGGCCAAAAGAGAAATATGGCAGAATCCAGAAGGTCTTATACGGCATGGAAGTATGTGGATCTTTTGAATTTTGGCAATATGAGTGACTTTTATCACATATGAGTTTCTCTTGGCTCTACCGAATGGAAAGAGGTTTATTAAATAACCAAAAAAGCTGAATGTATGAAAATCTGACAACCACAAACTTATATTTTCCCATTAGTTTGTTGTTGTACACATTTAATACAGTGTCAGTTAATAAGCATCTTCACTAAACATAACAGAGCTTTTATCTCTGTTGAATGGCTACATAACTCTCTTGTCTGATCAGGCTTTTACCACCATTTAAATGCAACACTGACAAATGTACCATTAATCTTCTTCAATAAGCACGAGAGTTGACAGATTAACTAACAGTAAGAGGAAGCAACATTTAATTACATGCTGTGTTCCTTCTTGAGGAGTTATTGCCTTTTACATGCAATAAAGAAAAGTAAAACAATGCAATTTAAAGTTGAAATAAATGGAACTTGAGCTGTAAACAGAAGCAGCATTTCATTTGGAGGTTTTCCAAAGCAAGCGTTCAAGAGCCAAACCCATTCTTAGATGTGGAGTTTCTTTTAACATTTCTTTTAACATTTCAAGTGTACTGTCTAACAGTATCCATATGTCAAATTTCAGTGAATCTACAGTACGAGTGACTTGCTTTCTGGATCTACGGGTTGCTTTGTGCCCTACAAAAAAAGAATAATGTTGCATAAGACATAAAAGGAGCCTGTGTTTAAGCTAAAAATAAAAAGCTTCTCTACAGTTGCTGAACCACAGAAGAGTCCATACTTTCAATGCCTTTTGGCTGAACTGTAGAGCCCACTAGAAAGCTTTCTGAGAATATGACTCTTCCACTTCCAGTAGAGCTTCCCCTGACCCTTCCTCACTCACTCTCCAACGAAACGATTAAGGGTAAAACATTATTTCTGGCCTTTTCTCCAACAGTGCCTCTTTTGAAAACTATTATAAGGCTGCTAGAGGATGATGTAGAAATTCCATGAGCAAAAAAGGGCAAACAGGAGATCAAGGAAATAAGTGAACCATGGACATACTTGAAACTACTGTATTATGAAAGGCACAGTATGTGGTCTGAAGCCAAAAGGTAACTCCTCCAACAAAATTCAACGTACAGGATTGGAACCTGCTGTCACTCAAGACTGTCCTCCCATAAAAGATTAGCCCATTGGTAGTCTCTGCAAGTGGCTTATTACAACCCACATTCATGGTTTATAGGCAACCTCTCTTGGTCCTAGTCATTATGACGGGAGCAAAAGAGGAAGCCTGGTGATGTTGCTAAGATTGACAAAATCCAAGTAGGGAGGAGGTTGGAGAGGAAGGATCATTTGACGAAACACTGGACTTGGACTCAGAAGCTCGGTGTTCGTTTCACGTTACAAAATCCGTGACCATTCCACAACATTAACCACACGTTTTGTGTTGTAACCATGACAACGGGGGTTCGGTATACCTGCCACCGATACGCTCCTATGGGTTGTATCAGAGGGTAGTGATAAATTGCCTGTTTGGTTATTTTGGTTTGGATCACTTGTTGTGTCACTCCCAAATTGATTGAGAATTTTTAATCCACAGACACAACACTTTACTAAATGTAAATCATTAATGTTGATTTACATTTAGTATCATTAAGTCAAACTCCTCTATAATTTATTCAGGCCCTCCTCTGTAATTTATTTAGTCAAAACTGTATTGATTGTTCAGATGGTTGATGGATATGTTGATTAATTCCTGTGAAAGACAGAAAAGGTACAGTGATGAGTTTGGCATACATAATTTCCTTTATCGAACTCAATCATTTATTTTATTAAATTAATAAAGCTCAATATGGAAACTAGTGATTTAAAGTTTAACCCACGTCCAGTTTATGTCAAATATTCACCTATGTATGTATCAAAGTCAAAAATAAAAATTGCTGTACTTGAAAAGCAGCATCCCACATAATGCACGTTCTACTTGATTTATATAAGGGAGTATTATTTTTAAATATGATTGTTTACTTACAGTAAATTACAGGATTTTACCTCACAGATTAACAGATAATGGTTGATATATGTTGGGGGATGAGTACCCAAGTCTGCTGTTTATGGTCAAGGAGCAGCATGGAGAGCAGCTGCCATGTACGGACTCTATCAAAAGGCAGAGTGCAGCATCTTGAGGGACAAACTCCAACACCCAGGTTGTGATTATGATTCTCGACTCAACAGAGTGAAACTGTCCTCCTTATATCTGATGTCTGATAATGTTTACCCCTCAGCCAGTTGCCGTGACAAAGCTCATGAAATGGAAAGTTCACCTCCTGGAGGCCTCCTTACTTCTGTTGCATCAATGAGTGGCATCACTACTGTCATCTGACCATTATTTCTTAATAGTCTGGTCAGGTATTGGGTTCATATTCAGCATCATTAAGACCTCTGTGCCTCTGTCTCAGTGGCGACTAAAGAACTATTTGTCTCATTTACAGTGCAACTGCCAAGAAAATGATAAAGATTTTTTGTCACCAATTGCCAGTGTGAAGCTCAGTCCGTCTAACTACCAGCCCCTCTGTGTGTGTTGGCAGGGTGCAGACTGCCATTTGCCTTCTGTAACACATGTGGACTTGCCAGTTGCTGCTTTTCACTTTTGAGTGGGGAGTTTCACTGGAAGACTGCTACACATGTGGAGGTTCTTGCTATCTCCCCGAACCTTTATTTTGAGTATTGGCAGAGTGAACATTTTTATATGTCTATTCAGAATAATCTCCCCCAGTTTTGGGACACCTGAGCATCTCATGCTGTTACCAAATCAATCCAAGGTTGAAAAGATTAATTTAAAGATCAATGTAAAAGGCATACTGATGAACATGTTATTTAGCCTCTCTGCTGTGCTTTTACTCTTACTTAGAAGGAAAATATGGATTTTTACAAATGGGCTCTGACTATCATTTCTATTGCTCATGATGACATACTCACTGAAACAGTTGTTTAAATCTCAGTACACAATGACATTTATAAAAATGGGTCAAATAAGGGCAGACTTCCAACTTTGACCCACTAGTAGTTGTGTGCACTTGTTTTACCTCCAAATAAAGTGGAAGCTAATCAGACTAAACAGTTTTTGTTTTTTTTTACAGTATAGATAATCAGCCCTACTAATTATGATTACATATGACTAATTTGCAACCGCAAATATGTTTTTTAGGAAATATAACTGCGAACAGATTTCATTTTCTATTAATTTAATGAGAGTATATTAAGTTACGTATTTGGCAAGATGGAACTAAATTGATACTGAACATATTCAGTCAAATGTTCACAGACAGCATATTTGTTTTCCACCAAAATCTTGCAGTGCAATATGCATTTTTAGTGACTATTGCTTTCTAAAACATTTTTTTAATATTTATGTTTAGGCACTCACAGCATTTGATTAAGTTTGGGGAAAGTAAACAATTATCTTTTCCTTACGTTAACCAAAGTGCTTTCATCCCAGGTGTGACATGCAGTGGATGGACTTTGTTGCCGTCCACCGCAACCGGCTCCTGGCAACTGGCTGATGTTGCTAAATGTAGTGCTTCATTCAGTCTAAAAAACATTGCCTCTGAACAGAATCCAGCCAGCAATTACTTTGCCACCACAACATACAATCACCGAGTGGGTACGGCCTCCCATTGCTCTCAAAACATCCCCAATTCTTTATCGCATCGATTCCGCAAGATGTTGGAAACATTCCTTTGAGATTATGGTCCGTGTCGACATGATTGCATCGTAGAATTTCTGATATGTCAACTGCACAGTCATGCTGCAAAGCTCCCTTTCTACCACATCCCAAAGGTGTTCTATTGGATTCAGTTGTGGTGACTGGGGAGGCCACTAGAGTACACTGACCTCACTGTCATGTTCATGAAGCCAGTTTGAGACGACAGTTTGCTCTGTGACATGATGCATTATCATGCTGAAAGTAGCCATTAGAAGATGGCAAATTGTGGCCAAAAAGGGATGTACACGGCCAGCAACAACACTCAGATAGGCTGTTGCATTCAAACCATTATTGATTGGTATTAACGGGCCCAAAGTGAGCCAAGAAAACATTCCCCACACCAATACACCACCACCAGCAGCCTGGACTATTGACACAAGGCAGGCTGGGTCCATTGATTCTGATGCTACCATCTGCCCCAGCTGAAATCGAGAATTATCCGACAAGGCTATGTTTTCCCAGTCTTGAACTTCCCAGTTTTAGTGAGGCTGTGCCCACTGCAGCCTCAGATTTCTGTTCTTGGCTGACAGGAGTGGAACCTGACGTAGTCTTCTGTTGTTGTAGGCCATCCGCCTTAACGTTTGACATGTTATTCATTCTGAGGTGCTTCTCTACTCACCACAGTTGTAAAGAGTGCTTATCTGAGTTATCGTAGCCTTTCTCTCAGCGCCAGTCTGGCCATTTTCCTCTGACCTCTGTCATAAACAAACTTTTCCGTCTACAGAACTGCCGCTCACTGGATGTTTTCGTTTTGTTTTTTGTACCATTCTGAGTAAAACTCTAGAGACTGTTGTGCATGAAAATCCCAGAAGATCGGACGTTTCAGAAATACTCAAACCAGCCCGTCTGGCACCAATTATCAAGCCAAAGTCAAAATCACTGAGATCACATTTCTTCCCCATTCTGCTGTTTGATGAGAACATTAACTGAAGCTCCTGACTTGTATCTTCATGGTTTTATGCATTGCACTGCTCCTACAAGATTGGCTGATTAGATCGTGGCATTAATCAGCAGGTGTACAGGTGTTCCTAATAATGTGTTTGCTGAGTGTAATGGGGAAAGCATTTTAGTTATATATATACAGAATTTCTAGGAGAAAGGGTTTTTATAATTGTCTGGCTAATCATTTTCTTACCTACTTTTAGTAATATTGCTGAATGCCCAGTCTTAACAGTTACTTTGGTGAGTACAGTGTTATCATAGCTGGCAGACCCAAGGGTAAAAGATACAAAACTAAAGCCCAAGTAATATATTCCCAATAAACCATAGTTTTCCTTTAATAGAAGAAAATACTGTATGGTATATCTTAATTTAAAAATGTACATATTATTGGTAGTAATCGATAAAATTGGTAGCCTAGTTGAAGATAGACTAATGTTATTTTAGTATAATTTAATTCTAAGAACAGCACTAATATGCTTCTTAGATAGCAGATCAATAATCAAGTGAAACAGTTAAACTTTTAGAGTAAAGCAGTTTTAGAGTAAAGCTATTATCACAACAGGGAGGTCTTGACTTTTACATTCAAGACTTAGTAACTGTCTTTCCCTTTATTGAACAACACAGAGAGGCTCCATTTAGAGCTCCTTTACATCCCCAGTTTTTCCACTGGGAAAATAGGAACATCACCACACTGAGATGGGAAGGGAAGAACCAATCAGTCAACTCCCAGGCACCTGTCCAGCCTCAGCTTAATTGAGATAGGTTTCAATGACAGAGCATTAGGTTGCCTTGACATCCTTTGCTTGGCAGTAATTCTGTGTTGTTTGCCAGGTGAGCAGGAACCCAGTCACGTAATTGTGATCACGGTCATTCTCCCCACCACCATGACAGTACACTGACCTATGATGCATTATCACATTAAAGCCATTGGTCATGTCTGTGCAAATCAATCTAGTTTATTAATTTAATCTGTGTGCCTGGTGGTCTGGGACAAGCGGAAATCTGCAGCAGGTTTAACCACATTAGTTATGTGTGCCTATTAAAGTTTAATGGTCATGGAAGCTATTATATGGTCCTATGCTTCTTTTAGTCTGCTATTATTGTGTACATGTGTCACCCTGTGATGCCCCGCAGCCAAATGTTGCAAAGGAACACATTAAGGAGACATTAGAGAGTCTGTGTTTGCAGGTGCTTTCCTTCAAGTGTCCATTTTTCTTGATGTCATGAAACATGCAACACCGTAAATGGCTCTTATTGCAAGAATATTGTTTTCTTTAGTTTCATTAGAGGGAGCAGAATGGTTGCTTATCTCATGCCAGGTGCTAATACTAAGAACAAAGCTTTATTGCTACGGCACAGGCATAATCACTGATATTTTTCTGCTTAATATGCAAACACATTTGCATCTATTTGACAGGTCTTTCTAGGATATCAAAGCTAAACTCACATAAAGCAAAACTTCAGCAACGCCAGTATGCTTTTTTTTTTTTTTCTCTGAAGTCAACCCGAACTTCTCTCCAAACCCATATTATTTCTGAACAAAATCATAACAGAGTGTGAAATTACCCTGAGGCCCTTACTGTCTGTGTTCTGGGACTGAGCAGGCATTTGAGGGCACTGGTGCATTCTGAATGGCTGCATGCTGGGCCTGTGCCATCTCTGAGGATTACATGAATTAGAATAAGGTTTCCTGAAGATATCCTGCACACTGAAGAAAATTCACACAATAAGTGTTTTTGCTCAGTGGGTGCATTTCCGTCCAGAGTGGATGAGATAGTTGTCAAGCATAATGATGCTGTATATTGTTTAATGCAACACGGTCTCACTCCCAAGTCATCACATATGGCCGCTTTGTCAGGATCCCTTGCCATCACTTTTTAACACCTTTTAGCATCATTTTTTCAACGTGCAGGTTAGTCTGATAGGAGAGCTGTCTCCTAAAATTTATGTTTCTATACAGCTAAACAGTAAATACTTTTTGTGAAAAATGTAACTGCGATCGGGTTACAGTGAGGATATGTTGATACTTCATGTATCTGGCAAGATGCAAATATGCTGATACTAAATGTATCAGTAAAATGTTCACAGGCAATATTTAGTATTTGTTTTCCACCAAAATATCTGATCTTGCTGTAGAATATCCACTTGTAGTGACAACTGCGTTATCAAACTTTTTTATGGTTATGTTTAGGCACTCACAGCACTTGATTATGGTTAGGGAAAGATTAACAAGTGGTGCGTCCATATGTGACGAGTCGGGAGGGAGAATGTGTTGTTTAATGACCCAAATGACGCATTAAAAAAACACCCATCTAAAGTAACCTTAGGTTATAAGGTCATACTCTGTGTAGAAAACTGGCTTTGATTTAAGATAGAAGGTGGTAACTCCCTTCTAAACAAATACGAACACAGGCACTATGTTCAAATGTTTATGAGAATAATGATTATTGTTAGATGGCAATTATAATAATAATTATACTTGTATAATTTAAGAAAAAATTCAATAAATTTATTTTTTCAGCGTTTGTGTTAAAGCAGGTATTCTTTTTTTATCCTTCTACTCTGAAATACTTACTTACTATCTTACTTCAAGGAACAACATTTAGGTTAAATGACAATTTCGTGACCTGACTTCCTGGAGTTTCAGGGGCTGCCTGCTGCAAATTCATGGTGACAGCAAGACCCCTTTTTGTTACCTTCACACAGAGCCAGGCTAGCCCCCCCGTTCCAGCCTTTACACGGAGTTACGATAACCTGCTGTTTGCTGTAGCTTAATATTTCAGAGACACATATGGGAGTGGTATTAATTTTGTCATCTAACTTTTGGCAAGAAAGCACATGAAACTATATCCCAAAATGGTAATATAACACTTAAATAGCAATAGTACATGTGCATGTATGTATTTAATG
The DNA here is from genome assembly GCF_016859285.1 of Xiphias gladius. Classification (NCBI taxonomy): domain Eukaryota; kingdom Metazoa; phylum Chordata; class Actinopteri; order Istiophoriformes; family Xiphiidae; genus Xiphias; species Xiphias gladius. The sequence goes on from NC_053422.1 coordinate 7,718,365, forward strand.
CACAAAATCTGTAATGTCAACTCAGCTTTGTCTATTAACCTCACCTGCCCACAATTTGGAAAATGTGCAAAAAAGTCTAGTAGTTGGTAGTGTCATAGACAGGAAATCTCAGGAGGTTGAACTGCGCTTGAGCGTTTTTACTAGTTTATACCTTATAATTATTTCACTCAGTGTGTCTCAGTGATATTTGAGACAGACATGATGGGTACAGTCTCATATGTTTTGCAAACTTGCATAACCTCTGCTATAAGGCACATACAAACAGAAACTTGTTACTGTGAACTTTTTGGGCATGCCATTTCACTGTGCTCCAATACTACAAAAAAAAAAAAAAAGGAAGAAAAAAAAACAGACAGAGAGCAGAAGGCTTGGGGGCTGATAAGGACTGCCACTGGTATTGTAGCCAAGCTAATTAGCCAAAAGGAAATTGGGCTCCAGTCCATATCAGTTAGCTCCAGAGAAGCCAATCTCCCAGGGATCCCTCAAGGTGAACAGCCACAGTATTGGCCGCCTGACATTGACAGCCATGATAACTGAGTAGGTTCAAGTGAAATTTGAAGGCAAATGAAGTATCCCCTCTTTTCCAGTGAACCAGGAAGCTGTTTTCTCTTGATTAGAGCAGTTTACATTTTCACTCGGACGCCAAACCTCTACATGTGTCATTAGAGTACGACCATATGTACATACAGCATGTGGCTCAGAAACAACACAACAACCTGTTGTCTTTGTGCACGTGGTTAAAGCAATTCATATTCATTCTTGTTCAGAAGCAGATGTTTAATTCAGAAAATGTTGTGACACAACAAAGTAGCAAACAAGTTAAGACCACATCAGGGAATAAACGCTCGATGGTGCTCTGTGCTGATGGGCATTCTGTGCAATATTCCTACAATTATAATATATTTAATTTAGTTTAGTTGCATGTACATGAAACTGAAAGAATGAAAGAAATGCTAATTTTGCAAGGGAGACAAAGACCCAAGGGTCTTTTAAAAACACTTCACAACAAAAGGAAATTTTTGCATTATGCTCACAAATCATGACACAAGTGAATTGGATATCAGTAACCGGATGATAAGACTCTGGGAGCTTCAAAACACGGGCGGGGGGAGATTTTTCTTACAAAACATGAGCTGCAAAGTGAGCTTGGGATATCAAAAATCTCAACACCGAAGAAATAAAGTGACTTCAACAAGCCTCTCAGCTCCATGCAGATAGTGAAGTCATTTTGTGTCATGGGTGAGTAAATATTGTACTTTTTGTTTCTTAAAGGAGAGAAAATGTGGTAGTGCTTTGTAGTCGGGTGCACCTCCATGTAAGGTCCTGAACCAGCATGGATAGCACTTTCCCTTCCAGCTATTCAGCTAAATTTGGACCGTGGCAGAGGCATTGTGGAACAGCTGTAACTCAGTGCTTCTTGGCACACAAACCCTCAAGAAGTGCTTGTTAAACGAATTCATTTAAGGCAAAGGGACCAGCTGAAGATGGACAACAAGGATCAATCCTTGTTTTCTAAACCCCACCAAATAGCTGAATATAAATGCTGCTTCCCCACCGGAAAATCCAATATGTTGGAAGCCACACAGGGCAATGCTGTATTCATGAACTGTGGTGCATACAGTATATCATTTCAGGCATCAAAGTGTTGACATTTTAATACATGTCAAAATTACATTTTATTTTTTTTTCTCCAATTTTGTGTTTGTGCATAGGGTGAAAATGTATTCAGGGGCAGGTCACAGAATGTATGGTCCAAAAAGGTGAAATGAATTTAAACTGAGAGAGGAGGGATGGAGATCTGCTGCAAACATAGACAAAGTAATTGGTTTGCGACAAGTGAGCTGTAGTAATTCCAGGAATCTCATAGCTCTTTTCTATTTCTTGTGTTATTTCCCAGCAGCACAGTCTAATAGACAGGAACATGATTACTGGTCATGGATGACCAATTCATGCTTTACTGCACCTGCAGACATCCTCGAACAAATGAAACAAATGAAGTATACTATACTTTATTATTCTTTTGCAGTGCAGCCTTTCAAATAGAATTCTTGTGAATGAGGTCAGGAAAATATTGCTTTGGGTGTAAAGTGTTCTGTATTTAATGTACATCTCAAGATATTTTCTGTAGTGATAACATTTTTTCTTTTCAGCGTTTATTTGCTCCACTTCTACACAGTGTTCAGTCTCATGAGCACTTTTATGCAACATCTAAAAACACCATTAGAGCATATGTGTAGTATTGGTGCTTCCAGCTGGAATCAAAAACTTAATGCTGGCAGTGTTATTATTCTTCCGGTAAAAAGCAATTGTTTGCTTTTCTGTACGACAGTTGCCATAGCAAGATCTTAATAGTTGTGATGTGTATATGCTGTATAAACAGTCTACTAAAGCATGCCGTAACCTTCCAAAGGCAAACAGCATAGTTACAACATGTGAAGTTGGGGGTTTATTCAGTAGAGCCCCGTCTCTTGTCTCCTCCAGGAGATGGAGCCAATTTGCCAACTCTCTCTGGTTCACTGTGTTTCATTTGACATTGGCATGTTCTCAAATGCATCTCACAGGGATCATAGACTTGTCTTCTATTTCTATTATAAGATCCTTTAGCTTCAATTAAGCCTTAAAAGCAAGCAAGCAGCCATAATTGAAAATCATTGCACCCTGAAAGTGTTTGTTGAGTACCAGCTACGTCTGGATTCCACTGCCAATGAGGTCCTAATGTCCCTCTACATTGCATGTGGGCATATACTCTTACAATCTTAGTTTCCTTGCAGGGCTACAAACAAGAGTTTAAATGGTGAGATCATGGATCAAAGCCCCGTCATGCTCGCGACCCATATTAGAAAAGACAGATCTGACACTAAAAAGAAGGTCTTTGGTTAAATGGATTTTTAGTCATGCCAGCAGTATGGCTCTAAGGATGGCAACGTCAGTCTGTTGTTCGGTCTGTTGGTCCACCACTTTGGTCCACACTGAAAGATGTCAACAACTAAAGGATTGACATTAAATTCCGTACACACAATCATGTCCCCTGCCAACCTGCCTGTCTCCTAGAAATTATGTTTATAATCTTCTAATTTTCAACAGCGAGGAAATTAGCTAGAAATTATTAATGTTTACCGACTCAGCTATATGGTTACATAAATATAAATACATTAACATGTTATGCCTGCTTAGCATCAGCATGTTAGCGCTGTTGTTGTGAGCATGTTTGGCATGATGAAATTATCATTCACCTGAAAGCATCACCGTGCCTATGTACAACCTTACAGAGCCACTAGCATGGCTGTAGACTCCTAGTCTTGTTTATAGTTTTTCAATGTATTCAATTATATTGTCGGTAAATTTTTTTTTCCAACATGCAGGTCTAAGTACCTTTTGAAAGCCCCCTATTCATTGCCAAGGATTTTTTTTAAATCATACCGAGTCTAATCAGTCTCTAAAATAATCACCAGGTACAAATTTTTAACTGTAGAATATAAACTCTCTCCAGGCTCCAAAAATGCCCACGTATTCCCAGATAATTACAGCAAGGACATGAGCTCAGTGTCCTCCAGTGGTAGCTTTGTCTCCTGGAAAATGTCAATAGGATTTTCTTAGACTAAAACAAATGATTTATGCTTTCTTTATGTAAGTGTGTCTGGTACTAAACTCAGTTCGCTGTTTGCATGACTGTCTGTGTTTGTTTTTAATTTTCTTGTCTGTTTTTTGATGTCTGGCAGCGTTCAATTACCTTCACACCTGTCACAAAATTAGATGACTCCTTGTCGAAGACAACATGAAGCACGGTGCTGTTTCTGCTGGGCCATCCATGATCAACATTTTCCACTGATGATTTTATCCAATTACATTTCAATCACGGAAAGCGTGTGTGGGGCATAAATGAAAATTGTTTCTGATTAGCATAATTCTCTTTATTGAGATTTCATCACCCTAGAGCATGAGCAAACTGAGCTTATCAAACTACCTGCATAGCCATAGCTGAGGTAAAATACTTTTCAAACTACTAAAGAAGAAACCAACTTGGAGTGGATTTAAAGAAATATAAAGAAGCACATTCAGTAAAAACCACCTGGGCATAGTTATTCTTGGTAGACCAACCTAGTCTGTGAAAGCTCAAGCATGCATAGTCTTCACCATTTGGTTAAAAGGGGCCAACGGCATCAGAAGACACAAAAGGCAAAGACTATTCCACGTCATTGCACTGCATTTCATGGGAAATACTTCGGTTTCACACGAGGGACTCTCCCCTCATCTCACTCTCTTTGTTTCTTCCCCCCGCATGTTAAAAAATTAAACAAGCCTGACAATGCCTGAAAAGCTCAACCTACCATGAAAGGATAGGAAACACATAAGAGGAATGTGAAAGAGGAAACCCAGAGAGAAATTGAGCGAAAAAAAATATCCTTTGTAAAGTAACTACCCATTAGCTGTCTTTATAGCGATGTGTCCACACCTACTCAACTTTCCAGTAAAAAAAAACGCCTCAGGAAAACCAAAGCTGTTTTAAACTACGGTCATGTGCACCGGGACCGAAAATATTTCAGATGCCTTTGTTTATTGATCCAAAAATGTCACAACTTGATAGGCATACAGTCCAGCTGAATAAATACAGTGGGTCAGAAACCCTCAGTTCAGTTATTACAACCTGTGAGCATGGAAATAAAGATGAAGGATAGAGGAAGTTCATCAAGATTTGCCAATGAGTTGCAATGTATGAAAGGCTACACTTTGATGGTGTTTTTAAAATCTCTTCTATTTCTCTATGACTAATACCAGTTGCCATGGGATTTTAAGTACATATCAGACAGTGGGCAATTTTTTTTGCTTATTTGTTGAAGAAATGTATTTGGATCTACTTGTGGACTACACTTTTATTTAAAGTATTTACACACACACACATTTATTCAACATTTTCTACTTTGGATTTCCCCCATCATAAAGCACAAGTGCTGCTGGCTTTTCATTAGATTTGTATCAGAAATTGTACAGTAGTAAATAAAATCTACATCAAAAGTGGTGCCTGGAGGAAACATTATTGCTAAATAAAATCCTCAAATTTAGTCCAAATGAAAACAAACAAACAAACAAACAAAAAACAATCCATTCAGCTGCAGGACTGTATTGTTCTTTGGCTACGATGCTAACCTTTATTGCCATTTAACAGCAAAACAGAGTCCCATCAAAGAGGCACTGAATCAGAAAAGTGCAAGAACTATTGATGTGGGTTGATTTCTAGGGCATCAGTAAGGGATGATAAGTGTAAACACACCTGTTACTTACTGCAGTTTGTACAGTTGATATACAAAATGAAAGTAAGCACACATGGATATATTTGCTTATTTTCAAATGTGTTTCATATTTGATCCATTTTCATGTGCATAAGGACGTTCACTGATACACACTAAAGGGATTCTCTTTTCATTATTTCTTTACATCAGTGATTGACATCTGAACATCCAGATGTTGTTCAAATCAATAATTTGCCAATAAAAGCCAGTTTCAGGCCACTCATTGTACCTGACATAAAACAAGTCACGGTGTACACAGTAGAAAACAAATATTATTATTTTTAAATGGTTTTCTGTTTAACACACAAAATCTAATGGGTTGTCTGACAACTTTAGACCATGTTCTCTGATGCTCATATTTGTTGCCTTATACTAGTAACATTTCCTGTAATTATAATACATCTTTTGGTTACATTTTAAATCTCCCACCTGCCACCATAGCAATATCAAAAGAACAACCATCAAAAGAATGTATAGAATGAAAAATTTAATGAGATGTCATCTCATCCTTTTTGTGCTTGTTATATATTTAGTGCTATATTTATATATATTTATATATTTATTTTTATATATTTATTGTGTTCTCTGTTAACACTACGCTGTGTGTGAAGTCCTTGAAAAGTGTGAAAGGCCAGTCGTCAATATCAAACCAATGTCACCAAAGTAAATCCCTGTACATTTACCGTATAAGGCAATTAAAGTAATTGATTCCAATATTATATATCTGATCTCTGGTGGAATCATCAAATGCAAATACGTGACCTAATTTTTGGTGACTCCCTCCTAAGTTCATGATCCAGTAAGTCCTTGTATCGATTACATCCGCTCTGACCACCTGATCAATCAGGGGCACCTTCTCTACTCCGTGTGCATTGATTACCACTATGCGCCAGACACATGATGGAAGGGATTCTGTGATGAAATGAACACTGCACTTTCTACAGTATGTTGCATTTGAGATGGTATTGACTCCTTCTTGTAAAGGGAGTGTAATTGTTTTTAGTAGGCTCCCTGAAATCAATTAGAAATCTTTGGTTACTTTGTAGCTTGTGTTTATAAATGAAAGTTGCATCAAGTTCCTGTTAATGCTACTTCGTCTCTTATTGCTGACTTATTTTTTACAAGATTATATTTTAAAGGATGTCTGAGTCTTCTTGCTTCACTTTGGTGATCATACCATTTTGTGTGGATGTGGCCGGTGATGAGCTGGGTTTTGGTTTTTCAAGGTGAGGTTATAATGACCTCGATGAAGGAAAATCATGCTAACAGCAACAATGGAGGTCAACAATAAGCAAACAAAACACGGGAATGAGGCCTGTACTGAAACATAGGTGCACTGTTTGTACTGCAGATTGCCTATGTTCATCTCAAGGCCTGTTGTGGCTTTAGGATGCCAGTTACCTTAGCTTCAGGCTGAATACTGTTTCAAAGTTGACAGCTCATCAGGATGAATGACAAGTGTTGGGGCATGAACTTGCCCACTGAGGGTTGGGGATTTAGACAGGTAGCATATCACTTCTCTGCCTGAAGGCGAAAAGTTGCATATTGTGGCTTTAAATTTAAATTTTACATTGTCGTTAATGTGTTGCAGGAGTTACGTGCCCTCTGGGCCCACGAGGCCTATTTAAAACCCATTTCATTAATTTAGAAATTCATGGCCATCAATTACAATTAATTGCTCCTAAATTCTTCAATAACCATCTGTTAGATTTTGTTCTTATTCATCTAGCTACGTTAATATTCTGTATATTATCGGACATGTAGGATGTGGACACTTTGCAATCTAACGCAATCCTACTCCACAGATGTGCAACAAACTGTAACTTTAAAAGTTTAGATTCTTGAATTTTTGCAAACTGTTTAAGGATATGTCAAAAGTTTGGTAATTTACTTCGTCTTTGATGTTGTTGATTGAATATCTGAAGCCAAATATTGTCCTTCCTGCTGTACAGTATTTGAAGTTGGGGACAATACAGAGGTGGGACAAAGCCGGAAAAAAGGGTCCCAGTGTCACCAAAAAGGTATACGCCCATCAGACAGAACATTAAAACCAGTTGCCAGTTTTAATGTTGTGGCTGAATGGTATATATATATTTAGTGTCGTTGTGTTGATTTTAAATACATCTCTACAAAGTAATCTAAATCAGTCACAAATATAAAATACTTGTCTGCAAAAGTATTCACCCCTTTTAATAAATTATTGTGCTACTATTTCCAGTACAAGATAACAATGTGCATGAAGACAAAGGGTTGTTTGCCCGATATAAAGTTCTCCTAGACACAGTCTTAGTTTAAAGAAGAAGAAATCATTTCATGTCAACTCTCCACAGAAAGCTTAACAATACTGGAAAAGTTCTCAATTTCAATTAAATATCTGCAGCAGACAAGTTCTCAGGCTGTATTTTGCTTTCAAGCAAAAGACATTAACTGAATGAAAGAATCCATGGTTTCCACTGTCGTGGAGCCTTTCGACTGAACCCTGCTGAATAAGACTTCAGAACAAGTCCAATTGTTTTTAGACTGTGTGAAATGAGCATACTGCTTTTTATATCAGGAGATCCTCTATCCTCTCTACTCGTTGTGGGGACCACAGCAAAAAACGTCTGATTTTCCTTGTAGAATTACATTCTCTAGAATCTCTGATCAAAATAATTTCCTAAGCCTCCGCTTTTGTATTTTTACCTTTATGAGTATTTATCAAAGTTGATTGTTTTGCTGACCAAACATGCTCTTTATCAGCACCACCCTGTTTCACATCCATGCACTGATTATACTGTAGGCACGCCTTGCCTCCTTCATATTACCTCTTCAGCCATCAGCGCCTACCTGTAAGGAAAGAATACTTGAAAGGTTTGATTTGAAAATGGCTGATCAAGAGCTTTAATCAATGCACTGCCAGTGCTGGGAGCATTACTGCGGTCGGCCTCAAGTGCAAGAACTGTGATGAATCGCTGCTAGTGTTGTTTGCACCTGTGTGTCTCAACACTGTACACTTGTGTGTCACAATGGAGGGTTGAAATATTAATCTGACACTTGCTTCGTGCCACTTTTTATACATTCATCAGGACCCACAATCTGCCCTGACAGTTGATTTGAGTGATGTGCAGCGCTGACATTCCAGTTGAGCCCGACTCAAATAGCTCAGGCTGTGCTGCATTACAATACACTTTAATTTACACCAGCCCATCTAGACGGAGTTGACTCCTCCAGATGCATCTTAAAATGAGATTAATCACCGGGGACTGCCATGTTGAGATGAGTCATCCACCTGCCATTGGAAATGTGCCATATCAATCAAACCCAGCACACTAATGATCATCTAGCAGAAGCTCCAGCAGAGGGGAATTGTCATCCCCCTGGCGCAGGCATTTGCGTCGATCTACGACCACAAGCGCATTTGGCCTCCTCCGCAGCCCTAATGGCTGTGCTGCTTTCTCGCCCGCCGACCTGCTCTCCTCAGCTAAAGATTAATTCTCCCCTTCACTGTTGAAGTTAAATAGCCTGACAGTGTTCTCTACGAATTTGGCCCCAAATGAGAAGGAGCCAAAAATAGAGGAAACATGCAGAAATAATATAACGGAGAGGGAGCACTTCAAAACAGGCGATAGAAAAGTGAAGTTCATTGGCAATCTAGGTAGGGCAAAAGATATTTCTTAAATTGTCATAACAGCTGACAAACTCAAAATTTGCCACCTTGATGATTTAACCAACTATTTCAGGCTTTGTAGAGAGAGCCAGGCCAGTTGGTAATTGCTGGCTTGGTGCCAGTGCTGGTGTCGGAGAAGAAACGTCAACGTTTTTAAAAAACTAATTTCTAACAGAGGCAGGCAGGTTGTCCCGAATACTAAATACCGTTACTGCAAATGTCCTAACACCATCTCGCCTATGCCTACTTGTTTGAACGGCCACAATTCCTTGGTCCATTGTGGTGGTGTACAGGGGCAAAAACTGTGTCACTGTCCAAATATTTATCTACCTAACTGTATATATACATTTATATACTCATTTATATACATTTTGAAATGTGGCGGTCCAGCTTTAATTATACATCTTGGATTTTTATCTCATGCCACTCAGTGCTGACATTTAACCATGAGCGTAATAACAATGTTCATTGTTAGGTGTTGATGTCTGTTGTGACTCCGGGATGTTATTCATTATGTGTGACTGGTATGTTCCTGTCTGTCACAGTGTGTTTGTGATGCGTTTCTGTTTACACGAGTGTTTGCCTCCAACACAAGTGTCTCGGGCTCTGTCACAAAGCCAGCAGTCACATTGTAACTATTAACAATATTCACAACGTTTCCCTTATACGATTGGTTTTAATGATCTCAAACGCAACCATACATTAATCTACTTTGATCTGAATGCATTACACTTAGCAAAAGTGTGTTTTAATAATTCAAAATGGATGCATGTGAATGTAAATTTCTTGTTTAGCATTGTTTGTTTGTTTGCTGTAATGTTTGATGGCTTGCAGTTAGGTCACCACGCTCGCGCACATACACAGCAGGGCGGTGTATGTAGGACCAAAACAAGCTACAGCGCTCGTGCTGATCGCTATGAAGAAGCATGTCAGCCGGTGTGGCTAATTGATTTGGTGTTAATAGTTTGTGGACAACAGTGGTGCTCTGTGGTACTGAGGAATAAGATATATAGGCTCTGGCTGCACAAACAATGGGGCTGCCAATTCATTGGTGGTTCTGGTGTTTTCATGGAATTTGTTGACGATAAGAATAAGTATGGAATATCACCTGCCTTATTCTTTGACTTGGATGTTTTTTGTTAATTAATATTTTTGTATAAAGCTCATATCGGTAAAATTTTCCAGTTATTATTTTTAAATTTTTAAAAACACTTATTAAGTTATAAAGGGTATTGGCACAATAAGTTGTGCCTCCACACCTACTATACCTTTTTTGGATTAATTTCAAGAGTGGTATTTAAGTAACTGTCCTTTTGTCTTTTCTTTTTTATATGGTTTCTTGTCTTATTGTCTGCGTTATTGCAGACCAAAAAAATAAATTAAATAAAATACATATCCATTCATGTGGTGGAGTATAATAAAGTAATCCGGCACATTTGTTTTGGTTCATTATGACTTGGCAGACAAGGCCAAGACAGCCAACACACTAAAATACCCAGGTTTTCCAGTGTCTGATTAAAATAATGATATGAAAGTTATTCGTTTTATCTTTGATACTTTATTACAACATTTTAACAAAAACTGTGTGCAGTTTAAGTGTTCTCACCTTGTCTGCGTGAGTTTCCCGCTGGGTGCTTCCCTCTCCGCCCACAATCCACAGACATGCAAGTTAGGTGAATTGGAAACTAAATTGCCTGTAGGTGCGACTGGGATTGGGGATGTGTTTTTATATATGTGTTAGCCTGGTGACTAGTCCAGAGTTTGCTCACCTAATGCATGATAGGATGGACTCTATTCCCCTAAGACCCTGCAGGAAAACTGGTTTGTAAAATGGATGGATTTTTAAAACAGCTGTTATCAGCAAACTTTATATTTTCTGGGCCCTATTTGCAAACTAAGAAGGAGTATAAGGTATTTTTTGAGTAAAGCAGATGGCTTGTTAAGGACTGACTGTTTTTTTAGTATTGCATTTTGTTTACCGCTAGAGGTTTCAATTACTGCAACGTTCAGGTAAGAGAGCACTGAGTTAGGTCCGGAGAATGTGTGACCATACGCCAATGATTTTTACATGGCCTCAGTGGGTTAATTTTGTTTCAGCTGCTTGCAATTTCAGGACATTTACCGTGCGTCTTTGCCCCTGTGTTTTTATGCCCTTTTGTGTTCTGGCTTTCAGTTTTGAATAAGATAAAGACCTCATTGATTTTGTATTAGCATAGGGACAGCATGTGCATGGGTAATTTAGTAGATGGACTGGCTTTTTCGTATTGGTGACAACAAGTTGCCTGGTTCTCAAGTTATTCGGTGGATCCTGTGTACCAAGGCCTCAGGTGGTGAAGGGGTGGTGGAGTCCAAGGCTTTTTTTGTAGCATCCTGTCTGGTTAAATTAGAATAGAGAGGTGTTTTGTGTCCCCGTGTTCACCTCAACATGGATAAGCTAATGAGCTATATCTCACATGCATATTAGAATTGCCGGAGGGACATAGAATAATACATAAACATGTAACTAAAATCTTGAGTAACTTTGTCACACTTCAAAATAGTGCTACAAAGTGTGGCTACTGTTATGTTATGGTAATACCAATTAGCAGTGTTTGTCAGCTGTAAGTGTGTTAATCAGCACTTTTATACGCTGCACATTTTTTTATTTCTTTATGCAAAATGTATACATTTCTTAATTTTTTTCCCCTAATTATTAAAAAGGCTCTTTGTTGGTTGCACTAAGCCTAATATGAGTTTGTTTTTTTTAAGACTGTAGTACATACTTGTACCTGGTGATTTAAAAAGGTTGTGCTGTCCGCTGATGGACCACTAGTGAGGATGCAAAAAAGGATGCAGACACTTTTCAACCTAGTCAGGCAGCTCCTGTGTTACTGTGGTTCCTGTGCAACACAAGGCAACTAATATAGCTGAGGCTAGGCTACACCATCTGTGCCCACACTGCAGGTGCAGAATTCAGAAAAGTACAGGCTTATTTCATTTTTTAAGGAACTAGCTCATATTTTTCTCCTTGAAGTAAAAGGTAAGGTAAGGCGAGGTAAAAATCTGAACTCTGGCTGACCAAGCTTCATACAATCCTTCCATGGCAGCAGAGTTACCATGGTGACCTGATCTGATTAATGAGGCAGCTTAATGAGAATAAATAATGTCCAAAGTTAGTTGGCTGACTGTTGTAAGACAAGCCACTGATATTAATCAATGACCCTATTAAAAAACATGCAAGTTTATGTACATTTTGTACAAGACAGTAAAAAATAACTAATTGGCCATTAATTAATTCTCACTCCAGACAGTCAGCCAAGGTAAAGGCTGATTTGCATCCTGACACACACACTCACACGCATGAACCCATCTTTCCCTCTCGTTTTTCCCTGCTAGCATGTTCTCCACTTTAACTGCCTCAGAAAACTTTAAGTGCTGTTGAGGGAATGCTCCACAAGGCGGGAGGTCTCCTACTTTAATGAGATCAACTCAATTATCCACACATGGAGTGACAGTTTGTGCAGAGACAAAGGTCACGCTGAATTATACACACAAGCACACCAATAGCCTTCACGTAGACGGGGGGGGGGGGTTGTTTTGTGCGTCTCGATTTATACTTCAACGCTGTCCCCATAGAAATGGCATTTCAATACAACTAGACTGGGTTGTATACTGGGAGGTACGTGAGGGAACTGGGGACAGCTGAGCAGGCAGGTGAGTGGGTCAGATGATCTCCAGAGGAAAGGCTTAACAAGAGGTGTGTCCCAAATTTATTCTACATACCAACTGTAAGCAGGTTATGAGTATTTAGCCTGTTCAAAAAGAAAAATTACAAAGTGAAGTACACTCACACATGACTACATACTCAATATGTCTGATTTTGTTTTGTCTTTGTAAAGTTTGGCAGTGACCTTTCAAAGTCGCAGTTTGATTGACGCCTCCTGTTGGTATAAAAAGGTAAAGAATGCTGATTATCTTGTAAACTAACTGCTAAAACAATATTACTGAGATGATCAGTATAGTACATACTGTATAGATTTATTACTGTATGTAGTATGCATCTGGGACACACCAAGAGAGGAAACTGAGTATTAAGCTGGAGAGAAAGGAAAGGGATGCAGCAGGTTCAAGATTACAGAAAGGTTCAGGAGTGGGCACAGACTGAGAAGCAGAAACAGGTTCTATTAGGAAAACAGGAACCATCTCAGACCAGGACACAGGAACAGGTATAAGATCAGAAACAGACTCTAAAAAACATCATCTAACAGACTATGATGTAGGTACTGACGCATAGGCATAAACAGAAACTGGTTCAGAGAAACAGAAACAGATATTGCCACTGACAAAAGTCCCATTCACACCCAGTCACTTGGTGTGTCTTGGGCGGATCAAACAGCCATGGGATATCGAAAAACCTACATGTAAATGTGACCAAAAAGCACTGAAGTGGTTTGACAGGCATTTTAGCCAGGTATTGAAAAGGTGTAAATGCGTCCGTCTCTCCAAGCCACCTACATAGTACCCCTCCAAGTATAAATATGTTAGTAAGTGGCCTGGCCCCTGTGGTGATGGCATCTGAGGCAGTACTGAAATTATGCCGTAATTAGCCATTTCATCAATGCACCAGGAAGCAAGTGGCTCCAGAGATTTTACCATAGACAATCGTTCAGAAGACGTGAATCAAAGCACTTAACGACAAGTAAAAATTTTGTTGCTCTCAAATCCATCAATCCAATTTGTCCATATGTTTGTTAAGTTTAAGTATAGTTGTTAGCGACCAAGCTCAAGTGTTATTGTTGTAAATAAGAAGACATTCTTCTTCCAGCATCCTCTGAGCAGTTACCGAACAGCTTCAGCTTCAGTTGCATTGCCACCGCCATCTGGGTTCTACGCTGATTTGCGGGTCGGCATGGAAAACTAAGAAAGAAGCAATCTGATTTGCAATCTGACGTATGTGGCAAGTAAGTGTGAACAAAAGTGCACTAAATTGCATCTGGCTTTTATCTTCAGATGAGACACTGGAAAAAGACAAGCGAGAGAAACAGATTCACACCCTGATACTGCAGCAAGAACACACATGGACAGATGAATACGCTGACTCAACTTGAAAGTAGTTACCTGCGCGTAACACAGTACTGGGCTGCTAATTTCCCGACCATGGACATTATCATCCTTTATTATATTATTGTCCATACAAATGTTGGAATTTGTTTTTTTTGTTAATGTTGTAACCACCTACTGTAATTTATGCCTTTATAAATCTTAATTTACCTCTCAGTTGCTCTATAATTATCAGGGGTCATTTGGATTTTCCTTGGAGTTAATTAAAATTGCAAATAACATAGCAGATGATGCAAATGATAAAATTTGAATATACTGTTAAAATTACAAAACATTAATATAAACACTAACAAAGAAATTGGTGAAAATACACTTTGTGTGTTTGTGTGTGTATGTGTGTGTGTGTGCGTGTGTGTTTGTGTGTCTGTTGCATATTCACTCGTAGTGATACTTGTTGATATAGGACCATGTGATGTGTCTTTTTGTGTCCATTAGCCCTTGAACGAAAGTGGGCACATTCGGAAATCCAGCTGTGAGTTTAAGTTGTCACACGCAGAGTGCCTAAGTGATGTGTTACAGATCTCAGTTCCAAAGGAAAACATCGTTACGCATAATGAAGAACCTAAACTTTGTGTATCTCGACCTGATTTTGCATTGTGTTCATATTGTCAAGTGAAAAAAACTGTCACTAACTGAATCATTAGAGATAGCTGTCCAACATCGCCGGCTTTAGTTGTCTTACATCCGTGTGGGAGTTAGAGTAGATCCACGGCGTTTGACGCAATACTTTTTTTCAGATCTGTTTACATAACACCGATTTCTTCATGTTACTAAAGTGTTGCGGATATGACTCGTAGATGCTTTGACACCCTCTAAACCTGCAGACAATACAGTGTGTGCTAAAATGTGTACCTCCCTAACCAAACGGAGTGAAGAAAGACGAAAATCATTTATGGCCTCATTTCTGGAGGCATTACTACATCGCCATAGTAGTATTCCACTTTAACTTTGTGTCCTTTCACTTGTGTCACAATGCCTCCTTTGTTTGCAGAGTCGTATGACCAGCATTGCATTGACTGACACATTCTCTCTTGTGTAGTGCGGTTTGGCAGATGAGGTAATCCACCGTCTGCAAAAGGTGGCTTATTCAATCCTCTTACAACAAGGACGCCCTACTCTATCCTTATGTATACATATGCAAACCTTCTCCAAGGACAGCTATTCCAAACTAGCTGTTTATAATTATTGTAAGTAATTATGTGGAGAGCAGCGTGTCGTTTGATCATACAGTGTCTCCCTTCAAATACAGTGTTCCTAATCAGTCGTATTTCAATGTGGATAAGATATTGACTGTTATTTATCTAGTAAAATAATTCCAAGCAGCTTTCAAGGAATGTCTTGATGTTATTGCTGGGTTTTGGTATCTAATCAAACTATATCATAAAATTTTTTTCTTCAGCTATTTTTCCCTCTTCTTCAGAGTCCGATCCACATTGTTCAATTATCGCACCATTAGTGTGTGTTGCGCGGTGTGTACTTCGGTGTAGTATTACGTAATACCACTCACAGGACCAGTATTTAGTTCGAAACACCATCACGATCCTGCTCCCAGATCTGTACCCAAGGCTTTGATTTATCCATTTGTATCGAACGGTGCCTGCTAAATTTGAATCAATAAATCTAGTGTGAATATAGTGAAACAAAAATGCAAGGCATGCTAAAACTGATCAGCAAAAGTTCTGTCAGTGTTTCCATTTAATCCACTACCCTGATCCTTGACCAAAGATGGACTGAAATGTGTACATTTCTTCTCTCTTTCTGCCATGGTTGCCTGAAAGACCATAAGCAACAGTGTGACTGGATCTGTGTAGCCTAGCGTGTAGTGAGCTGTTGACCTTATATGCAGTGTTTGGACTAGCAACAGACTGGATGTACTGCTGAACTAAAGACAGTCTGAATCAGAGCTGAACGTCGGGCAGTGTAAGCGGTGACGAGTTTACTTACTGTCGTACTGAAGCGCCTTTGAATGGTGATCAGACTGTTTAGCATGGGGGGGCTACATAGCCAGTGACTACGAATCTTTGAACTGAACAAAACAAAGTGTTTTTCGAATCAACAAAGTGATTTGTGATTTCCACCTCTATTTGTCGCTGTGGGTTGCTTTTGTCAGTAGAGATTTAAAGCTTTGTTGTTATGTCCACGGAGAAAAAGTCCAGTTATACCTGTACCTGCACATCTTTGCTCTTTGCTACTTCTTGTTCAGCCATATCTACCATATATATCTTTTGTAATCCAAAATGTTCTTACTCAGTGTGTAGTGTGTGGTTTTTTTGACTTACTTTTGTTCCACATCATAAACTGATTCCGATCACTTTGTGACTGACAATGAGCTTTTTCTGAATCTGAATTTCACTATGTCCCATAGCAGTAAAGAGGTTTTTAAAATGGATTTAAATCTTTTTCCTTTTCAATATACATTTGGTGTTTTTCTACAGCTTTGATATACTTCATAAGCATAATTATTGCATCGCCATTTTCAAAATACACTGTAGATCACAGATATCCTTTGTGAGTTATATTTGCATAAAGTTTAGAGTCCTTACTTTCCATGAGAGTTTTCGTCTTCTTGGAGATTTTCATCTTAATTGAGGTCATGCCATAGTTTAAAATTCTCTTCAGCGCATAGCAAGGATTTGCTCCTGCAGCTTTTTCAGGCTATGCGGAAAATCTACTCGGGGCCAATCAAGCAGACACCCTGGATGGCAATGGATGCCAAATGTTGTGCTGCCAAATTGTGGGCTTATCTCATTTCAACAACTTACTTAGACGTTAAAATGAATAAAACAAGGTCTTTGAATATCATGAAATAAAACTCACCTTGACTTTTTAAGGATTTCAAATGTTTTATTTTTTGATTCCTAGGTTCTCAATGTGTTTTATGAGCTTTATAGTTATAAAACATAATCCATCTGAAAGATCATGTCAGAGTTTGAATAATACATTAAGATCTCGAAAATCTTGTTAAAATGGTTGTTTCCATAACTACATTTTCATACTGACTCTCAGTGTGGGCTGAGACATCATCTGAGTAAGTGAGTAGAAGAGTGGGAGAGTCTGGGTGGGTGATGTTTACGGTTGGATTTTTTTTTTATGTGTTGATTGGCTATTGATGAAATAACCTTGAAGGTGGGTGCGGTGGGACTGGAGATATAGACCAGTATAGGCATCTGAAGGCAACTCAAATACATATATATGTATATATATACATATATATGTATTTTTTGCCCTCACTAGAAATCACACATTTCATTTTCATTGATGTTTTGTTCACTAATACATTCAAGGTCAAATGTCTGTCTGTCACTGATTAGCTTCTTTATCAAGGGCGTTACATGTCAACACCATGCAATTACATGCATGTGCTCAGTTGAGAGTAAAGGTTCGGCATTTGGGATTTGCATGCATACCATACATTTTCAGAGATGTATTTGTTGTTGCTGATGTTCCTTTGTGTTGTTTTTTTATTCTTCATTCGCAAAGTGGAAACTTATTTGACTCTTTTGTATTTTCATAGTTGCTCACTCAATTTTTGACTACTACAACATGTATTCTGTAATACATGTTGTACAATGTGTTTTGTTTTGCGTGGCTTTGACCTATAAATATGCAAAATAGAAATGCATACACATATGTAACACACAGTATGTTACTTGATTCCTTAATTGTTCATTTGTTTTTAAGTATTTATATTGTTTACTTAACGTAAAAATCACCTTACATGAGAGGCTGAGACAAAGGGTCACCTTATATTTCTGTTGTATTAGTATTTGGAGTCGGACATGTGTAAGTATTCACGAATGTTCCACATACTGTAGTTGTTACTTATTTCCACATTTACTGGGTTTCAAGTTTTATCCCATCTGCAAAACAGTCAGAAATATTCAAATATTCAAAGGGCCATTAAACCAAGTTCTCACCAAGTCATTTAGAAGGTTCTGAAACCATTTTCTGCTGTAATTCAGTCTGTGAAAGCAATAATTATTCCCAATTAATTACGGTTTCAGCACCAAAAGCTTTGGGATTGTACATTAGTCTGTCAGTTTCCGGGGTGTGTGGTCCTCAGTTTCCCTTATTAAGCCTGTTAGATTTAAATGGCTGCACATATGCCTTTGAGAGAGTAATGGCAAAATGAGACCTTTCACCTTGGACTGATGGGAGAAATGAATTCTGAACATGGCAAAAGCTGCATTTGACTGACAGGTCAATTGAAGATCAACTGCCAGTGTGTGCAAATATGTAGGGGCGTTCAGGATAAAACATATTTCTATGGCGGCCGAGAGAGCTCAACGCACTGCAACTTAAGACATGCAAATAGACAAAACGCAAGGAAATTAAGAAAACAATTTAACAAAACATTCTGTTTGTCTCTTTGGTTGTGTTGTGTGTATTTGCAGCTCATTTGTCTGTTTGCTTGTGTTGTGTTTATTTGCAGCACTTCATATTTGATGTTGTTTCATTTATTTTCTTTGTGTTGTGTTTAACAGGTGAACTCAAACGCAGAGCACAGACTCAAGGTACAAGTGACCAAGTAAAGATTTATTGTTTTGTTTTTGCAGATGAGGAGAAATGTGGAAATGAGACTTCCGGCAAACAAAGGGGGAAAAGAGGGAATGGCGGTTTGCAGAGCAGAGCAGAGCAGGGAATAAAGGCTGGGCGGTGAGCGGGTTGGATGACTGGCCAGCAGGCAGGAGAATGAGTTGGGGTGCAGGCTGATGAAGCAGGGGGGATGAGGGACGCTGGACACTGGCGGAAAGGAGCTGGTTACGGGGAGGTGTATTGTGTGGCAAGTGTGGCAGGTTGATAGCAGAGCAGCAAAACAGGCAAACAAGGGGGCGTTCCTGGAGCAAAGGAAGGAGAGGGAGGAAAGATTAGCTCAGGGGCAGTACACGAGGATAACACAGAACAACTCTAAGCGGCCCGAAACTGTGCGGTACCAAACTGGCGGAAGTATACTAATCCGGTGGCTGATTAGTAGATGAATGGCAGGTGTGTAGAGAGATTGGCAATCAGGCAGCCAGGAAGGAGTGAAGAACACCGCACCCACACCACAGACACACATACACAGAGAGAGACAGACAGGGAAAGACAGGAGACACAGTGGAAAGGAAAAAAACACCAGACACAAAAGGGATTAACTACAGTCACAGCCAAGATCATGACGCTTGACAATCTGAAATGTGTTGTTACGATAATACTAATATCTTATTCTAATGGTAATATATATATATATATATATTATATATACAACATATATTATATATACATAATTCATATAGGAATATAACTGACACAGCCCTTAGGCATTAAATGGCTTTAGCTCAAAAATTCCAAGGAATCGTGAAGTGCACAATTTGTTGTTCATTGAGCTTTACAATATACGCCATTTTTACATTTAATATTTAGGTCAGAGTGACGTAAACATTGTAACATAAATTCAGGGTTTGTTTCTACTCAAAGATTTCAAGTAATATGGACGAAAAATTGAATTTGTTTTCAAACCCTGGATTTAACGTTGCTTTGACAAATGTTTACTAAATGATGTGTTAAGACAGCAAAACATTTTTGTGTTTTTGTTATGTGAAGTGAACACGTTTTTTACTTTATTGAACAAGTGACTACTTATCAAATGACTATAACATTGAGTACATATTTTTAAAAACATTTTCTTTTAGATCTTTACAGGTGAGTATGCTTCCCTTCACATCACCAGCAAAAAAAAGCACCATGTTGGTACTAAATGCAGAAGTACGAGACAGGATGATGCCCTTTGATTTGATTTCTAGGGGTCCAGGAGGTAGAGGGAATAAAAGCCCATCGGGGACCTCCTGTGGTGGAATCTTCCTCATGACAGAGGCTTTTTCCTCTTCCAGTGCCTCCACTTTAGCATGGTTGGAGAGAGCAGTGTGGAGGATGACCCATAAGGGAGGTGGTTGACAGCTCAACTGGAGACCATATCCTCTCCTCAGCGTCCGGCCAGGGGAAGAGAGGAGCACAGAGCTCCAGCCACACAAACTGACGCTCTAACAGTGGGTGCACAGTGGGGATGGGAGTTTAAAGCTCTGTTGGCCTCCCCCCCTATCTTCCTCCCACTGAGGAGGGAGACATGGGGGTTCTGGCAAAAAAAGGGGTCACTGCAATAGGGAAGCACAGACAGGGAAACGCTTCATTTACCGCTCTCTCTGAAGCACAGACAGTGGAGAGATATGAGGAAGTCACTGTCACAGAGGATTAATCCCACACAGTTCTCATTGCAGGTTAGATCTTTGCTTCTCTTTGAACATGACGACGCACCCCTCGGTGCAAAGAGTTCCTCCATTCCAAATGGGGGGCCTATGCCAACTTGTACAGCACATATTGTTCTTCTGCAATTGAGAGCGAAGGCCTGAGAGATTCTAAGGGCCCAAGCACACCACCATTTATTACAGTGAAATTGCAGACCAAAATCTATTCATTTCAATGGAATCACTGGATCACTGGACAATTTTGGAAAAAAAAAAAAAAAAATGCACTGTGCTTTTGCGTAGTGCTCCACTTTAGTGAACTTTAATATACAAGGAAATTGACCATTTACAAAATGTCTTAACCGGTGCTGAACACTATGGGAACAAGGAGACACGAAGAGTCGAAAATGGAAGAAGTTTTCATATTAGCTTCGTCATACCATCCAATTCCAATAAATTGCTCCAAAAAAGGCGCAACATGGTTTGCAGTCAGTTGTGACATAGGAGTGGATGGTAAGT
This sequence comes from Xiphias gladius, assembly GCF_016859285.1. NCBI lineage: Eukaryota > Metazoa > Chordata > Actinopteri > Istiophoriformes > Xiphiidae > Xiphias > Xiphias gladius. The sequence goes on from NC_053422.1 coordinate 7,739,139, forward strand.
TCCCTTGAATAATTTACTGCCTGGTTAGTGACTGAGAATGCAAATAGACACTTTGTCAGGACACCAAGCTTCCTTCACCAGCTATTCTGCCGGACTGCATGAATGAATTTCACTGTGTGACTTTCTAGTGGGGCCGGGCTGCCACTTTACTCTGAAACTCGACAGTTTCTTCTGACTTGAGCTCAGTCTCCTGATAGGTGAGAAGGCTGAGGGAGCACATTAAAGGCTAGGCTTCTAGCCTCTGTTACTCCTCGAGCATTGCTAGCTTCGCGGCAGTCAAAGCCTCTCCTGTCTCTCTTTAAAGGAGTTAGACCCCGACTGTATCCTCAATGGGAGGAGCTTTGTCGACCATGCAGTTGGGAGCTTAATGGTTAGAGGCAAAACCCGTTCCTTCTTGATTTAGTGAAAAAGTGGTGCCATATGGGGGAACACTGGGGGAACATATGTAAACAGCCAATAAATGTTTACCACACTTACATTCAAGTACGGCACTACGAAGGCATTCAACAGTTCAAGGCCCGGCTTACCCACACAGATGTTTTGAAACGTCTGTTCAATTACAACAAAATGAACAGGGGGGTCATGAAAATACTCACATAGTCCATGAGAGGAGGTCCAAACAGTAAATTTAACTGAAAACACCTGTGTTAGTGTACCACAGATGTGTAGGGGATTTAATGTTGAGATGTGAGTTTTATTTTTGGCTTAAGATATGAGGTGAATAAAGCACATTTGTTGCCGCTGTTTCAGTGACAGGTACTTAAGATGCCAATGCTGTGCCTATACTACAAATAACCAAGGTTATTTTCTGCTGTAGTAAGTACCAATTACTGTTTTAAAGGGAATAAAATGAAGCCAAATGAGTCTGAACTGCTACTAAAAAGAAAGTAGTTTGTTATTGTCATGTAAATAAGGGATATGGTCTGAAGGATGTTTTGTCCTTTGTTATCCCCAAGTCTAATCCACAAAGGACATTTCTGCACACAATCAGTATAGTGGTAGAACTAAAAGGGTTTCCTGTTTTCCAACAAGGACTGGGATTAGACCCAAAAATGACCCCTTAACCACAAACTGCTTTAAACGACACACAATCCCAACAAAAGCAAATATCCACACATATTCCTCCTGGACGACTCATCGTAACGAATATGAAAATATTCGATTTGTCGTTTGTTTCATGCAAAACAATTGTTTGGCGTGATGAAAACTGAGGCCTCTGGGATCTTAAGGTGGGACTTTTGGTGAGACAAACAAAGAAGACACTCTTCAGCAGGACGTTACAAGGATCCGTGCTATTTGCTTCTTCTCCTTTGACGGAACACACTGGTGTTAGCGTAATTAGAAAAAAGAATGCAGAAAAATTGATTGAAATATATGTGAGAGAGAAAAAAGGACATTCTTGTCGTTTTCAAACAGAAAATCTTCCAAAGAGAGACAAACACAGCTATGAGTCTGTGTGTGGTGGGGGGCTCTCTCTGCATTAATACATTTCTTTTTCAATGGAAAGAGTTTTCTCTTGCAACTTCCTAACATTGCTGAGTGCGCCCAAAAACTCAACGCAGTGGGTGCTGAAAGTTAAAAAAAATTAATCACACTCAAACTTGAGTAAAGGTGCCATGCCTCAACTGAGTTTTCTGTGGTTGCATAGCAACAGTGGGGGCTGAGACTAGCACTTTCCCCTAAGAACTCCTATGTTTGGTGAGAGGTTCTGTGGGAGCATTGTAGAAACCCTTTGTAAAGGCCTAAAAAGACTGACCGTTTTCTTTTTTTCCTGAAAGAAATTGGTGAGTAGGCTTTGAAGGTGACCTGTTATGCTTTTCTTTATTTTCTGTCATATATATATATATAAAATGTTACAATTTTAACATGGCCAAAGTTTCAAATAATGAGTTAAATGTGTGTAAAAGTAATCCCTGTGAGACAAAAGATCAGGCTGGAGACTGCTCTGAATGCAAGTTTGCCAACGGTTCTTTCTGTTTCTTTATACGGTCATTCGCTCCAAGCGCGGCTCGTTCTCACAGTCTACTTGAGTAGGATTATAGGCATTTAATGTACTCCAGCATACAAGTAACCAACGGTGCAGGTTTACTATACAATCATCTGGCGACAGCAGACTAAGATTTTACTAGCAACATTAGCTTTTATATTTCCTGACGGCATACATTTATCCACTTTCGTCAGGATTTTAGTGCATTTCCCCACACATACAACTATTTCCAGGGGCATTTATAGAAACATTTTTATACACGGATTGTGACTGAAAGACCACCGTTATGTCACACAATTAGCACGTAATGGGCTTAATATTTGCCGAACAGAGATGTCCTGCTGTATTCATTGTTGCTGCGGATGTTCTTGCTGTCCACTCTCAAGTTCCGGATTGGATTCGGGCTGTGGATGGATTTGAGAAGTTGCCATTTCCAATCAATTATGTTCTGTTACTCAGTTTTAGTTACTAGTTACTTAGTTTTACAGCTCAGCTTTCACAACCTCCACACCAGTAAGAGGATTAGGTGGTGCTCAGAAATGCTGGGTGCGCTTCACCTCGGCAGGCTTCCAGATGTTCGGCCAATCAGAAGCTTTTAAGGAGGCCTCTTAAGGAAGCCTGAGCCAATATATCTGTTTCAGTCAGAGGCTCAACTGAGGGGCTGCATACGGGCAGTTTGAGATAAATAAGAACTTCTTTTGAACTGTGAATGGAGTCCCAGAATAAAAATCTACAGCTGTAAATAAACATAATAGGTCCCCTTTAAAATCACATAGAACAACTTTTGAAGAAACTAAAAGCTTTATGAAAGATGGAATAAGAATTACTACATTTTGATCTCAGTCACACATAGCAGTGAACTCTTTAAAACAGGAATTAATGTTTTAGCTGTTTGCTGTAAATGTTGCTGGTTATAAAACCCACATAGTTTCATAACCGCAAACAGCGAGACTCAGTGTGACTCTCTGCACTACGTTTGTCCCGAGAATAATGCATCTGCGTGTGGCTAATGAGCAGCATAAGTTTAGCGTGGAAAACATTCACACAGAGTTTTTCTGCCTTTGAATGTTTCTCTAAAAACAAGTTTATGCGCCTTTTTCCAACTGCTTACACCCTCAAGGGCAACTGTGCCTTAGACATTTTGAAAGTAGCCAGAGCTGGGGCTCATTATGGCTTCAGAAAATGCCGTCGTTAATGTCCAGCAGAGTCTTCACACTATGAAACCAAGCGGCTCCTCCAGATGGCTCTCCAGTCTTACCTTGCTCTCTCTGTGCATCTCTCAGCACTCCTACAGGAGGTGGGAAGCAGGCCAGAGGCCCACATCTTTCCAGGAAGACAGAGAATATTCAGCTGTGGAGTCCAAGACCACCCGATCAGAGAACTACAAAAAAAACCCCCCAAAAAAACACTAAAAGTAAACACAGCTGTGGGGCAGAGGAGGGAACAACCACTAAAACCACAGCTAATAGAGCATATTCAATAAGGCAATGGTCCTCTGCCAAAATCCAAGGTCACTTTTGATCTGTATGTAATAAAATAAATCTATCTATCTACCCATGTATCTATCTATTGTGGACAACGTGATCAACTTACCATACTTTCCAAACCAATCAACCAACTGAATACCCTTCCCCTCAACCCCTGCCTTACTGAGAGCCAGTGTTTGGGTAGCCTGTTCTGGGCTACTGTAGAAACATGGCGGTGCAACATGGCAGGATCCGTGGAGGAGGACCCCGTTCCCTGGGTGGATGTGAAGGGCTCATTCTGAGATAACGAAACACAATGATTCTTAGCTCCAGGTGATTATACGCCAATGAAAACATAATTATCAATATCGTATTCCATTTCTACCAATAGATTCCTCTAAATCCTACAGACTGTTCCTTTAATACTATGGAACAGTCACAGTTTGGTCAGGTTTAACTTTACCTTTATGCTTGGGTAAAGATTGTGGTGTGGTTTAAAATAAATACTTCCTTAAGGTTAGAGTACCTTTGTCGTCATGGCTACAATAACATAAAAACCCCAAATAATCCAAATCCACATAAATTCAAGATGGCACTCTCTCTAGTGCTTTCTTTGTTTTTGTTTATTCTATGTGTGTGTTCGGTCACTCCGACCCGATTACTTTCACTAGAGAAGAACTGCTTAAAATCAGTTTTTCTCCGGTTTTCACAAACCTGGAAAGTTTTCGTGCCATCACCCTCGTAAATACCGGACCAGTATCATCTACTATGCCACAGATACTGTAGTTTCTTCAGATTATTGCACCCTGCTTCACATCTACAGTACTGTAATGTACATATGCTCATACACCACAATTTCATTCCCGTACGTAATGCACATCATTGCTGTTTGCACTACCACTCACACTTGCGCTTTATTTATATTGCTTGTCTTTTATATAATCTGTATATTGCATGTATATTGTGTATTGCCTGTACATACTATGTACGCTCTCTGTATATTGTCTGCATTGCTTGAGAGTCATCAGCGGTCGGAACCAAATTCCTTGTGCGTATTAAAATACTTGGTGAATAAATCTGATCCTGATTATGAAATCGGATTCTAATTCTGATAACAAAACATGCAGTTAAAGTTGCGGAATGGTCATGGTTCAAAGAAACGACGATGGCTACTTGTTTCACATGGGAAATGAACAGCAGTCTCCTGTGTCAAAGCCTTGTGTTTAGTGGACCCATCCATTCACACCGACCTCCTCCCAATGCAGACTTTGTTGCTAACCTGACTTCCTCCTTTGCTCCCGTCACAATTACTACGGCTGCTAGAGTTCGCCCAACAATAAAACGTAACTGTGGGTCAACCTATGGGCTAGTTTTTTACAGGAGGACAGTCTCGTAACTACTATTCATGAAATTACACATATTTAATAACATTATCAACATTATCTTTGGATGAAATTCACACACAAAACAGCAATGTTATTTTTCACCGCTTGCAACAATAGTGTTGTGGACATTCTTAAAATTAAAGTAATGTTGGTGGCAGCTGGTAAAAATTCCAAAAAAAAAACATTATTTGAAACAAGTTTCCTGGAACAGACACAGCTAGTGTCCATGCTTCATTGTTCGTTTTCTGATCATTCAAACTAAAATCGGAAAGGACCAAAAGGCCTTGAATGATCGTGATCAACGTATTTATTTCATCTGAATAGTATTTCATTCAACAAAACCCTGGCCAGCTGTTGTCACTTTGGAAGGGTTTGTTTTTGCCTCCAAAGATAAATGACGCCTCCTCTTATTTACTGTACTTGTTTGAGCTGATAGTATAGAGAGTCAACCCATGCTGTGTTATAAATTTCTGTAAGTAACTGATCTAAATTGCCCTGTTCACAAGTATAATTTGTAACCGTACTGCACTGTACAGCTTTCGTTTTTGAGCTGAAGCTGGCCCTTGTGCCAGCTCTCAAGCCAAGCTGGTTAATCACACTCCCACACACGCCGCATTCTGTTAGGAACAACAATTATCATCTCTGCAACGAGCTGCTAGATATTGTTTTTCTTCTTGGAGATTTTCATCAACAGTGAGCAGAGAATTGTGTGGCATCTTAGTGACAAAACTGATGATGCGCACATTACAACAGTTGGCTCTATCTAAATTTTATTCACATCAAGATAGGTTTTCTGAATGTTCATTAACTGAATATTGGGAACTGTCAACCAAAAAGTACTGAGGTATCTTCTCTCCCTCAGAATTGACAATTAGGACAGATTTGTTTTGTTTTTTTAATTCAAATGGATCATCATTTTGTTCATCACCTCTGAAATGGTGGCAATTTATTACAAATGTGTGCAATTTACAGCTATAACTAACAATTCTCCTGACCTGACCACAGCTAATTGACTTTGTTATTTCAATTTATTTTGCTATTTTAATTTTATTTTTAATATACAGTAGTCACAAGAGATAATTTGTCTTTTTAATGTAGAATTAAACACTTTACTTTGATATACTAGGCCCTATACTAGGGTAATCTAAGGGGAATGTGAGCAGAGTTTAGAAATAGCATTTCAGCAATGTCTGTTGTGTGATTCAATTGTCTTACAAGACAAAGCACTACATCTGTCTCACTCTGACTCATAGATCATGTCCACAAAACATACTATATCAAATGAGGCGATGTGAATCGTGTGAAATCTCAGAGAAAGAGAGGAAACGAGGTTACAAGTGGGCCGACATCTTGTCATAAATTCTATAACATGACTTTATGTTTCCATTTTGAGCATTTAGTTGACACTATGATTCACAGAAAGTTGTTCGAGGTCAGTAGTACAAGATTAAGTTCTTAAACGTCGTACTGCAACAAGACAGCATAATGCTCCGTGTGTGCTTGTGTGTCCATTTCTGGGCTCATGCTTATGTCCACGATGCTCTCTCTGACAAAATATATTTATTGCCAAACATGTTTTGGAAGAAATTTTTTCCGTTCACAGGTAACATTTATTCGAGGCTGTCCAGCCAGAAGAACAACAGCATCAATCCTTTCAGCAATTCCCCCAAAACAACACATGTTTATGTTCAAGTGACAAAGCCTTCTAGCAGCTCTAGTAATCTTGACGGAGGTGAAGGCATTGGACACTGGGGATGGGTCAACAAAACATCAGACTTTAACATGGAAGATAATGGTTTATTTCCTGTTTCCAGATGTGAGTCAAGATTGTTTTTTTTTTTAATTTTTTTTTAGGCATGACCACAATTGTTGTTCCCAGAGTTCATTATTGTCACCATGACAAACATCCCCTAATCTAACGAAGTAGTCATTTTAACCCAAACCGTGAAATTTCTCTTAACTTAACCAAGTTGTTTTTCCGCCTAACCTGAACCTTGTTTATAATACTTTGTCACATCATAAAACCGATTTATTTTTCAACACTGATTTGTAGAAGTTTTGGGAGTCCAGAACAAATGATGTTGTCAAGCCAATTGTGGCATCAGGACAAATGACACATTTTATAATTTAATTTTATGACTTGTTGTCATAAGAGCAGGATGGGGATGGGGGGTGGTACAAAGAACAGAGACAGAAGTTTGGGGCCTCTATGTTCTGTTACGTTTGGTCTCTGCTAAAGGTCAGGAAAATTTTTTAGTTTTTTGCTAAATATTGAAGTCGCCACTCCCAAACTCCCAAAATTTTATTCATCTTTACATGCATTCCCATCCCTACCATGGGAATTCTTTTTTTTCCAGGTGGCACAACCGGTCTATCCCAGCAGGGGATAACTTGTTGGCATCTAAAATAATAAGAAAAAAGGGACAAGATTAAGTTTGGGGAGAAAGGGAGACATGTCAACTTACAAAACTGTCTTCTACAAATTAGGTTCATATTCAACTAATTAGCTCTTGTTAACATGTTTTAGAATAAATGTTATGCCAATCTGGATTTCATTCACTGGCAACGCTTTGTTCCAAAGCAGGAAAAAGTTGACATGCTACCCCAATGGAAAAATGTAAAGAAATGATGGACAGGTTTTCACGGTCTAGGCCATGACTCCAGTTTTTTCCCTTGTGTTTCTAGTGTTTCCCTTTTCCCCGTGTTTTCTGTCTTCCCCTGTCTGACTCTGTGTGTGTGTATGTGTGTCTGCATCTGGGGCAACGTGGCGCTGCTCCTTCTCCCTCTCTCCCTCTCTCTCTCGGCCACCTGTTGCCAATCAGCCAGCACACCTGTACTTCATCAGCACATCAAGTCATCAGTATATATTCCCCGGTCCTATACTCACTCTGCGCCAGATTGTAGTTTTCAGCAGTCTGGTTGATTATGCGCAGGCTGCTTAGAAATCTCATTCTAAGTTCTTGCTCCAGTTTTTTTTTTTCCCCCTCCCTTTCCCCTCCCTCCCCCCTCGTGTTAACATTTGTTTCCTTGTGCTCAGGATTACTACTCACCTGCTTGCCTGCCAGCTCATCAGAGTGCCACTCTCCAGACCTACTGCTTGCCTTGCCAGCCACCAACCCTCTAAACCCCACCTGCCTGTCTGTTCATCTACTCATTCCCTGGCTTCCCGGGGCTGCTGCTTTCTCTGAGCCCCCCCCAGCTCCCTATCTGCCTACTGCCTGCTTCCCCTCAGCCCCTTGCCAAAACCTTGCACATTCCTTTTATCTTAGTGCTGAGCTAGCAATAAACTCACTGTTGTTGATTTGAGCTCTGAGTTTTGTGTTCTGTATTTGGGTTCCTCTATTTGTGACCCAGTTGGGTTGATACTAGAGAACAGGGTTTACATGCAGTCTTACGCTTCTATTCATAGTATTCTTTTTAGAATATTTAACCGAGACCATGGGCTCTCCCTAACAAAGTCAAGTCACAACTTTTGCAACCTTTGAATCTACAACACTACAGTTGTCCTTTTTGTCATGACCTGTCTCCTGTCTCCATACCCTGCGCACTTCTCAAGCCATGCCCCCCCTTCATGTCCATGTTCTCCCCTTTAGACCTGCCATTCTTCATTCACACACCAGATTTCTCTGGACTATTTTCCTGTCTTCAGTTCCACTTGCTCACCTGTTTCTCATCAGCAATCCCCTGTGCTTCCCTGCCTACTCTCACACCTGTTCCCAGTTACCTCATCACCCCAGTCTGTATCTATACCTGCCATTGTCCCCAGCCCATTGTCGGTTCATCTGGTTATGTTCCAGCGTGTTTTCTCAGTGCATCTGCTACCCACTTATGTTCCTGTGTATTTCCCTGTGAACCTCCTACCTGCATTTGTTACCTGTTGTCTAGTCTTGCATAGCCAGACCTATCCCCACAGCACCATGTCAGCTCTGGAGAAGGGTCTGGCTTGTTTGTATTTCTTTAAACCAGTCACAATCGTCTTGGGTGGCGCTAAGGCCATGATGCTGCTACCGTCCACCTGCAAAATAGTGTCGGGGGTGACTTTTTTTGTGTGGAACATTTGGTGGGAAGGCGATCAGTGTCCTCCTTAAAGAGGCTAATTCGCCGGACAGAAAAACCCCCCACAAAAAACAGTAAAAGAGGTATGTCGACTCTATGATTGCACAATCCAAATCTTCATTAAAACTTGCCATTTTCAGTGTGTAAGTTGCTGGACTGGAGGTTGTTGTTGTTTCCCGTAGGTAAGGGACTTGAAACCAGTAACGGGAAGATCGCGGGAGGGGAGGAGAATGCAAAAGACACTGTCAACTCACCAGCCTGCTTGTATAACCATCCGCCTATAAGCCTGACCTCTATTAGTGTCCTCCCCTGCTTGTGCTGATACCAGCAATCTTGACACCTTTCCTCTCTTTCACCTACTGCTGGTTCATACAATCTTGTTATACGCTAACATGCTGCTTTCATTATTTAATACAAAACAGTTATGGATTTCATTTTACTGAAATAGAAAAATACTATGAAGTGGGTGACACACTGATGACATAACTGAAGTGACAGCAGTAATTTTTCACCTGAAATCTGATTGCAGCAGCACATGTGCAGATGATCACTATGCCAGTGTTCACTTCTTTATCAAATGATAACAGATGTCTCAGACTCAGTTAAAGATGTCGGCTCTCCTATTTTGACCTTTTGCAAGTTGTTTTGGTGGAAATCAGGAAATTATTATTATTATTATTATTATTATTATTATTCCTTTCTTTTCTCTTTTTGCCCAGATTAACGCTATTTTTGCACTTCAGCTAAGGGGTTCTGATGCTCCAAGATGTTCATGTTATACTGTTACATGAAGAATGACAAAAACGGTAGCTTTTTTTATGTTTTGTGTAGTGTATCTCAAGTATACATAAATCTGTTGATACTGCTTTTGAATTTGTTAGTTCTTCTAAAAGAACTGTTAGTATTGTTGTTGCTTCTTGTGAAGTGTATTGAGACTTTTATGTGATAATGCCCTTTAAATAAATGTTTACTTGTCGTTACCTGATAATTATTCAAGTGCAGAATATCACATGGAATACAGAATGGTATACGGATTAATTTGGAAGCTCATTTCTGCCATACAAAATAAATGAAAAAAAACAATCACCTTAGTATTTTTATTCTCATAATCATGACTCTCTATATCACAGTTATGAAGATTCTTAGTGATGAAATGCATTCAGATGTGCCAGAAATGTATCAAGAAAAACACTCAAAGAGGCTATAATGGATATTAGCCTCTAAGAGGCTATAATATACACTGATCATCCACAACATTAAAACCACCTGCCTAATATTGTGTAGGACCCCCTTCCGAGGCATGGACTCAAAGAGACATCTGAAAGTGTCCTTTGGTATCAGTTACCGAGACGTAAGCATCAGATCCTTTAAGTCGCGAGGTGGGGCCTCCATGGATCGGACTTGTTTTTCTAGCAAATCCCACAGATGCTCGATCGGATTGAGATCTGGGGAATTTGGAGGCCAACACCTTGAACTCTTGGATTCCTGAACAATTTGGCAGTGTGGCAGTGTGCCACAGTGCTGAAAGAGGCCACTGCCATCAGGGAATACCGTTGCCATGACATACTTGGTCTACAACTATGTTTAGTTAGGTGGTACGTCAAAGCAACATGTACATGAATGCCAGGACCTAAGGTTACCCAGAAGAACATTACCCAGAGCATCCGACTGCCTCCACGAGCTTTCCCGATGAGAAACATGTCAGCAAGTGGAATTTTCCCCTTCTTATATGGCCTACTGCTGCCATCTCTTCCCCAGGTATACAACGCACAAATATACAACACTAAATCAAATGACCACGTCTACCATTTTCTAGACTAGAGAGGCGTATATTTGATCATATATTATCCCGTTACATTGTAACGAGATAATCAAGGTTATTTACTTCACCTGTCAGTGGTTTTAACGATGTGGCTCATTGGTGTATACAGAAAGTCTTTGTAATTGTTTGTTTGCCTCCATCACCCAGTCAACAGGTGGTTTACAACAGTCCATTGTGAGTGTCAGCCAACAATATTCTGAAGTAAAAGGAGGAGGGGAGTTTAATCGAAACAAACAGCTTGTTCAGATGTGAGCCAGGGTCACACCAAGTACCCACCCCATGGCTCTGTATAATTGCCTTCATGCTCATGCCTCTGCCAATAAAAATACCCAGCAGTGACTTTGGAGTGGCAGCAAACGTAACTCTTCTCAGTGGCTTTTGTAGCATATTAGCTTGTTGGATTGCCGCCGCAGATTCGCCTATTTTTGATGCTGGTGCCGAAGTGGGACACGAAGGATAATTTGAATAAGAGCCACTGTTAGTCAGACTATCAACATCAGCCTGAATGCTGCATGGCTGTTAGAAAATATAAATATACACTGCAGGGGGATTAATCATTAAGATGTAAAAAGAAAATTAGCTGTCCATCAGCTTTAGTGATTTGGAAGGTTGATTGCTCCGCCTTTCAACCTTCTACATCGTGAAATTTTGCTGTCTGGGATGTCTCCCCCTTTTCCTCCACATGAAATTCAGAATTATTTTATATGCCAAGCTCAGGATACATAAAACAAGTTGCATCAATAGAGTTGGCAAAAGGTATACTATTTGCACAACTTAAAAACGCAGTCCATACAGAGCTGTGCGTAGCATACAGAACATGGCACAAGATAAACAGCAACTCACTTACCAACTGTCTGAGACACTTACAGCTGGTAAATTGTGCATATGACTCAGTGAAGAGCTTTATATCATTTCAAAAAAGTGACACCTTCCTCCTCCTCCTCCTCCTCCACAAAATGATTAATACTATCCTAAAAGGCATATCCAGAATTGTATATGTGACATGGATACTAACTGAGAAACTAAATCTGTTAAGAATAAACTTACATATCGAACACACAAAATGATTTTTAAGGTTAAGCTACACACCATTATGTCTGTGATCTGTTGGAAACCATTGGATTGAAGACTGCACACTATCTGCTAACTGTAAACCTATCAAATCTATTTAGATATCTATTTAAATATTATTATTTACAATGTTAAGAGGCCTGGACCAGACAATATTTTAAAATATATAATAGATATAGAAGAAGTATGAACATTTAAGATTGTTATAGTGAGTGTGATCTTCAGAAGATATTGAGCATACAGATCAACAGCAGAGACATGAATTATGCTTTGGGATAATATTGGATATTTTGATGATTTATTTATTTACTTATTGTGGTCACTCTGGGTTGTCATTGGAATTCGATGTAATTTTCAGTGGAATATGCCTTTAACTATTAGAGAGCCCTTTGGAGATTTGAGCATTGGCACTTTCAAAATGTGCATTTTCCAAAATGTCATCACTCAAGGTTTGAAACTCATATTGGTCCTCAAAAGTAAAGTACAACAGGACACGGTCACACACACACACACACACACACACGTTAATGCACAAACACAAATTGAATGTGTCATTTGTTTATACTGTATGTTTCAGAATTGTGAGAAAGGATTTTCTCCTCTTCATCACTGTGTCGAATACAAATGTGTAAGGCTCAGTGGCGCAGTGTTCGGTCCTCAGCCTGAAGGTCATGTCCCCATTTCAAATGAAGTCCAGAGGGCACAGAGTTTTGGACAGCAGGACACATCCAAAGGGAGTTTCCACACATAATGGGCTCTAACACCCGTTGCAGAGAGAACAGGGGGTGTTTACTTTGTTGACTGACCTTGCACCCTCTCACTCCCTGCAGGATAGACATTGATTGTGTATGATCTGTTCCGGTATCCAGCACTGAGCTGTCTACAGCAGGGTTTAAGATACGACATATGCACTTTGACACAGCGTTTTTTAAAAATTGGAAATAATTTTGTTTGTTTGTTTTTGAAATATTTGTTTAACAATGGAAATTTGTCGCAAACTATTAACAGCCATTGTCTTTAGTGTGTTTAATAAGACATGACTCCCTCCTTGAATAGATATTATATTTATATTATACAGAAACTACGTTGGATTCATTTGATTTTAGAAAAGTTAAGACAATTTCTCTGCAATATTTCATGGATACAGGTTTGTTTCAAAGTAAACTGATTCATTAAAGTAAGATGGGACGCCCTGCTGATACGATTTTAGATCTAGTTATTTAATATTACCCCAACTCATTGTTGTTGCAATGTGCAAAATGTGGATGAAGACACTGTGTACATTGTGTGCAATAAACCTCCTGCTGCTCTTGGATTTGTTTTTTCCGTTTTTTTAGAAATGACACTATTTGTTGGACTTGATTTATGGTGAAGCTCCAAACATTTGAAAACATTTTAATAGCTTTCCAAAATAATGCAGCCCAAAAACTACAGATTGAATACATGCATTGGTATAAAGAATAAAAATGAAACTGCCTCATTCATTCAGTGTGAGTCTTTGGATTTTGTGACATGAAAAAAAAAAAACCTTCAGCTCTATTTGAAAAAGCTTTGAAAAGCAAACAGCGAGTTCAGCAGATTTGACAGGTAGGATAAGGAGCATGATAGATCACCTTGAAAACGCAGAGCGCTACTCAGAAATCCATCCATTCCAATGCATCCACCTTTGCATTAATACATGTGGATGTAAATATTTCTTCCTCTGCCATGAAAGCAGAGGTAACAATAACGAATGCGAACAATCTACGCATATATTTCCCACAAATCGTTGGTCATACAAGCAGCTGTTGTTAAGTCAATGTAAATTTTTTCTTCCTGATGAATGTAAATAAATGCATTCAACAAATATTATAAGCAGTTTCAGCTGTCCCCTTTGACTTATTATTTTTCTACACCATTGTAAAGCTTTCACCCGACTTTGATTCTCTCCACACTGTAGAAAAATTCTGCATTTTTAATTTTCCTTTTAGGAGCTTTAACATTAATAAAATGAGGATTAATGCACTGCATCCACTTTTGCTGGCTTACTGGTATGGCTAATGTTAGCTAGCACTAAATAACTTTCTCAAAATAAAATATGTTTTATAAAAACTGAGAGAAGGCATACTTGTTAACCCGTTTCTACTCTGTTTACCATATCCTGCTTGGTGACCAACTTAGCTCCTTTTCATTATATTTACATTACGGGGAGTATGAAAAGGTAGAAGTTTAACTGCTTGGTAGTTAACAGTTAGCCTTGACATCTAACTGACATGTTAGTTAATTCAACATTGAAATACTGATGGTAAGGAAACGGAGACATGCTAGAGATATGTCTAAACCTGGGTTGCCCAAAATTGTGTTACGGCCGACTCCAAGGGCACAGCGTTGTAGGTCTCCTCTCCAGTAACTGGCAAGTTTTTTCAGGAAACAGGGAAAGAGATCCATAGTCCAGTTAGTTTCCGGTCCCTTATAAAACAAGGGATATGAGTGGCGTCCTGGTCCTGCACCTGCTGAACACATGTGTGGACCTTTTTCACAGCCGACCCTTTGGCTCGTTCTAACAATAAGAGCACAGGTGGTACTAATAACATTAATGACGGCTCTGTTCCGTTCTTGTGTCCCACTGAGCCTGCAGGCACATAACCAAGGCCTTGGAACTAGCACAGCTAAATGGACTAAAGCCTTTTTTAATGTCGGTAGTTACACCTGTGCTTTTCCTGCTATGACATTTCAAAATGTCTGCTGTGAAAATGGCTCATTGCACAACGACCGCAATTAGTTCACCCCACTAGTCCGGTCATCTGAGTAGCGCTACCAGCCTTATGAGAATCAGGCCGAAGGCTTCTACCTCTCCAGGGTTAGAGCTGATATTTCTGTTTGGAATATGCACTGTAAAGGTATGCACTTGTGACCCTTTCAGATAAAAAAAAAATCCATCAAATTCCAGAGGTTGGGTAACGGTACCTGGTCACATAATGCTACAGCAACAAAAACACACAACGTGACAGTGTCAATATGGTTATTCAATGTGTCCTACATACATCTGGACAAAAAGCTTGGGTCAGGAAAAACAGAATGATTATTATTATTATGATTAACTATTATAAGGACTAAGTGCAACGAACCATCTTCTAAGTACAGTAAACACTTAGTTTTTTGTCTATTTATTTGTATAGTGATCTTTTTATTCCTTACCTTATTAACTGTTTTTGACACTATATGTTTTACAAGAATATTAAAAGCTGGACATTATCATTACAGTTTAGTCAAAAGCAACACAAACCCTTATTCTTTGTCAAATGTGCTATAAACAGGTGCTCTATATACCCACGTGCACAAGTCCAGGTGCACAGCCACAAAGAAAATCTCACGATGACACCTCATCAGCCAAGGGCAAACTGCCAACGTCCTCACACTCTGCCTGTCTCAGAGAAAAGCTGAGGATTTGTTGAGGTCCGACGGGGTGAACGGCACCATCAGACAGCCACCAAAACAGACCAGATGGATTCTGACATACCCAGCTATCTCCCCTGTCGAATCCCAATTCAAAAACAGGTAGTTGGCTGAATGTAAAAATGCTCTAACATTGTTTACCACTGATCGAATGGATTCTATCTTCTTTTGACTGTAACTGGGTTATTTTCCATAATACCTTTATTGTATTTCCTTTCATCCAGGTGGGACGTTTAGTTACAGAAAAACGATGCAGATGCTGGAAAGAAATCCGTTGTCTTCCTCATGGTCACTTCAACAGCATGAATGTTTTCTTTTATTTTTTTTATTTTTAATGACCAAGAACTCAAGACTGCAGTAACTAATCTAATGTTTAAGTATACGATTCTGCACTCAAAAGTTAATTACACATTGGAAATTTGTTCATCCGTATGCTTTCCTAATGTAGTCTGCATCTCACGTGTCTTTTGTGCTTTGCAGCATTGCAGATTTTAGGAGGGCTTCATGGCAGTTGTTACAATTTGACTGTGGCCCACGCAGTCACGGGGTATGAAAAACAGATTTCTCATTATCAGAATGTTCACAGTGTTGGAAGATTGGCACTGACATTGCAGCCATAGTCATGCTGCCAACAGGGCAGGTAGAAGATGAGACTTGTTAATGATATGAGTCACTTGTGACTTGCCTGCAGAGTTTAAAAAAATAAAAAGTAAAAAAACATGAAAAAAAACTTCAGCCTTTTACTGAAAGAAAAATTAATAATAAATAATTCAACTCAATTACTCTCTCTGAGGTTTCCTAACTATTTTCAGCAAGGTCCTTAATTATGGGTGGGTTTGGCAACGTTCTGATACTAAAGAGATCAGCATTTTTTTTTTTTTTTCCTGCCTCATAAATGTTAAAATACTTCTGTTGTAAACTTCAAACAGCTTTAAGCTGACCATGGTTTGTCCAAAGCACAAGACTCAAACCTAGCCTGGACAGAACGGCAGCCACTGGTTATTTTGTATTGTTTCATACACAGCCACCTGGCCGAGGGCTGGTAAAGCTTAACTGGTGCATGACTTGAGAAATGTGTGTGTGTGTGTGTGTGTGTGTGTGTGTGTGTGTGGGCATTTATTTACACAAGAAAGCATCACCTTGATTGTTGTAAGCATTTACAAATTTTTACCATCCAACAAGACCCCTTCATGTTATTTTTGTATGCATTTCTCATTTCAAGATCACATCTGATGGAGATATTTTTAGAAGAGATCATAAATTATAAACAACACCGGTATTATTCTGTTGGTTATGATGAAGTCAGCTCTTGGAATTTCTGTCAAAATAATTTTGCTGATAGATAAATCTCTCTTGATGGCTATCCAGATATATACAGAGAGAGTTTGGAAAATTAAACACTATGTACAAAGATGAATGGCACAAGGAGATCTCACATATAGTTCACTAGTGTTAGATATTTTGTAGTTGAAAGTCCCTACTTCCCAACAGGGTTTGCATCAATCCCTCACATTTATAGAGATGTCTTTGCTTTTAGATCTCAGTAACTCTTGAGTGGCCTTCTGTCTTTGTCTTGTGTTCATCATAATCATAAAAAGCATTCTAAACTTCATGTGTGAAATGAATTTGTAACTAAAAATAAATGAATGACGTACATAGAAGACATGAATGCCACCACCCTTTTTAGAAATTCCTGTTAACCTTAAGCGATGGAGGCTCTTTCAGGCCCAGCAGGGCTTTGAGCAAAATGCTAATTTCAGCATACTAACTCGCTCACAAAGACATGCTGATGTGAAGCAGGTATACACCATTCAGCCACGGCATTAAAACTGGTAACTGGTTTTAATGCCGTGGCTGATCGGTGTTTGTTAACCATACTCACCACATGTCAGCGTGTTAACATGTGTAATTAGCACTAAACCCAATGGGCAGCTGTCTGATGAGAATATCAATAGATTTGTAGGTATTTGGTTGTAACTCAAAGTATTTGACAAATTGAAATTTTGATGTGGTGATGGCGCTATACGACAAGTAAACAGATCACCAGAGTTATTTCGATTCATCCTGAGGGGATTCTTGAATGTACGAACATGAGTGTCTAAAATTTCATGACGATCCAGCCAATAGTCATTGAGGTACTTCATTTCGGACCAAAGTGGTGGAGCTGCAAACAGACAGAAGACCATCATTTCCATCAACGGAATTATGCTGCTAGTATGGTTTAAAAATGAATAGACGGCACAGTAACTGCACTGTACCATTATATGCTGGGTAGTTATGTAGTAATTATAAGTACCAAAATTTTGAATTATAGGTTTCTGAAGGACCTAGGCTCTGGTACATAGAGGTCCACGAGATAACAAGGTAAAAGTTGCACTAAGAATTTGTACAAAGAATTTACCTACCACAAGTAACATGATTTGTGATAATGGATAAACTAGAAACAGAACTAAAATAAATTTTGAAATATGTCATACCACCATTGGGGTTATTCTAACAACCAGTTACTTTGAATTAATCAATATCAATATATACCACATATGATTTGTAAAGTTTCTATGTAAAAAAAAAAAAGCATTAGGGCAAATATTTGATGAATTTGTAAATATTTACTTAACTTTTTATTCATTTGCTGCACAGAAATGCGGATAACCATCAACACTGAGTGAAATGGGTGGGTTTGACTTCAATTAGAAATTTAATTGTACATGACGGATGGTAATGACAACCACCTACCATCCTACTAACCTATGTCAGTGCACAGGCATAATATTATCTTCCCCTCCTCCGCTCGATCCTCCAGCTCGGTCCTTTCATCTCCCCACGCCAGACGCTGACACACTGTAGTTGCTGCTGTTGTGTGACTGAGCACTTTCCAGTGAGCAAAGGGCAATCCGAGGCATTATTGAAACCGGGACTGGCTTTAGTTGACACTTGTAGCGCAGTGATTCAGCATCATCTTTCCCGCATCTAATCTCTTCGTCACCTCTTTGCTGATGCGGCCAGATCGCTCTCCATTTTCCATGGCTGGTAACCCAATTATCTTGTTCCTTATCAATCCAAGGGCTCCTTCTCAAGGCCTTTCATCATGCAGAGGACTAAAAGGAATCCGAATTTACGCGGACAGTTCGCACCCATCGATATGAAAAATGTTTGTGCTAATAGTTTTATTTAGCAACTAGAAAGGTATTATTATACCACAGACAAATTCATTCACACAAATTACTATAATCATTGTGAACATAACAGTTAGATGTTTTGAGAAGTTATCAATGCAAACAACACATCTCGCACCATGTGGGAAACATCAGTCTACATTCAAGCAAATCCTCCTTTTATCCCAGCTGTAATTGCAATGCCGCTGAATACGTTGCCACAGCATAAGGAGGGTATAAATGAGACTACCTGTCAGTTCTGATGCCAGGGCATGACTATCACACAGAACGCAGCATTCTGCAGTTTTCAGTTTGAGACATGAATGTTTAAAATCACAGCGAAAGCATCTGAGCTTGCACTGCTAAGGCGGGCAGGCACCAGCATGAGACTCGTAGCTGCAGTGCATTTACTCTTTTAACTAATAGAGCTACCCCAGATGTCTCTTCCTTCCAACCCAAACCCAACTGGCACCTCTTAGCATCCCTCCACTATATTTCCCTGTTGTGCTGTTCATCATGAAAAGTACTTACCTATTGAAAGCTTGCTTGATGTTATTTGGCATACGCGGTACAAAATGAGAGATGCATTTACAGGAATAAGAAAAAAAAATATAAACACTTCAATGAAAAACACTTACATTGTGAAGCATTTTAATCACTACTGCAGACACAGCTTTAAAGGTGGTGCTGCTGGGTTGGATTCTAGTTAGTACCATTTATCAGACATAAAAGAGCACTGAAAATGAGGACTGACGTGAGAATTCAAAGCAACAATGAACAGAGCTCCACAAGAAGAAAAAAAAAAGCAAAGTTCTTTGATTTATCAGTGGGAACAATCTCAGAAAGAAGAAAACACAATGTCCTATACACAGACGAACAGAAACGACGTGTAGGTACAGTATTTACTGAGTTGATTTAAAAAAAACTGCTAATTGGCATAAAGCCTAATGGCCCAGCTGTGGGCTGAAAGCCACACAGACAGCACGGCTTTTGACCGTGATCGTTTCATTTTCTACAAACAAAAACATATGTGGCTTAAGCAGTAGATCGCTATCCTACATCAGTGCATCTCAGGTGCAATTACATCTGGGTTACAATAATCAGAAATGCCCCCTAATCCCAAATTCTAAGTTTTTGATTTGCTTTGGACTCCGAAATCACTTCCTATTTGCTACATAGTGTACCAAAAACTTTATGACATGTAATTTTATTTCAACTTTATTATTAGTATAAAATTTTATGAACTACATAGGGTCGGCGAAAAATTACCACGATAGAAATAAACCATGTGCACTTCAATTTTTACTCCCCCCCCAAAAAAAAAATTAAAATAAAAAGAAATGAATGTTATTAATGTATTTATGTAATCATGCTTCCTACATTTAGATACATGAATTACAGTTACGCAGCCCTTCATCGGTCAGTGATGATGTAAAATGTTTGCTGATAACTATGGAGTGTTTGTTCATTAGGAATTAGTGAATGTGTGAACAAGTGATTCGGATACAGCCTTGATACGTACTTCATAGTAACCTACGGTTATACTCGTTTTCAGCAGGGCATGTCTGTAACAACAAATGGTACACATCAGTATGTGTTAGAGATCAAACAACTCCAAAAGTAATGCACAGTCCATTTGGCCCTGCACCATTTGATGAAACCTAACGAGGAGTGGTCAGCCTTGGAGGCTGCAGCCATATGTGACAGTGCTTCCACTCTCTCTCCATCTGTTCCTGTTGCATATTTCATCCTCAGTCACCTTCGAGTCATTGTGGAGACTCCAAATGTCACTGATTTCTATCCTCCAAATCCCCCAAAGCCCCCATATGAACATTACAGAAGAGAAAAAAAGGAAAAAAATCATCTCACACTTTCAGAGCTACAGCACTACACAAAACACACCCGTGGGTGCACTGCACACCATTTATGATCTATATCACAATTAGAAATGAAAGGTCTCCCTCAGTGAAAAATGTCAGTTGGGTTTGAAAGAGTTCAAGCCTTTCATTCTCCCCCTGGTGTGGGAATAGATGGAGAAAGGGTAAATGGTAATGATTCTTTGAAAAGGTTCTTGATGTCTTTCTTAACCTCTTAACTGTTAGTGGTGGGGGTACAGTAACACATGTTGCTAATGCTTTAGTTACTGTCACTTTACAGTATATACAGTTTAAAACAACTCAGAATTGGAAAATATGGATAAATTAATAAGAATAGGGAAATTTTATAGGTTTTTTTTTTTTAATTTATCATATAAATACTTCACTACTCTGAATATACAGTAATAAAGACAACCCCAATTTTGCAACACTGTGCTTCTGGAAAATACTTATTGAACATAAGAAACACCTTGATGAAATAAAGCAGGCAAATCTACCATATTTGCCATTACTTAATGCACTAGCTCATTTAAAAAAGAAAAAAAAAACACAATACATTTTTACTTAAGTTGCTTTCTGCTTACATTTCTATTTTTCCTGCACTCCCCCTCTGGTCTATTGTATTATGATTGAACCAGACAATTGTACATTTATAATGATACAATTGTTACAATTTGAATAGGACACGACACCTAAAAGGCACAAAAAAAACCTGAGTAGTAACCAATGAATGGGTATGGAACAAATCGGGACCCAAGCGCTAATTAATGAATCACAAATACTTATAAAACATTACTTGAAAATATAAATGAGTTATAAAATATTTTAACTATATTTTTTGTTTTATAGTTTCCTTTAAAAGATGACATTCATAAATGTTACCTCATAGCGTAACAGCAAGCCGACACAGAGAAAAGTCCCATCCAATAGTATTACCACAGATTAATCACAAATCTGTGAAACCTGCAGTTTCACAGTTTTCAAAGTGACATACGAAACAACATGTTACAATGCTACAATACCAAAAATCCCTCCAGGGGATTAACTTCAGGCAATTGTCCATTTTATCCCCCACTGCTGATCTATAAATATGTCACAGCCACCAAAATACTGGCACCGGCATTATATGGGAGGATGACATTTGTCTTTGTGTGAAATAATCAGCTGAGACAATTTAAACCTCAGCATGTGCAGGCTAAATAAGGCTCTGCCTGTCAAGGCAGTCTAGTCTCTTCCCACTGACTCCTGCCTAATGTTTAACATGAGAACAGATAGCAGAGCAAACTCTACGCTTAAACATACACCGTCTGCCAAATTTAACGGTTCGTAGTTATTAAGCAAAGGAGACTGCAACGTCTGAAAGTAACAACTGCAGCTGAATCAGTAACCATTGGTAATGTAATATCCCTTTTATTGCCTGCTTTATTTCCCCCTAACATGTTACATAATCTCCATTTGCATATAATCAGTTTTATCAGTTTTATCATTTCTGCTGTTTGCATTGCATATTAAGTGTTGATGTTCTTTGTTCTTTAATGAATCTTACCACTATTAGCGCTGTAATGATCCAGTTTCATCAAACGGTATTTCTAAAGGGCGACTCAGAAAAATATGTTGCCCTTTAGGAAACGCACCTAATGTTTGTAGGATCTCTGCCCGAGAGACAACAATATGGCTGTACACAAGATCTGTGTGTGCATTAGTGTTTCTCTATTTCTTTTAGAGGCTTTAGGGTTTTGAATGTTTTGGAATCAGTAATGATCATTACACACTTCATAAGTTGCTGCTTATCCTCAAACAAAACATCCTCATGTTTTGTTAATAGTCTGTTTTAAACAGTGTGTTAGTTACACATTTCATCTCATTCACAGTTGCCACAAAACACATGAATTTGGCGTTTTCTGAGCATTTATGAGACAAGTTGCGTTGACAGCCATTCATTTGAGAACTCGCATTACAAATGTCTTCGGAACAAGAGCTGCTACTATATCACCTGTGTGTTAATAATGATAAAATAGGCTATTGTGTTGTTGTTACGGAGATAAAACTGAGTACAATTATAAAATGTAAATTTGGGTTAGTGTTTTGCTGCTCTAGCCATCAGGGTAATTTATCAATGCAAATTTTTTGTTACGACTATGAGGCATAAAACCCATGAGTATAAATTGAGTAAGGGTACGTTATATGGCTTATGAATTGAACTTTTCATTTTGAAATACATGCACATTGTTTTGTACAGCTAACAATAAATTTGTGACAGTTAAGGTAAAATCGAGCTTGTTGTACATAACCATTGGTCAAAATAACAATATTTTAGTTTGGTTAAAAAAACCCTGGGTACCAGTTGGTACCGAGCAAAGTTTAGACAGCATTGAATCGGTGCTGTATTGCCAATAATAGGATTTTTAGTGTGCAGACAAATCCAGGAATTCAGGACATGGTTAGAAATTGTAAAGAAAATCTGTTGACAGAAAGAACTTAACGAGCAGGCAGGTGAAAGAACGTGGCTAAAAGAAGAAATAGCAAATCAAAGAAACAAAACTAAAAGCAGAATTGTGTTTTGACAGTTGATTTGAAGGAGAACACTGTTTCAGCCGCCGCTGTAACAAAGCCAGTATCAGTAGAGCCCTGCCTGGAGCGCTAAGTCAGAACAATGGCTCATAGATGGCTAAAAGGTCCAAAATATAGCTGGAAGCAAGGCCTTGAAAAGCACTAAAAGTTATCAATCAAATTTTAAAATCAATCAGGAAACTGACAGGCAACCAACGTAAGGATGCCAGAATATGAAAAATGTGGTTCCATCTCTTTGAGCTGATTAAAAGCCCGGCTGCAACAATGAGCTGCGGCTTGTTCGTATATAAAATGACATAGTAATACCAGAAAATAACCAGTAAAAGCATGTATGACTCTTTTATATTAGTAATAGACATAACTAATCTAATTTTGGCAGTATTTAAAGCTGAAGAGAACATGACTGAATTACTGCATCGTTAATGTGGGTCAAGGTTTAAAGTTTGATTGAAGATGCTGCAGTGTTTTAGGTGCAGCCTGTGCGATATTGGTCAAAAGTTTAAAAAAGACTGCTTAGTTTGTCACGTTATCATACTAACACTCCTTGAAGCCACGAGACATCCAGTCCTTTTATGGCTGTCAGAATTACAACATGTCCCCATGAAAGATTTTCAGACAGCGTTTTCAGGGTTGAGAACATTGCAGTGTGCAGCGTCACCAGTGTATTTTATGGGCTGACTGCCTTGCTCAAGGGTATAATAGAGTTTCTTCACTCTTGGGGTCACTGGCGCTAGCTACTGTAAATCTAGAAGAAGAAAAGAAAAGACAAAAAGCCTTTTGTTGTTTTATAAGGAAAACCTTGCAGGAGCTTCTGTATTCATCTTTGAGTAACCTCATTTTGCTGACCTTTTATGCACGGCAGCTTCTCTTGTGTGAATGATTTTGGTCCTGCATACTGAATTTTCCAAGGTTCTTTCTGAGTCAACCTCCATCCTCATAATGAAGGTTTATGAAACTGGCCAACTTTACAGCCTCCCACATAATGAAAAAATAAGCTTATGTATATAAGCATTAGTCATAACATAATTTGTCTATTTTTCTGTCTGATCCGTCCAACACTGGTTGAACACAATTTGATATAAAAATTAGTTGGACTGTGCACTAGTGTGCAAGAGTTTTGCATTTTAGTCATAGTACAGAATATTGAATGAGGGCACAAGGCTTAGCGAGCCATTAAAAAGCTCCTTTGAAGGTCTGATAGATGACTGAATGAATGATGTATTCTCTTGCAGTAACAGGCCATGATTAGTAGCCACGATAGTGGGGCTGTCTTGTTTTCCCCTTTTGAGTCAGTGTGTGTGTGTGTGTGTGTGTGTCTGATCATGGCAAAATGTGGTCCTGGAGACACCTACTGTACCAGGAACTACCACAGAGGCAGTTTTGAGTACTTAAGAAGTTGTTCGCATGTCTGTCTGTGGACTGATTTTGTCACCGTGACAGCGACACAACAGTGCAGGATACAGTCACAAAACCTTAAAGTGACCTTACAGTACTGATCCCTCGTGGGATTTTTATATGGCAATATGAAAAAGTAACACTGTGATTTGGTTTGTGCATTAAAGGATAAGGTGATATTCTGTGTTGTCAACAAATGTCACGAGAAGAACAAAAACAAGAACATGATGAACATGGGCACTGTAGTTTATTTTGAGTCAGTCACACACACAGTCCTGCTGCTGCACAAATTGTGTATTAGTCTAACACTGACATTATTCCCCAACAAATGCACTATTTGCTCAGGTTTGAGTAATATTTCTAAATGAAAATTTATATGCAGGACCTGTTTTTAAAGATTTATGCCTTCAGTTGAAACAAATGAACTTGAGTCTGAGTGCCAGACAGGCTGGCAAGTCAGAAGGTATTGAGTGAAGGACTAATGCATTTGTTGGTTTTGGTCTTTTCATGAATTTTGGATTTTTTGACAATAACAAATATGTAGAATATTGCCAGCTTTGATCTTTAGGTAGCTGTATGTTATGGCATAGAAAAGTCTTAGCTTTGTGAACACTTTATGACAGAAACCATATACAGTACTTATAATTTTATTGCACATCATGTTGGCCTCATAGTTTTACTGAACTGCAGTGGTAATAAAACTGTTGCTTTGTATTTAAAACAAATCTCAAGCAGACCCTGCCATCTGTACCATGGTATGTGCTGCAGTGGGCCGAGGTAACCTCTCTGCACATGCTCACTGTGATCTGGTGGTCTAATGAGTGAGTGGTCCTCAACACCTCAGACTGCACCAGTATTTAAGAAACCTGTTTGGTCATTTTAGTGGTGCATGTGCACAAGGATGTAGTGAACTAAACTGGTTCTAAATCTATACTCGCTAAGTAATTAGCAAGTCAACAACACGTAGGCATATATGCAGATTTGGGGAATTTCTGCCACCAATAAACTGACTTTGGGAATAGAAGTCTCGAAATTGCTTGTGAAGTTCTACTCGCTATCTATACTAGACTCTATTTTAAAAAACAAAACAGTTTTTCAAGTTTAAAAGAAGCCTAAGGATTTTGGTCACTCACTAGAGAGCCATCAAGATACAGCCCTGGTCTCCTACTCTTTGAAAATGCAGTATCTGTTTCACAAGGTAACAATTAAACTGCAGCTGTCAGCAGAGGAGATATTAAACTCGTTCCCTGTTCTGCCTCCTTTTCTGCTGACGGTGACCTTGGTAGGGAGACAGAGGCTGGCTGCTGAAGCCTCATGCTGGTGGAGAGGGTTCGCAGGCTCCATCTCATGGAGAGCCAGCCATCTGGGATAGGGATATTCATCACACTGCAACAGTAAACACACAGCCACTGGCACAGACACTATCATCCTCATCACCATCATCATCACCAGAACTCGCCAACATCATCACATGTGCCGGGGCTCTGTGAAAATCCCGGACCGCCAGTCCTACTGTCATGCAATGTCATCTAATCACGTGAGGTGACAGAATTGGCTGAATGCCAGGATTATCTTTATCATTTATTTTTAAAATTCAAAATGTGAAGAAAAAACCCTTTTCATCATGCTCATAAATATACGTTAAATGGTTGCTTGAGGTTTCATGTCAAATTCCGATGTTTGTCAGTGCCTTCCAAAACACCCCGTTGTTCCAAAAACGAATATCGCCTTTTCAAGGAAAGGGACAGTTATCCTTCTGATATTGTCATTACACTGTCAATCATCCTTTCAGTAATTATTCAGTGATTTCACTGGAGCTTGTTCACAGGTTTTCTTGTCAACCAATGATCATTGTAGCTTGAAATTCTGGTGTATTTCAACTTGATGTATTTCCCATAAATGTGGTCATTGTGACTCTAAGGGTCTTGCTAACTTTGTGCTGTGTTCCTCTGTTGTAGAAATTCAAAACAATTTATACTGGGGCAAGTCTCACACAGCCTTTACATGCATCATTTCAGGCAGCTGTCTCTGAGTCTGACGGAAAGTAAACACAGAGAGATGCATGGTGGAAAAGCCATTATGGCGAACTGCATCTACATCCAGGTCAACTTGCCAGTTGTCCTAACCACCTTGCATATTCATCCATGCAGGCTGGTTTGTTTTACAGGTGCAGAAACCGAAAGGCACCAGAAACATCCTGAAAGACAATGTACGTCAGCGAAGTGGTGATGTTCCTGTGGTCTTTGCTCTCCATGCAGTGATAAAAATTGATGATAATATAATAACAATATAATATAATATAATAATATCCATATGTATGGAAAATATGCCAGGTGGAAATATACTGGAGGTTTCCTTTAAGAATATTTAGATTACCTCACCTCTACAGTCATTGCTGCTTTGCTACTCCACCATCCCAACCTCTACTGGTGTCAAGGCCCTGTATATGGATCTCTGAAAGGCCACTATTAAAGGACGCTTACCCCTGTGATTTGGCCTAACTGACATGGTTAAAACCAAATCTCTTTGTCTCTTTTTTAAAATAAAGCATCTGAATTTTTTTTTTTAATTTTTTTTGTCTCTGATCTACCATCCCTGTGATTAAGGTATGGTTAAATTTAGACAATTACAGGTACTTGCTTAATGTTAGGGAAGCTTGGGTTGGCTAATGAAGAAACCACTACTGACTCTTTGAAGGGGAAAACACACTTATTATTGTCTCCAGTGTTGAAGTCACACACATTTTACATCCAAACTTTCACCACAAACTCCTTCCTCAGACTTTTTTCCGCCTTTGTAACATCATGTTTACTTTAAACAACATAAACATATAGCATTCAAGCCAATGGCAAATCATAAGACCATGTCATAAAGAGGACAGTCAGTGTTATCACAAACACAAGAGATCCCAAGTAATGAAAATGTAAAAATAAGTTGCTATTGCTGCAATTTTTCTGGGAATGAAAAACCATCCCCTAGCCTTGAGTATATCTGTTATTTTGTGACTATTATTGTGTGTGTAGGTTGCTTCCCTTTAATTTGTCTGTTGATCACTGTAGAAACTCGCTGTAGATTTGTTGTGTTTTTGTTTTGGAATTCACCGTGTTTTCCTCCCTCGAGTGTGTTTTTTGTGCCAGTAATTATTGATTGACGTTTGGTAGGTGCATGGGTCCGTGTTTGACTTGGGTGACAGTTGGCAATTGGTCCATTAGCCAGAGGCACTTGCAGGTGATTGGTTGCCCAGATAACATCATGCTACATACAGAGCCGGGCTGACTTGTGATGCTGGGTGGGAGCCTGTTCTTCCTCACCTCCTGACCGTGCACCACTGACCTTCTTTGTATGCAGTATGGTGATTGTTAGAAGCTGTATATCTCTGTTGGAGTTCTCTGTTGGGGAATAGTAGGTGTGAGCTGCCTGTAATCTTATCTTTGTTTTTTCCTGTGTTGTTAGTTTGACAGGTTAGCAACTGCACTAGTTTTCTTAAAGATTGTTGGGTTGTTCTGTCTCTGCACAATGTAGAACTCCTTTTTTTATGTTGGCCTTTCTCAACCTGAATTTGAATTCTTCTGCTTCCTAATATTGTATATCGACTATTCTGTTGTGGTCTGGTTTGGCGATTTGAACAAAAGAAAACAACAACCTTGCTTTCACTGTACACAACGATCATATTATTAAGATATTTTAATAGTTCATGAATCCAATGCTACTTAAGCGCGCACCTTGTAAGTTAGGTAACAATTACACAAAATGTAACTGTAGCTTTAATTTACACTTTAAACATCACAGCATTCACAAAAAAAAGACAGTTATAAATGGATGTTCTCTTGTCAATGCACCTTCAGGTCAAACGTGTCGGCAGAGACTCGTTAGCAATTTCTCTGAATCATGTATATACTAATGTGCCCAAACTTCTGCAACCTTAGGCAAAGTACATACTTTTTTGATTTTCAAAGTGAAACGATGATGTTCAATTCAGGGGAGTGTGAGGTCCCTTCCAAAAGCTGCAGTTTGTGCTTCTTGAAGTAGTTCATGGTGGATATCAAGGTCTTCTTTGGGTCATTGTCCTGTTGTAGAAGCCAGCCTCTTTCCAGTTTCAGTTTATTGACTGACTGCATTATATCTGCATCCAGAAATTGATGATATTTGGTGAAATCCATTTCTCCATCCATCCGTGCAATGTTTCCTGTAGCAGTGGCTGCTACACAACCCCGAGGCAGAATATTTCCACTCCCATTCTTAATGGTTGGCAAAACTTTTGCATATGCCACAGTTTCATTTTCTCAGTTATTTAAGTTCATGAAATAAAAAAGTAATTTAAAGAAGGGCTCATTTTTTAAAATATCTGTTTGCTTCATGGGTTGGATTTACTTCTTTCCATTTCAAAAAAATCAACAACGTAAAAGATAAAATGATCTGCCCTTCTTTCCCTGGACTCTGCTATTTTTCCTGTTTTATTTTGAAATTGCCTACCTTGTCTGTCTGTTGTGTCCCTTCCTGCCCTTGTGTGTGTTTTCCGCCTTTGTGATTGCCTGCCCCGCCCCGATTAGTTTCACCTGTTCCCCATTACCTTTGCCTTCCTTGTGTATGGAGTCCCTGTGCTCCCCTCACTCTTTGTAGGATCATCTGTTCCTGCGTTTGGTTCCTGTGTTTTCCTTTGTGCTTGCTACCTGCTTGAACTTACTGTTGTCTGTCCCTGCCTTTTTTGCCTGCAAGCCTGTTAATTTTCAATACTAAAGTATCTTCTTCGTGTGTGTCTGCATTTAGGTCCTCCCTGCCTGTGCCGTGACAAAAAAAACCCCCAAAACAATCACATAAACCATATTACAAAATGCTTGAAACAATTGATAAGAACCCACATAAAAGCTCACATTAAAGAATGGGTATTAGTGGCAGCGTAACATAAAACTGGTGTACATTCAGCCATCATCATCCCACCCAATCACCCGTAGTAAAAACGAGATCCCCATCATCATTCACCAATATATACTAGGTCTTCAACAACTAAAAAAATTAATATAGCATGTTCTGCTGTTTTAAGGAAAAATTATGAAAAATACCTTGCAATGTGGCCAAATACACCATTTAGGAAAAGAAACTGTCCATACAGATTTCACTGACCCTTCTCTCCTGGTGAGCCCACTCTTGTCTGTTAGGCGAAGGATGTTTTCTGGTGAATGACAATGGCTCCACCAGAATGGCAACCTGAATCAGATGTATTATTAAAAAAATGTCAGCTCTGCCTATGTGTTCACATCCCCAAACCCAGTGACAGGCTGAGTGCCAAGACATACTTGTCATCCATGATCATGGGCTCAATATGAAAAGAGAAGAAATTTGAAGAAAGCTAGAGAAGGCAATTCTTTGAATAAAACATTCAGGGAAATGAATGAGTGCTTGGGATGGGAGTTCTGGCTCTTCTTAGTGAGCCAGAAGAGAGATAATTTGGCTCAGCTGAGCAATAAGAGCCAGCTCTTTCAGCTCCCAAACGGCTGTTCATTTAGTACTTCTGAGTAACTTCTGGGTTCTATAATTCAGCCAAATTTAGCAATGTTTTGACTTATGATTGCTATGTGTGCATGCATACCACTTAAATTATTCATTTTAATACTTAACCTTGTAATTTCCAGAATACAATAATTTAACATTTTGTTTTGTATAAAAAAATTGATGTAAAAACATCCAACAATATTACAGATATGTTTTGAAGGTTTTATTTATATTGAACATTGTAAATTAGCACTTAACACTGTACAGTCGGTAGACCATCAGCCGACACATCATTATTTCCTGCTACCTGGCAGAGATCGGCGACGTATACATCCTCTAATTTTTCCCGTTAGAATTTTGAAAATTAATTGATGGTATGAATAATTTAGTTACATGTTTGGTTGACTGACGTGTTATTGCAGGCTCTCACTCAGCTTTTCAACCTTAATTTAACCAGGAAAAGGCCCATTGAGATTAAAAATCTCTTTTACAGTAGCATCCTGGCCAAGACAAGCAGCAGCACAATTAACAGGGCTACAGACATACATATAACAATTTACACTGAAAATAAAGAATGAATTACAGAATCATAAAATATCAAAAATATTAATCAAATGTTCGTCACAAGTCATAAACACCAGGGATCAAACAGGGCCAATATGAATCAGTCAAAACATCTACAGCCAAATGTGCCTGCCTCCAAGTCATTTTAAATTACTTGCATCCAGTGAGACCTGCTCCCTGAGAATTTGGTAATTTTGCAATTGGTTCCAAGAAGAGGGAGCAGCATACTTAACCACCCTTTTTCCCAATTCAGTAAAAAAGGTGTTTAAGCCACGATAGCTTCTGTTTGCTTGGTTCAACCCAGGCAACGCTACACAGCCCAGATTTGGATTTTTCTGGTGCCAAACATCTGCCAAGAAGGCAGCGAGGAGGAAACCAAAACTGAGAGATCACAGCATTCCTCCCTAAACCTTTGGGGCACATCACAGACATCCATTTTATCTCTACTGTCTGTGGTTGCTGCTGAGTTTGTCCAGTGGCATAGTGACAGTGTGAAAAGACGATGCAGTCCTGCGCATACTGTAGCTAGTCAATGACAAATGTGTCCCATTGTGTTGACATTTAATTCAATCAGCAAGTATAATTTTGTTAACAGTGCAGTTAACAGGTAACACCCTTTCCCATTTTGTCTACACCACACATCTTATGTTCTACACTTTCTTAATGTATTAACGTTCCTATTTTAAACTTGTTCAAATTCATAGAGGACAGGGATTTTTTTTGTGGAGGACTGGGTGAGAGGTAATTTTCGAGATGCATGACTTTATTCGTCCATGCAGATGTGTAGGGTTTGCTTCATTAATACACATGTCACACCTGAGGTGCAGTGATGTCAGATGTTAGCATTTATACTAAATGACTTTATTTATAATGGGAAGTTTTGCCAGTGCTGCACCTGGCCTGCAATCTGCAATCTCTATACACTCTACTGACAAATTTCAAGATATGAAATCAGTCACAGGATGATTCATGGAGATGATTGCTGGTGGGTTCTTTTTAATTAGGCTCTCTTGCAAGTTTGTTGCATCATTGTGACGAATCTGGATTGTTGAGAAATTCTGTAATTAGTGAAAATGTTTGTTATATCTTATGCATAGGGTCTGTCTGAGGGTCCCAGAAGCTTTGTAAAGCTTTGATACAAACAACCAGACTGAGGTTGTTAATTCTTATGAACAAATCACTGTAGTCACACATTGTGAATATTTTACATTGCATTAAGACTCAATTTCATAATCTTCTTATTGCTCCATATTGCAGAAATATTTGCTGTGATGCCTTGACTGAACTAAAAGTTTGCACAGTTATTTATACATTGAGTCAGTTTCATAACCTTCTGACCCTTAAAGCCTGTGACTGTGTGTATAATTTAAAAAATGCATGAAAGATGATATTCATTGTACCTTGTTTATTCCTCCCTTCTTACTGTGATCCGTCAATCGTGATCAGTAATCCCGAGTTGATTTTGCTGCAGCTAACTATTGCGACCAAAGGATCAATAGTGTATTGTGCTCCATAACAAGGTCTGCTGAATGGCTGATAATTAATACATACTGTATCAGTAAGGGCCTTCTTGGTGTGATTGCGCATGCTGAAATGACTGCTGAGGCTTTGTGTCTCCAAGGAGGTGGAAATTAATTCTTCAGTGAACTAAAACAAAATATCCACTAAATCATTTGAAAAATGACAAATTGAAATGACACAGTTTTGTATATTTTTGACGACAGTGGGTCAATTATTTTGCTGATGCACTGATAATGTTGATTAATGGCACCATACGTATTTGATGTTAAAGAATAGGTCAAGTATCCAAAACCTGATGTGCGTTATTACTCTGTGGCATAGATCCCCATTGTTGTCCACAAAATATTGACAAGACTAAGCATTTACAGTCTTGCTAGACGCTCTGTGAGGCAGTACTTAGGCGCAGCCGAGTTCTGAGTGAAATACTAATGTCAAAATGCTAACATGCTGATGTTGAGCAAGTATATTGTTAATCATGTTCACCGTCCTAGTTTACTGTGTTACCACGCTAACATTTGCTATTTAGCAATAAACACAAAGTACAGCTGAGGCTGACGTGTATGTCATTAGTTGGCAGGTCCTTTGCAATAACCACAAACAACATCTCATGGCTTCATGGCAGTTGTTGAGGTATATCAGTCTGGACTAAAGTGTTAGGCTGGAAACAAACCATTTCACTGAGTGGCAAGTTACTTCATTACTATGAATGGGCTCGATCATTTATTTCGAGTCAATCTTATATGCACCATCTCGCAGCCATCGATACTCACTAGCGCAGCAAATCCATGACTGAAAATAGTCCCCAACAAATACACTATTTACTCCTGTTAGTCAGTCATGTTATTTAATGTGTCATTCACGTACAAGTGCCCAGCCCGTGTGAACTTATAAGACACCAAAAACAGAGTTGCAATAATGACACATTTATAATCATTCAACTAGAAGAACTCATCAGAACAGAAGAATATTAAATTAAAAAAAAGTGACGTCTCTAAATCATCATATAATGATGAATACAAGGAGAAGATGATTTGTTAGCACTGTCTGACATTGTTTGATTGTTGGTATTCAGGGCAATGTGAGTCACATTAAATGTTTTATATTTCACTTGAAAATCGTTTCAGCTGTCTGGAAAAAAAACCCCCTGACAGATATGAACACATGCTTATAAACATTCTGTCCTTCTGACACCCGTGCAGATGATTGGTACTGTACCATAAGCCTCTTGTTTCCTTCAGAAAAGCAAAGCCTCTGCAACACAAACACACCTATAACAGGGGCACTCAGAGGCTCTCTTGCCATGATGTTGGAAAAATATTCTACTTGAGTGCCCACACTGTTGTTGCTCTCATAGCTGGCTGAGCGGCTCCCAACTACCCCCCCAGCCCCCCGTCCCCCCAAACCTCTATCCCTGCTTCTATCCACTGCACTTTCCCTGCCCCATTCTCTCTCCATTTCCTGTGTCACTGCTTCCCCATCTTCTCTTTCTCTGTTTCCCCTCTGACGCCCCTTCTTCATCTCCTCTCTCTCCTGCATCTCGCCCTCTGTCTGTGTCTGAACTTCTGCCTCACTCTCCCAGGTAAGGATGCTTTGATCCCACATCATGTGTGGGTGAGCGACCCCTTAAAGCAAAGGGCTCCACTTTTCACAGGTGAATCACTTTGCTTTGCTTTTATGTGGCTGCCACCAAGTCCCACGAAGTCAGACCTTTGTGCGTTAGCAGGAGCAGAGGGTTTCAGATGTCCATGTTGTATAGCCAAACAGCTATGAATAATGAAACAAAGGTCTGATATAAGAGGTAGATGCAAAAAGGAGACACTCAGCGTACACTTTCCAACAGGTTTTCCACCAGGAATAGATTATTATTACATGTCCTTTAATAGTTGGAATGAAAAATGTTTTGAAATGCTGCTTAAACAGGACATACAGTACCATAATGTACACAGTATGTTAAACAATTTGATCATAAAACCACTGTGAATTTTCGCCGGCATACAGCTGGAATGTGTTTTGGAGCTGGCGAGTGCATATTTCTTCTTTTGGTAAAGTTAAGACTCCAAGGTGGCCTAATTAAGAATCCTATCCAAAGTTCATCCACTCCCCAAAATTCTGATTCATCCCATCGACTTGCTCTGACACTTCTCTGAGTTGAAAAAAAAAAAAAAAATCCAGAGTCCTAGCTAGCTTCTAAGCAGTAATACTTGCCTGCGATATTATGGGAGACATCTCAAGGTCTTCCAGAGCAGCTCTCTAGGGTTGCCTAGCTACCAGCCGATTGCATGTCTCACAGCTCCCACTCTTTTCTTCTGTCTTGTTCAACATGAACTGAATGTTTGCATCTCTACAGAGAAAGAGAGAGGCTAGCTGCCAAACACTGGGAAGGCAGATCAACACACGTTAATCATGCTCAATAAAAATCCCCATTCCTCATCGTACAAAAGAGGTCTTTCACTAAATAATTAAAGGCTGACTGGGATTGATGAAGTCAGTATAATGTCAGTGCAGCCTTTAATAAACTCTCTGTTTCACATAACTGAGTAACTGAGTGGCTCAGCAGCACATGTCAGGGAGTCATGACTGGTACTGGATAGACACAATTATTTCTAATATCAAGCTGTCATGGTCTATGTCATATATTAAACGGTGTCTATCTATCTATCTATCTAGCTATCTATCTATTAAATAATAAATCATATTTAAAAATTAATAATTTGGTCAGTGCAAGTATAGACCAAAGTAGCAAAACAAGCTCAGCAGACTTTTAAAGGTGCCAGCGCTTTAAACGAGTTGTACAACAGCACATTTATTTTATAAAAATACAGTCATTGCATAACTTTTCGAGTTGAGTGCAAATTTTTTTCTCATTCAAAGCGTCTATATACAATATATTTTTATACAATTATAAAATTGATCAAATGACCCAGCAGTGTTCCCTAAAATTATATTAAAAGAATGGACAACATATTGTTCATTCTTTTAAATGAACAATTCAAAAGACCTTGCCTTTCCAAGAATGGAATCAATGTGTAACTGTTCTTTTGTCAGGAAGCAGCATGTAATTTGTTACTACTGTAATTATAGCAAAAAACACGATAGTGTTCAAAGTTTGTACGTAGCTGCTAATTCCAGTTCTTAAAAAAGAACCAGGAAATTACACAGAGAAAAGGTGCATTCATGTAGAATTTATAGCAGATTAAAGTTTACAGAAAATGTCATGTAAAAAATCTTAGTAACTGGGAAAATTACATACAGCCATTTGGTATCCCTAATATATGTTCATTAAAAATTACACTGTTTATAGTCTTGATTCTTGTTATCATTTGTATTGTTAATTGTAATTTACAACCATTCCTCAGTGTTTTTCTTTGTTCAGGTAACCTTTTGACCACTGAGTATTAATTGATACTAATTAATGGGAAAATGTTTTCACTGTAACACTTCATTTAAACATTCTAAGAAATTAGAATATATATCAGTTTGAAAATGATCACATTTAATGAAACATATTAAGTGTGTTCTTTGATTTGTGATAGAGGGATATATAAATAGAATTGATTTGACTTGATTTTGTGAAGCTTCTGTATTTTATTCTTGTTCTGCTGTATATCTACTGTATTATTGTGTAATTCAAATTCCTCGTATGTGTTCCCATGCTTGGCCAATAAAGCTGATTCTGGTAGAACACACAGTTGTAGCCGTGATGGTCGACAATGCTTCAAATAGGGATGTTGCTGCAAAAAAGCCACAACGCTTAAAATGTGGATGCTTCACATACATCGCCAACCCAGGAGCACAGGAATCATCTTCACCGGTCACCACAGTCTCAAGGTGGGCACCCAAGATAAGTGTCACCAATTCAGTATCCTACCAAATGTGAAATATGTTCACAATCTCCCCTTCTGTTCCTAAGATTTGGCATTGAATAATGGCCAGAAAAGTTTTTTTTTTTGCAGAACTTTATGAGGCCACGGTGAAATTGAACTTTGACCTTTTGGATATAAAATGTCACCACTTCATAATTTTATCCTATTAGACATTTGTGTGAATTTTTGTCTTAGTTAGTGTATGAATTCTTGAGTTATGGCCAAAAACATGTTTTGTGAGGTCAAAGTGACCTTGACCTTTGACTTTTGACCACCAAATTCTAATCAGTTCATCCTTGGGTCCAAGTGGAGGAAATTCCCTCCCGTCCTTCCTGAGATACCAGTTGGGACAGACAGACAGATGGGCAACCTGAAAACATAATGCCTCCATCCACGGCTGTTGCTGGCGCGGAGACATAAAACAGGTTAGTGAAAGATTTTGCTTTTTCTAGAGATTTACCGGTACTTGGGCTAAAAATGGCAATTTTGCCATGACTGTTGGACTAGAGCAAAGCCTGTGGAGTATATTAAAAGGTTCATTCCCTGGGAATTCTGATTGCGCATAGGTAGTTTCATGGCAACCTGGCCAAAAGTATCCCATTCTCACATTTGAGAAGCTTGAACCAGTGGTTTGGCATTTTTTCTTGAAAACTAACTGAAACGAATAAACGGTTGCCAAAGGTGTTTCCACATTTCCACATTTCCACATTCTGTCAGTCAACAAATTGTTTCAACTCTAGAATAACGTATCCAAAGTGTAGGAGGTTAATTCTCCAGAGAGCATAAATGTGCTAAGTATGTTTCATGGCAGTCCAGCCATGCAGCTTAAAGATTAGCCGTGCAAAGGGGAAAACGTCTCAATGATGGCACCTAAAGGTTGAAAATATTAAGCTCCATCTCCTGGGGACATTAATGCATAAAGAAAATGTCATTAATATCTAGCCGTTACTTTTGTAGATGCTTTGCCCTAAACCCAAATGTTTGTCGGTGGGGATTTTAAACTGACAGCGGCACCATAAGAAAGGTCAGTAGTTCACCAGAGTTATCGGTAGTGATGCTCTGGGCACAGCATCATCTGTGCTGTTAACAGGGAAAATAGTAACAGACTGGAGAAATACCCCGGGGAAAAAACAACGAATGCAACTTTTAAAATGACACGTTCGCCACACTGATTTAGAATATGAAAAAACCTTTTTACAGTAAGTGGCACAAAGAGAGAATCTCAGCCTGGGCTTGAATATTGCACTATTATACTCGTCTCTCTCAAAACAGCCAAATAAATAAATAAATAAATAAAACACACTTTAAATGCATCACAGTCAACAGACCATCGGCAAAAGCTAAACTGTAAAACCTTCAAACAAGCTTGAAAAACCACAATCCACACAAATTATAACCTTATGCACTCCCATAAAACCCACGCCTGCGGAGCTCTGCTTCCTGCACTACCTTTTTTTTCCTTTTCCTTTTTTACCTCGCGGGTGGCTCTGAATTCACCCTTTAATCAATGAAATAAGATACACAAAATTGTTTGAGATCACTGTACTGTATTTTCATTGACTTGAGGTTAGCCAGTTTGAAGATAATTTGCACTAAATGTTGCCTTTGTGCTCCGAGCCCTGGAGGAGTACTGGCTGCCAAGTGTTTAATGCCATCATCTAATTTCTTTGGTCATTTTGTCATGTTTTGGTGTCAAGGTAATTTAAAGTCAAGTGTGTTTGTGCTCCTTCTCCACAGGGGTTTTAAAGTCCTATTTAATTCAGATAAACAGATTTTAAGAGGCTGCACTGTCAACTAAAGATCTTTCGCAGCAAATAAAAGCACTACTGAAATTGATTACAGTCGGTTTCCTGCTTCAAGATTGAAAGATTTAGGAGCGCTGAATGTGGGCTTGTATGTTCGCGCGTATGTTCATTTGCTCTCATTCGTCACTGTGTGTGGTGCCAACTTGATAAATGACCACTTTTCTCAGCACAGTCTCCTTCAGAAACTTCCACCATTTAAAACCACTGCACAGACATCTGTTTGTTTGTAGATCTACCAAACTGTCTGTAGATCATGTGACACAAATGGCAGAGTACTGCCATCACAATGATGGGCAGTCTCAAACCGCATGCTGGCAGCCACTCATCAGCTTTATTCTGTGGCAGGCTAAGCGGCCTTTTCGGTCAGGGTAAACATTTCCAAACGGATATCCAATCATGAAAAAAGAATAATCCAGAGCAGCAAAGGCCAATCAATGGCCCCGGACACCCGTCTTTGATATCATGGCTCTCAGTTGACTTTCACTTCCTCTGTAGTCCGCACAAGAAAACACAAACATGTGAAAGACAGCAGTATCAGACTAAATTGTAAGTGGTACCTTGCAGACCAAAACGATCACATCGTATACCCAGTGCCTTCACAGAATCATTGATGAATACCAGTGGCTTGACAAATTGACCACCACCTGAAAATTGTTGGTTTTCAATGGACTCTCCCCGATCTGTACTCTGTTTTGGAAGATAATCCCCTAGAATTTCAAGATACTAACAATCCACAAGTGTTCAACTGCTGAACTTTGGAGGATAGGAGCTGAACAGGCAATCTACTTTACATACACCTACAGCCATCCTATGATGTTTGATTTCAGGGCTCATCATGGCCAAGAGACTAGATGGATGTTTTATTCACATAAAAAAATTCACAAGATACATTATCACAGGTCACAGGTTGCCATTTTGAGTGGTTGTCAATATTTAATATGAGGCGACCTGAGGGCAGACCATATAAAAAACTAAAAAACAATAAGAGAGAGCAAAGCAAGAGTAGAGGGAGAAGAGAGGATTGCATCTCTTTTTTGTTAAGACTGCAATGGAAAATGAAGGATAACCCCGTTGGCACAACACACAAAAGGATTGCCAGGAACAAGTGGAGCGATGGCAGACAGTTAGTCAAGTTCTCTACAGGTGTCCTTAAGGCTCACATCATTTCTTGTATGTGTGGCCTGTCAGTACATTAACTGGTACAGACACAA
Organism: Xiphias gladius; assembly: GCF_016859285.1. NCBI lineage: Eukaryota > Metazoa > Chordata > Actinopteri > Istiophoriformes > Xiphiidae > Xiphias > Xiphias gladius. The sequence goes on from NC_053422.1 coordinate 7,777,813, forward strand.
GGCTTAGTAATTAAATCCCCTAGACCGAAAAAAACAAATCACTTAGCAGCGCCGCCTGTGCCATGAAAATACAATATGTACACATGTGGAATCGATCTTTACATGTGAAAAAGTTGTATTTTATAAATGAGTATAAGTGTAAGTACGAGTGTTCCAAGATCACATGCCTATATGTAAATATGTCCCATGGATGTGACATTTTGTGTCTTTTTTGTCCCTTACAAAGAAATACATGTGAATGAAATGTTTTCACGTGATGTCTTAGATTTCACCTGCAAAACAAATCTAAAAACCATGTGTACAAGTATATAAGCAAATTTATCACGTGGCCAGACATGTCCACAAATGACATGACTGATTTTATACGGTGTTTCACGTGTGATAAATATGTGAACTTGGTTTTTGTGTAATAAACTTTATTTATTTTTTTTTTTTGTGAGTTTCCAAAGGTTGATTTTTAAAAAAGGTTTCAGTCATACAGGCAGAAAAACCAAGGTTTCTGATGAGTAGTTCCCTGAGAAAGATTGATACATTTTGGGCCATTTCCTTGCCCACTTAGATGACTCTAACATTTGAAAGCGGTGACTAAACCTAGTTATTAACCTTAACTCAAACTGTATATGGTTGCACTTTCTGAAGGTATTGACATGGAAACACTTTCTGTTTTTATGTACGTTTACCTTCTACATCTTATACGTTCTTGCTTTGCCTAGGTTTACAACCCAGGACTCTTAGTCCTGTGTGCTATTTATGAACATTTTGTGTCTCTTGCTTCAAGTTACTGCAGACTTTTTCTGTACTAAACCGAGACCATGATCTTGTTGTAATTGATAATTTTGGAAAACAAAGGTCAGTCAACATTTTAATATCAAATTCTGTTTTAACGGTTTGTGATTTGCCAGTAGCATGAATTAAAAACATTCTACATTATATTGATGAAAAAACGTCCTCCAAGTATTTGCTGTTGCAAATTGGTGGTATATAAACATTATTTCCAGGGGACAGAATTGTTGTTTGTTAATTACAGAAAACTCGACATATACCCAGAAGTGTGAAAGCAGTGCAAGATGTTTCAGTGACATTCTTTCAGCTAAAAAACAAAGCAGCCGTCATGTAACACAGGTATCTGTTATAATTAACAACCCATTTTAATCACTCTGTATTCTCACTGTATTCTCACAATGTCAGAAGAGTGATGACAGAACAATATTTTGCATTATGATGAATCTTAACAAGACATTTGTTAACTCTGACTTCAGTGTTTTTGTCAACTGCACCCCAATGTCACTGTGCATGTTAATGTTCCACTGTTACAGTTCACTGAAAATTGTTGATAATGTAACTACTGAGTGCAAAAATGTTAAAGAAATCGTCTCTGTGGTACTAATGCCAACACACTGAAAATGTGCAGAATGTGCAGCACAAAACTGAAGTAATTGTACTTGGCCCTAAGCACCTCAGAAAAACATTATCTAATCATAATGTTACTCTGAATGGCATTACCGAGCAACTTTAGAGACGTTTTGTCCGGGACATGTCCTTTTGCCTCACAAAAGGACCGCCTTCTTCAACCTGCGCATTATTGTGAAAATTAGAAACATGCTGTTTCAAAAGGATGTCAAAAAACTAGTCCAAGCATTTGTTACCTCTAGACTGGTCAACTGTAATCCCTTATTGTCAAGGTGTCCCAATAACTCTGTGAAACAGCCACCAGTTGACCCAAAATGCTGCTGCACGTGTACTTACCCCAGCTAGGGAAAGAAATCATATTATTCCCATGTTAGCCTCTCTGCACTGGCTCCTTGTGAAATCCAGAATAGAATTCAAATCCTTCTCCACAAAGCCCTTAATGACCAAGCTCCATCAGATCTTAAAGGCCTCATAGTACCATATTATCCTAACTGATCACTTCGCTCTCAAAATGCCACCTTACTTGTGGTTCCTCGAGTTTCCAAAAGTAGAATGGGAGGCAGAGCCTCCAGCTATCAGGCTCCACTTCTGCGGAACCAGCTCCCAGTTTTGGTTCAGGCGGCAGACACCCTCTCTACATTTAAGATTAGGCTCAAAACTCTCCTCTTTGATGAAGCTTATAGTAAGGGCTGGCTCAGGTGAGCCCTGAACCGTCCCTTGGATGTGCTGCTATAGGCCGAGTAGTTTGTGCTTTTCCTCTCTGTTCTCTCTTAACCTGTCGTCATTCTGCAGGTATCTCTGGGCTCAAGATCCGGATCTGCCACTGCTAATCAACACTTATCATCATTATTATTAATTTTATGATTGTTAATCTGAGCTGCTATCATTGCTGCTGTTATTGTTAATAACATTATCACACCAATACGTATCACTGTTATTATCATCATTATAAGGACCAGTCTGACATCATTTGAATGCAACAGTAAATACAGCTGTTCCAGGTCCCCCCCCCCCCTGTTTTTCCTCTCTCCCCCATTTCTCTCTTCTCAACCCAATCGGTCGAGGCAGATGGCCGCCCACCCTGAGTCTGGTTCTGTCGGAGGTTTCTTCCTGTTAACAGGGAGTTTTTTTCCTCTCCACTGTTACCCAGTGCTTGTGCATAGTTGGAACTGTTGGGTTTCTCTCTATAATATTGTAAGAACTTGACCTTACTCTGCAGAATTTCTTGATCTAACGTATATTATTATTTTGCCCTATATAAATAACACTGAATTGATTTGAAAAATAATGACACTCACAATACTCCGTATGTATTCATTCAATTTTGATTTTAAAATTAGAGGTGCATGCAGCACCAAAGGCCACTATTGACAGTGACTCTGAAATTAATCACAGTTTCTACCTGCTGCCAAAGTGATTTACTGGGACAGACTGTTCTAACTTGCAAAATTCAATTAGGTCTATTTTCCACCTTTTGTAATCCTGTAGAGAACAAACACAAGAGGCACACATCATGGCTACGAGTTGTTTTGAAAGGTACATCAAAAGAGTATATCCAAATTCCTAAACCAGAACAATGAGATGCCTGATTTTAGGGTAGCTTTGATGTGAAATTTCTTGATGTTCCCACATATTTTTCTTTTGGAATACAAAATATCTGCACATAATGAGAGAGTTGGAAATGATAAGACATGTGACATGACTTTCGTAAACCTGTAATTCTCTTAAACCTTTACTCATAGATAATTTTTGAAATTTTTGGCACCGCACTGAATCTTAAAAATTAACTCCTACCTGTTCAACTTTAGGTAATTACAATTTTTTTTTCAAATGATATCCTATTAGAATTTTTAATTGGGAACTTAATATAAAATCATGATATAGGGATATAAATATTTATTAACTAATCAGCAGCCATCTGTAAATGTACACAATGGAAATGAAATTTGAATGATTAAGCAATCAAACAGATCTTGATGGAGAAGAAAATGGTTTGGTGGTGAAGATAATATCATTCAGTCATTATAAGATCATGAATTGGTAATGGAGCAGGCTAGTTTTCAGCTGGAGCTTTTCTCACTTCCAATAAAGGCATGGAATGACCTTGGTCACATTCTCAAGATAATTATCTCCCAAAATCAATGGTGGGGCCTCTGACAAATGTGATCATCAAGGCAACTCAGCATGCTTGAATTACCACTTCCTATTTCTTTTCTCAACAGTCTAAAGTCTTAACTAAAGGCTACAATATTCATTGTACTGAATATTGTACTGTACCTAACTTGGCTGTTCAAGGGATTCTGCTACTGAAACATCAACAAGATAACGATAAACATTACACTTACTGAAGCTGCATACGACAGTTATAATTATAGAAAGACAAAATTTATAGAAAATTGGGCAAAAATATGCAAGTATACATATACTGCACAGACCTTCAACCTGTAATTTATGCTCAAGGTTCATGTTTATTGATTAGCAACCATTAATTTGACTGGTTGACGTTCCTCAAAAAAAATTTCTATGAGTTTCAAAGTCTGTTTGATGGACATGTACTATAAGCACAAATATACTAAATTTCCATGTGAAATACCTGCATTCCGCTGTGCCATGAGCAACCATGATCAGAGACTGTGCAGGCAGAGCACAAATGTTTTTCCATATGACTGGAACAGCACAGTAGAAGGTGCTTCTTACCTTGATGAAAGGCAGGAGGTGTAAGGATCACCACCACTACAACAAGCACTATTACCCACAGCTCCTCTTCTAAAGAGTTCACTTTTGGCTGCATCCCCTCATCAATCCTCTCTTACAATGTTTAAAACTCATTGGGCAACAGAGAAAACGTCAAAAAAGTGTCCAAATCTCAACTGATTTCTACTACACAGAGGAGGCTGCAGAATCACAGAGAGGTGAACATTGCAAGCCTGATCATCTCTCTACACAGCTTAATCACAGTCACTTTACAGTGATAACAGGTGGGTTGTACGTGGAGACTTCTGCTGTTTTGCCCTGACATGGCAAGTCAGAGAGTTTAGCCGTTGCTATGAGGGTGCAGCAATGCCATGCTATAATTGGAAAAGGTTGTAATACTCTTCTGCAACTGATAACTATAGGTAGAAACTGTGAAGGATGTCATTTTCACTCTCTTGCAACTAAGCCCAAACAGTGTGTGCCACAATCTAAACCAAATACCAGTGTGATTAACAGGTGGCTGTAATGAACTAGCCGATACACACAGCGTGAGCTTAAAGAGCATGCTGTAGGGCTTCTTGATTTTCATGTGTTTATATTATTAATTGTAGTGTACATCCACTTATTTCAGTCACTAAATAAGCATTTATAGCCACTGTATCAAAGCACCACGGAGGCCATTTTCTTCGGGATAAGTACAGGTACTTCAGTGCAGCTGTCAATTCCTTGTACACAGCCACATAACTTTCATAGTTGTAATGACAGCAAAGTCTGTCCTGAAAGGTGCAGTATTGTTGCTGTAATCTGCATTGGATCAGCATGGATCACTTCAACATCACATTAAACACACTGTAATCATCTGGATTCTGAGTTTACTGAAAATTTAGGTGGTTAACTTACAAAAACAGGAGTGCAGATAATCCAGGAGGTTTTTCAGCACTGAGGTAGACTAGTGGCTCCCCCCGGACCACTAGACAAAAAAGAATTAATTTTATAACTTCTTTTTATTGGCAGCACTTTTATTTTTATTGTTTTGTTACTGAAGTATCTTTACAGCTTGAAAAAATGCAATCAACCGTCCAATCCAATTACTGTCATCATTATGATATATTAAAGGCAATTCTGAAGTGCTTGGCTTATTACAGTGGATTGAAGGGGTCATTTGCTGCTTAATTGACTTGCCAGAGAACAGGAAACCGCATAGCCGAAGGGTTTTCTCGCTGTTTACATTTCCCCTGTGGCAGTCTTGCTGTTGATCATGGCAGCAGGTTCATATCACAGGATTACTTTCAGGTGATATGGGGAGCCTTGGGAAAGTGGGGAAGAAATGGGCTTTGAGAGAACAAGAAGTAACTGTGCATTTTAGTCAACGCAGGAGTGAGAGACCACTGTGGAGTGCGGTTCTTTGCTTGGCAGGGTAAAGTAGAAAATGCTGAAATAGCTCAGTGACCGTCAGAAATAATTTACTCCGAGCGGCAAAGTTGATGTAGTACGTGACAGGATTTCGAGAGAATGCAATTGGTCTGCAAGTACTTACAAAAGTTGGTATAGCTAGTCTTGCAAGATTTAAGAATTTTTTTAAATTAACCCTGATTCAGACTTAGGGTAATGAATTCTGGCCATTAAAAGATGCTTGTAGCAATAAAGAGATTTTAAAATTGACAAGGCTGCATATTGAATACTGACTTAAAGGTATAATATGGAACTTTAAAATGTCTAAAAAACAATTAGATCTACGTTATATATTTTGTTGAGTTGTGTACTTACATTATCTCAAATGTTTCCAGCAATTTTCAAACCTAGAGAAATCCGTAATTTTAAACGAAGTAACGGTCCGTTTCACTTGGTCGCCTGTAATGGCATTGTTTCCCCTTTGTGCATGTGTCAGCGCTGTGATTGTTTGCCCAGAAGCGGCCAAAGTTGACTTTTTATCCAGTTTTAAGCCACATTTTTACAATACACTTTTTAGATCTTGGTTGTTTTTAATATTTTTATATATTTTAACCAGATGAAGGATTTTAGTCATCTGGATTAGAGGCAACTTGGCTCACAACCCCTTTGAAACGTCCTTTGTCTGCCAAAGAGAGTGTCAAAGAAACACTGATTTTTAACGTAAAACTGCTTTATTCAGTGTTTTTACCAGATTTAATCACCGAGTCTGTTTGTTTTGGAGAGGAAGAGACCTCTGTGGATAATTCGACTCCCGGTAAAAACCGCCTCAACAATTAACACTGAAGGAATCCTAACCGGGAGAAGCTAAATCCAATGACAGCATTTGTGAAGACAACAACTCCCATTATCCCAAGCTATTTCACAATGTCACAAAACTCCATCTTTTGTTATTGTTTTGATTGAGAGACCCCTAGCGGCAGAAAAACTACATATTGTGTATTTAAAAGGATTTAAAAGCAGGCTGCATTTTAGAGGATATTTGGCAAGAAAGCAACAATTTACATTAAGACAAAATTTCCAAATTACCTGGTAAAGCTGTTGCAATGCAAATAAGACTGGGTCTCTTTTGCCAGGTTTGAATATACTGAGGTTAAATACAGGTTAATAATTTTTCTCCATGTAGTGCAATCCTCAGTGTGATTGTTGCATAATGCCTCATAGGATATCTCAACAGTATCTGATGTTTTTTTTTTTCCTGGAAGAAGAAATTAATTATAAAGAGGATGAGATATCAACCAGTGGAATGCTCCACAAAAACTCCCAGGTCCTCTAGACGCTTAATCACAAAACTTAAAACATCTTCAGATAAGATTTGTAATGAACTTCCGAGAATCACTTCAGAAAGCCCTGTTGGCTTCATGTTATGATGTTCACTCTAGTATCACTGATGGTTCCATGAAGTGTAAGGAAGGGAAATACTGTCAAGGGCATGAGTAAAGACTGTGTTGTATGGGCCTCATCCTCAGGCAAAAAAAACCAGCTCCATGCAACAGTGTACTACCTTTTTGAGTTAGCATCTGACTACGTTGCGTCATTACATTTCTCCTCAGGCTCTGTGGAGTGTATTTTCTGACTTACTGACCTATGTGTTCAACAGCAGAATACACTAACCTTACATTGCTGATAAGGGTCCAGCACAAACAGTAGCTTTGAAAAAGAAATTGTTCAAATGATTCCATTTAAAGAAAAACCTTTCAGTCGAGGGCAAGAGTAAAAATCATTGATGGGAAACTTCGCCATGTTATGAAGCATGGATGCAGCTGATTTTGCATTTGTTTTCCCCCTGGGAGTACATCCACAGACAGGACAAGATCCACTCAGCACTGAGCATACTGAGCTGTGTTGAGTGATCGTTATCTAAGCCCTGTAAGAAGCTCTGAATTTGGATAGTGTCCTGCCAAATGGAAAGAGAAAACAAATTCCACCTTGAATCCTATTTAATGTTATTCAAATATTTGGATATTGCTTTGAAACAAATAACAAGTGCTGCATTGCTAATCCTTATGCAAAACACGGAAGAGGGAGAATTCAAAAGGAATGGTTTGAATAATAAATGCCCACAGCTGGAGAGAAAAATGTAGGGAAAAAAAGGGAGAGGACTGCATCAGCAGATCTGGGACATACAAGTAGGACAGGGGGGCTTGGCACAGGCTGCAAATTTTGACTAGTCACCCTGTTTTCCTACAGGCTATGTGAGCAACTGGAAAACAAAGAACTCAGCACTTGACTTGTACCGCTGAAGCAGCCCCCCCCCCCCCCCAGACTAATTTGCTCACTGCATCATATTCATGTGCTCTCTCTCTCTCCACCACAAGAGCCGTCCCCCTCCCATCACTTCCTGTGTCTTTACCTCACTCTCTCTGGCTTTCAGTCCCTCCGAGGCAATTCAGAGTCTGCTTACACTAACCCTGTCCCAATTGTCACAGATAAATGTGATCGTACCTCATAAATCTCTTCCTGCTTGTCGCCTTTGTTCACAAGCAGCAGAAGCAGAGGTGACGTTGTTTGCTGTTGACTCCACCGCTGCTCCTTTCGGCACAATGCAAGGGGATGTGCAAAACATCTGCAAAATCAAAGCTTTGTCCTGCGTAGAACAACTTTGGGCATTAAACAAGAGGACAGAGGATGAAAAAAAAAAAAACCACCATGTAGAGTAGAATTGCTATGATCACTGAATAACGTTTATTATTTACTATATTACAGTATAAAGACTACAAAGTGAGGCGTCAGTAGGTGTACAATGATGTCCAATGGTGATATTTAATTGGCTTGAAAGTTCAACCATGCCTGTGCAATTTTTTTTATCTCTATTTGGAGGTCTATTGGACAATCCAGGGGCTATGCCACTGACAATTTCCCTGACATTGGTTAATTCTTGACCTTGGAAACAGTAATTGAGGAAAAACAGTCTTACCACAGGGTCCATTTAGTAGCTGTTCTGGAGGTTTTGATCATACCACATGACCCTCTTTAGCAGATGGAGTTTGGCCAGTTGTAGTTATTCAAATAGATGTTCAAATTAAGCCAACATGGACAAGTAGTCCATCTTAGTCCATCATAGTCTATCTGCCAATGAATATCATGTGATATGATTGAAAGCTATAAAAGGGCTACTAAATTCATCTAGTAGCCAGAGATTGTTTTCTCAGCTGCATTATGTAGTCACTTAAATTAGCACGAAACAAAAAGTACTGCTGAGGCTGCTGTGAATGTCATTAGTTTTGCAGGTATTTGGTCATAAACCAAAGTATTGGAGAAAATCAAATGTAAACTGAATGATGGCACTAAATGAAAGTAAAGGGATCACAAATGTTATTACAATTCATCCAACCAATTCATCCCTACCAATATTTTTACTAAACTCAAACTATCTTGCCATTCTGACTGCACGATATTTGTAAGATCTATGAAGAGCTGAAAGGGTTCATGTTTTTTTTCTGCAAAACATTGGTTATTATGATGAAGAGTGAAAGACTGGGATATAGAGGGTACTCGACGATGATCCAGCAACCCTCAACTTTAAACTGTTTACACATTGTTGACCAGCTGAAGCCCAGCAGTAGTAGTAGTGGAGTTGGTGATGGTGAGGTTTATTGTCTGGGGACCACGAATGTCTTGAATGTCTCAAGATTTTTTGGCAATCCATCCAATAGCGGTTGAGATATTTCGGTTTAGTTGTGGACCGGCCAACCGAATGATAGATTTACTTGCCATCACTGGAGCCACATCACTACAATGGCTAAAAACAAGGTAGACAAAGAGTTTTTAGAGTACAGTAATGCAGAACAGATATCTAAAGTGACTGCTTCTACAATGAGCGACTGAAAGACTGGTATTTATCGTGGGTAGTAAACTACTTAACTACACTCTGCGCTCTGAATTGACATATTTGTCAGTTTTCAGAATGAATGCCCAGACAGAGAGGCAAGCAGGCAATAAAAGAAACAGCTTTCTAGCAAATGATGCCAATCAGACTTCTAGCGTGGCAGGCCACTTGCATATAATGGAAACACTCACAATAGACACTTAGAAAATAAATAAATAACTAAAGCATAAATAAAGGACATGATAGAGCCATTCATTCCCTGTGATTGCACCTACAAAACCTCTTTGACACTACTGAAAATCATGTTTTTATCATGTTGACCATTGTATTCAATCTGGACTTGTGCCCTTAAAGTGCTTCAAAAGACAAAAGTCCTCAGTTTCACTGCGCTCTATTCATTTCTAAGCTAACCAATATCTGGCTTTACTAGCACTCAATTAAATACTTTTAAACAAATTTACAGATAATTGTCCAATGAATGGTTCAATTTGATGATTTTCATTAAAATCGTCATTTTGCCTCTCTGCTCTGCACTTAGCAAATAGTCATTAGATGGGCGTCATTAATTATGTCTTTCCTACCAAACTGAAAACCATTTGCAGCTGGTGGGTTTCATGCCAATGGACCATGTTTTAAAAAGATGCTACGTCTTCCTTCAGTCTGAATAAAAATTGTTTGAATAATGGAGAGATTTATAATTGCCCAAAGTCCAATTTGATCCAATGCAATCCCTTCTTTATCTTCAAATCACTTTGGTATTTTCCATTCTCCATCTGGAAAGGCCAGAGGATTTTGTGGGTTGAACACAAGGGCCACCAGGCCATCAGTTGAATATGCTAAAAATAATTATAACTACTGTTTCCCTGTTCGATTTTTGAAAATCCTACGCTAATAATTTTGAATCAGCCTTGAGTTTGATCCTCCTCCAGTGATTTCCATAATGACGGTAAGTGGCCAGCCAAGGAGAACAAGTATACATCTTGAGTCACGCACAACCTTGATATGCAGTAAGTGTTGGTAAGTTACTGTAATTTAATTGTGTACACATCGTCTTGAGAAAGCAGCTGTAAAGCATGGCAGTCTCTCCTCTTATGAAATGTATCAAATTAATGCACCAACTACAAACAATGAATCACAGGCTGGATGAAAACTCTTTTCTCCTTTATATCCTGGCAAGGAAATAAAAGAAATGATGTATGATTACATGGCTTATATCATCAATGTGTTGACCTCAGTGAATGAAGATTAGAGGAATATCCACCATTAAAAATGAATGTTATAACAAGGGGCAAGGTGTCAGTCAAGGACTACCTCACCAGCTACCACCTGTGTGAAGTTTCATACTACCAGGAATTAAGCAACACTTTTATACTGCACAGTCTATACTGGTTTTTCTCATCAATCAAAGCTAGAAATACAAGCTTTCTTAGCGGACACACACCAAGAGACGAGGAAAAAGTATTAATTAGGTTTCAAATATTTTTTGTTGTAATTGTGGGCTGAGCGCAAGCAGGTGGGTGCAGAATAACCTTCGAAGTAAACGGAATAGTCCGGGAATGTGTCAACCACTGCATGGGGGACAGTCCCAGAAGCTTTTCATAGAAAAGCTTAACTGAGCATGTTTCTGTCCACAAGCTTATTAGTAGTGAGAGAAGACACTCAGCTCTACAGGATAATAGACGAAAAGATTTTTTTTTTGTTGTTGTTGACTGAGTTTACAGTTACTCTTTGACTTTACCCAGTGGCATCTCAATGTTTTGATCCTTCACTTTTGCAAGAGAAAGAGACAAGAAGGACAAGACAGATAAAAAGAGAAACAACAAGACTTAACTCATGGAACAGCAGATTAACGTTAGGTTAAATAAATTGTGTTTTGATTGTAAAGTCAATGGTTCAATGGGGCCTGAGACTTGATGGTAAAACTTGACAATGAAAGAATATGAGTAATGTTCTCCGTTAATCAGGTGCCACTGAGGTGTCCTTGAACATGGCAGTGAAATCAGAGCTGCTCAGTGGCCCAACACTACAGTAGATGACAGTAATTGCACAGAGTAGCTCCCAGGTATACATGTGTTTAACTGTCACATTGTACAGATTGACTTAGCTCAGATCTGATCCAAGTGCCAGCCAGAGCACCTCAAAGATCATGGTTTTGGTTAAATGTAAACTTGTTGTGTCTGAATCCACTGTGAACTTCTGTATTAAACTGCATCATAATTTTTCCTTAACCAAGTGCTGTGAGTGCCTAAATATAACCAAGTAAAAGTTGAATAGTTCTGTGGTCAACACAGGTGGATACTGTACTCCAAGAAAGGATATTTTTGGCAGTAAACCATCTGGATCCACTACTCAATGAAATCATTCAGTCTTTGGCCCATCCTCTAATACTTTCTTCCTAATTTGTTTGATATCCATTGGCAAGTTTTTTAGCTATATATTCCTGAAAGACACAGAGACAAACAAACAAAGGCTTAAAGTATAATTCCATTAATGGAGCAACAGCTTCTCCCAATTAAAAGACGACAAAACACATCATCAGCAGTTAACCACCACAACGACACATGCGTGTTTTCTGATCAACTGTAGTCATGGTTAAAAGAAATGAATGTTGACAGTCATTTGGGAATGCGAGGCAAACAGCAATCTTCTTTTTTTTTTTTGTCTCTCTATAACATTACAATACTTCTTCAGTTAGATGTTAGCATTTGATGAAACAGGTAATGATGTTGTTTTTCTCCAGAGGACATTCTCTGATGGAGGAAAAATGTATGTGGAATTTTTGCATCTAGTAATCTATTTACTAAAGCACCACTTCCCCTACTAAGCTATGAATTGTCTTAAGACACAAGTGAATAAACTGCACTCTCTGAAGAAAGAGATTTTTATTGTCTCTCTTGATTGAGATGCTACTTTAAGCACAGGTTCACTGAGTGTCATTCAGTGTAATTTGCCTTTTGAAACTTTTGAAACTTCAAATGAACTTCAAGGGAGGTGTTTGTTTTTTATATTTGTTACTGTCATTACACGACCAGCAGCGCGCTACGATAAGGCTTGATTGAGTGACCGAGAATTGCTGATATCAGGAGAATTAGGTGGCTTCGTTCTCTATCTCTCGCCATGCAAATCAATGATACTAAGCTGTGAGACACAGCAAGCCCATAACAAAGAGAAGCTCCTAAATAAAAGGCATTCCCTGTGTAGTATTTCACCAGGACCACAGCAAACAAGCTCCGGCACCACTGCACTCCGTGTTTGTTTTGCATTTCAGATGTAATTGCATCCTTAAAAAACATAATGATTCAAGCAGGAAAAGTACAAGTATGCATATTGTTGAAGGTATGAGGTTAAGTGGAATAAAATTAGGCAGACGTTTGAGTACAGAGGCACATCCAGTGCCTTATCTATATATATAAACATGTAGAAATGTATGAATAAATATTAAACCAAATGCGCACACACCAGCCTCAACTTACAAAACTGATGTGACCATAAAGCAGTGTAAATACCATGCTCTGTGACAGCAATACTTTCATCCATCTACAAAGGGTAAAGACACAATTTTAAATAAGCTGCAGCTTGGCACAGAAGATAAATCTGAGGCTGTTGTTTTTAGTTGTTCTGATGTTTCTGCTGCAATTCATGGAAGCCTTTCCAAGTCAACAGCTGATAGTCTATCAAGCCAGCAGCCAGCAGTTATTTTTGAGTCTGGTGTGAAATTTGAGAAGTGAGTCAAGTCAAGTACAGGATGCTCAGCTCATGTGAAGTTTTAATTTTTAACTGTAGTCCATCAGCTTTATATTTTTATTGAACAAATCTGTAGAGAGTTATTGTCCTTTTATTTCATTGTAATGAGTATGTCATTTTTTCCCCCTATAATATTCATGCCTGGCAACTAAAGGCCGATTTCACATTTTTATAGTTATGTTTAAACACATGATTAGGGTTAGGATAGGATCGTGGTCCTGGTTAAATTTGACAAAGTCGACGCTGACTTGCAACATGAGAAGGGATGTGATGACTTTTGAAGATTTAACCAAAACCGATATTGTTTCACTAACTTTAAATGTGTTTTTTAGAAGCCTGAAATGAGCAACAAGTGGAAAGCAGAACACAAACTTTGATCTCTGGTGTCCAAGTCCTGCCCTTTATATGCACAACCATCCAGCCTGACCTTCTCCCTTAAAATCAAAACTAGCTCACAGTAAAACCCAAATATGATATACTGTAGTTCAGAAGCAGGCACGCACACATAGTGGTTTTGTCTGTCTACTCCCCTTCACCGTTAAATGTCACCTCCGGGATCATTCCGCAAATGGATCTTGCATGACTTTACCGTCTCTCACGAACATAATTGACTGTCAATTCACAGCTTGCCCAGCACAACTGGAAGTCTCCTTCTGTAGCTTGACCTGTTTAGCACCTCCTGTGCCAGACCTGACAGGGTTGGGGCGCTTTAGTCAGGGTTAGGGGAGTGGAGATTGTTCAGTGATGTGTGGAAACTGACATTTCGCAAAGCCCTATTTAAAGTTATTTGCACTCACTTGTTGGTGTGGTCACCTGCTGGTTGCTGTGGTCCCAGTGATTTGATGGCTTGTCAGCGGTCACTCCGTTCATAATGGCAGACTGATTTATGGCAGAGGAGGTGACGCATGAAAACTCAGCTGCTGTCGTCCTGGGGTATTAATGAAAATACTAAACTGCAGTAACAGGTCCCTTAAATCTGGGCAAATTTAAAAGATATAAGGTACGAGATCTTGATTGTGCTGCAGCACCCTTAACTTCACATAATATCATCTATAATTCAAGAAAAGTAACTCAAAAGCTTTTGAGCCAAGTCAGTAAATATCAGTCACATTCCTGAATAACATGATTATTTTTTCATTGCTTCTCTGTAATATATTACTTATATTTTAAATTATTTATATTTTTTCACTAAACTTGTAAGTTTAATTTTTTATACAAAGCTTATTATGGTGCTGACAAAATGCCTAATATTCCTCCTCTGTGATTTATGATGCTTGCATCTAATGAATAAAATAAATCTGTATAACATATTGGCCATGATTTCTTCCTCTTCTTTTTCTATACACAAGAATTATCTAAGGTGACAGCAATAGTAGAATCTATAATGGGACATGGGGAGCGTATTTTTGGCCAAAGTTAAACTAAATCAGAGAATGAGTATTCTTAGAGCTTTGACATTATAACATATTTAAAAAGTGCAAATGCCCTTGGAAACATAGAAGTAATGGCATAAGTGGAAAAAATGAGGAAATATAGTCAACATCCAGTGTTAATGCCACTATTTGTGAAATTTACAGGTACACTGACAACAGCAGTCAAACATTTAAAAGAAAGTGTAACGCAAAACATGTAGGTAAGTAGCTGCACCATCAAGACACAACTGTTGTGCCGTATTTGTCTCTTTGGTTAATACTAGTTTATAGTATTGGCACCCAGTCAGGTTACAGTACGATGAGCCTAACTTGTCTTCCATTCTTCACAACAATTACCCTTTTTTCCCTAGAATGATGATGATTACTTGGTCCTTTTAACCATGACGCAGGAAACTCCAATTTTTCCTATGGATGCCCATAAATCCGTTTTGAAAGTGATAGTTTTAAACTTTTAGCAGCATAGCCTCCTAACTATAATTATCATCCACACAACCTAACTTACAACATTAAGCAACTTCTGTTTTAGACATATTTTTTTTCCTGCAAATATTTCTAATAATAATTCAGCTGCAAGACTAAGTGTCTACAGCCATGCTTTGAGCTAAATGTTAAGGTCAGTAGTGACAATCAACAAATGCAGACGTTTCCAATAGTTGTCCAATGCTTTCACGCAAAACCACAAATGTCAGCCCCATGGCCCATTTTGTGCCAAAAAAATTTGACACACTAGTGGCACTAGAAAGAAGTCAAGGCGTCACTAAAATCAGAAGTTCCCACTTTTCAGGTGGGTATGTCAACCATGTGTCCTAAAAGTTATTTTTCTATACAATTAAACTGCAATTTCAAATAGGTTTTATAGGAAACGTAATAGCGACCAGATTACTTTTTCTATTAACATAATGAGGCTATGTTGTGAGTATGCTATGTACAGATGGGTGTCAAATTAAAGGAAAGACCTGAATAAATGAATGGAGAAATATAGCAAATGCAGATGCCCCCATCCATAGGGCACGAGGGGGCAATGAATGGTTTGATGAATATGAAAATGATGGGAATCATATGCTGTGGCCTCGCAGTCACCAGATTTCAACCCAATTGAACACCTATGGGAGATTTGGACTGACGTGTTAGACATTGCTCTCCATCGGCATCATCAAAACAGCAAATGAGGGAATATCTTTTGCAGAATGGCATTCATCCCTCCAGTAGAGATCCAGAGACTTGTAGAATCAATGCCGAGGCGCATTGAAGCTGTTCTGGTGGCTCGTGGTGTCCCATCACCTTACTATGACAGTTTATGTTAGTTTTTCCTCTAATTTGTCACGCTTCTGTATTTGGCAAGTTGTAAATATGTTGATACTGAACATAACAGTAAAATGTTCACAGACAGCGAATTTGTTTTCTGCCAAAATATTTGACCTTGCAGTACAACAAGCAGTCCATTTGTAGTGAATACCGCATTATTAAACATTAAACATTTTTATGGTTATGTTTAGACACACACAGCACTTGGTTAAGGGTAGGAAAGATCATTGACGGTTTATTACAGACCAAAAATTCACACTGACTTCAGACACAACATGTTTATCCACATTTAACCCAAACCACGATCTTTCCCAAACCTAAATCAAAGTGCTTCTGTTGCCTAAACCAAACCATAGATGGGACTGTGGATGTGAACCCCGGTCTGCGGTGTGACAGTTGTTCACTTTCAATTAAGTTTTCCCTACAAAAGGTATTTGGTCTCACAGTTTAGTTGTATAGAAACGTAATTTCTAGGAGACAGGGTTGGGTGTGTTGGTAGGCAGGCAGGCAGGCAGGTAGGCAAGGAGGTTTGCAGGTACGACTGCTCTATGTACCAGGAGTCATACCTCACCTAATCGCTTGCAAGAAGAAACTATCACATTCACACCTCCTACTATGTAAATTATCTTCTCTGCCGGCTCTTAATGTGTCATTACAAAAATGTCCATTGGCAGACAGCCTCAGCTGCAGGGCATGTAGAGTGTGGGTTTTCACGAAGACTGGCTATTTAAAAGGAGTCTAAAAAACACATACACTTTAGTAGCTCTCCCAAGGGACTATGCAAACGAAATTGCAGAGTTTTACTCTGATATTTTTTTTTCAACTAAATATTTACGGTCTTTCCCTGAAGGTTGTTGCATGTGTTTGAGCTAATATGCTAATATGCCTGATTCCTGGATTGCTGAAAATGTATTTTCAAGCCACAGGGGTCAGCTGTCACATGGGCCTTCTATGTCTGACAAGGATGGTATTTTATGTTGGAAGGTACGTTTCATTGTCGTTGGTCTGAACCACAATTGAAAAGCTATTTGGATATTAGGCGTGTTAATTTTTCAGTGTGACATATTATAGAGGACCATTCCTTGCAAGGCTTGCAAACAAGTCATATGGCATCTTAAGTTTGCTTGGCATTTGGCGGCATATTTAACAACCCCAATGACATGTCTGGTTCGGGACCTGCATTGGCAAGAAGTGCTGCATTTTTTTGGTCACTTGGGGATGGTACAACAAGCCATAAACCTGACATTGACATGATCACCTTACAGAGTTGGTAGCCCCCTGTTTACACATGCTGACACCGAGTAGCATTACAGTTTTTCACATTTGGTTAAACACATTTGGTCCAACTGATGTCACATTTTCATCATATTAACACACAGGCTGAAGTAGAAGCTGACTGGCCGAAATTACTAATTTTTTTGTTAGCAAAATGCTCTAACACCCACAAAACATTAAAAACATGCAACAAAAGCAAATAAGTCCCTCAAAAAACACAACTTGTGTTCAAATTAATGTGTTTTTTCAATCAATCATCACACAACGGAAAACTGAATACAAATATCAGTATGAACCGGTTCAACCTCAATTTGTGCTATATGCCTGTGCCATTTGTTGATACTTTACATAGTTATAGTATGTGCCCAAAAAGGCAAGCAAGCATATCACAGCATGAATTATATTCTTTTCTCCCAAGATAATTTTACCAGAGAAACAAACCCTGCAGCACTCTGCACCCGCACTGTTCAACTGTTCACTTTTTTTTTTTTTTTAGATGCCCTGTTGAAAGGTTGTGGAAAAAAAAAATTTCTAAAAAGTTTTCTTCATTTTATTCTTCTGTGCAGGTGTTTCATTCCCATGAAATGTTGTTATATATATATATAAATAAAATACCTACAGTAAGCACCTAAACTATACAAATTCAGACACTGAATGGGTACGGCTTATGCACTGCATTTTTTCTTCAAAGAATCTATAAAAACTCACCCAAAATCAGAAATACTCACAAACAACAATTTTTATTGTACTGCATCAGATTTTACTGCATCACCGAGGGAAAAACCTCTTTGCATTGCATAACCACCCCTGGCAGTCCTCTGCACCTATTGCCAAGCAACCAGCATTCATTCCCTCTAGGAGGGACATCTGGTTATATGGCCGGTGATCATATCCCTTCCATCTCCAAACACAGAAGAATTCCTCATTTGGGTTCAGTGAAGGAGAATATGCAGGGAGGAACTACATCATCACACGGGGCTGTGATGCAAAACATTCATTCACAAGGCGAGAGCGGTGGAAGGCAACATTGTCCCGAATGATGACATACAGAGTCATGCCAGGCGTCAGCAGCCCTCTCTCCTCAGGTGGTACCAGTCTTTCATTCAGCGCGTCAAGAAATGTGCATTCTGTATTGTTTTGGCCGACAGTTGTTACGTGGCAAAGGACAACATCATCGGAGATGGCAGCACACATGGTGATATTGGCGCCCCTCTGACCTGGCATTGTAACAGTGGCCCTCTGCCCAACGATGTTCCTTCCGCGTCCCTTCACTTTAGAGAGCTTGAAGCCGACTTCATCCACATAAATAAATATGTGTTTTGCCTCTTGAGATTCGAGCTCCATTATTCTTTTAGGAAAAAAAAGCAAATTCATGAATTATTATTCCAGTTGCATGTAACTGTATGGTATGACAAGGCATTACGATAACAAAACCTTACCTGCACATACTGGAGTCTTGTTAGAGTTTCCTTGGAATGGATCTCTGTACAGCTGCTTCATTCCGACATGGTTTTGTGTAGGGACTCAGTCAATACTCAGTCAAAACTCATCATGTTGATATTTCTAAGTGCTCCCTGATCTGCAATTACTGCTGCCTGGATTTCATGCAGTCTGATCACATTGCTTGCCATGACCATATCTACAATGGCGGCCTCCTGTAAAGCACTAAAGGTCTTTCCTCTGCCACCAGTGTGTGGCAGTATGTGGATTCTATGAAGTAAATACAAAAAGAATTGTGAAAATGGACATTAAGTCAGACTGATGGAACAACTGCATTACTGGAGATATAGTTTGTTCTGCCAACAGGGCAATACAGTGAAGCTGAAATACAAAGTGGTATACAGTGACATTGTGAGTTACCTGTTCTCATTCCAAAAGTCAGACGACAGATGCCACAGTGCTCCGACTCAGAATGGGCTGGACTCTTTGTCCAGGCTTTCTAAAGGACAAGCCTTGATTGATGGCATGGTCAGTAACTGTTGCCCGAATTTCACTTGAAATTTGAGCTGTATTTTCTCTTCTTGCTGCTGCTCCTCCACTCCTCTTCCTCAGGCCCCTCTGCTATGGTTTCTTACTCTCATTACGTGCCTTTGGCCTCTTCGATCCATGCTTGCAAATAGCAACACAGGGGTGGCATCTTTTAAAGACGGATAACAAGTGATTGCTGAATGAAGAGTGCAAAGGAGTTTCACATAGGAGCATTAGAGATTCATACTTAGGTAAGTCATTTCAATTTAAATAAGCTGTGAATAGATGTTTTTCTTTTTTTAATCACAGTTAATCCAATAGAGTTTTGGGTCTTTCTATGAGATCTGTGTTAACTTTTTGAAAAAGGGAATAAAAAATATGTGAAACCAATTAAAAAAAAAAAAAAAAAATTGTTAACACATATGCAAGAGAATTTCATTAAATGTGTCTGAGATATCGATAAAAACTGTAACACATTCCCAAAGCGTCAACATTTGCCTGACAGCGAAGTGGCCAGTCACAGCAGCATAGAGTTTGGAGCGTCGCTCCAGCTGATCCAATCTAGCACCATCCCACCTTAACACATCCACTGAATAAACTCTGAATTGACTTGGGTTCTGCCCAATCACAAACAAGAAGTGTTGTCCCAACCTTCACGTTATCTGAAACGTCGTTGTGTTTTGACCCTCAGACCCACCATACAAAACAGTGATGTAAAAGATGCTAAAAAGCTCCACAGAGCTGAGGGGGTCTGCAGAGTTGAATGACACTTCTCTGTGGGTTCCTCACTACAAGTGACCCCCTTCCATATTGCACATGGTCATTTGATCCATTGTTAATGTAAAAATATTGATTAAAGCAGCTTTAAGATCTAAATCAAGTTGGAGTTTTTTCTGAAGTGGTCTAAATTGTAAATCAAATCTGAGTCTAGGGTTTTTTTTGATTCAACCCTTTTGTATATCCATTCTATATCAGTAGTGAATTACGGCGTCACTTGATTTTCAGAGGGACAGTCCACTGAAGCTTTTTTCATTTTCATTAAGATGGCAGGAACCTTGACAGAGCTAAACAGAGTAAACAAGGCACAGGACATTGTGATGTGAAAAAGTAAACACAAAGCCAGCGCTGGACTGGTAGCATGATAAATTGGACATTTATTTACCTGCTCACAATTACATCAGCTGTGTACTCCATACTGCCTGAGAGTAATTTAGAGAAAACTAACAACTAAAGACACAAAGGCACAAAAATAAATGAGTAAAAAAAGTGCATCTGACAATGTGACTCAAAGATATTGATTATGTCCCTTTGTTTCAGAATTCTAGAAGTCATTCTATTTTGTTTGTTTGTTTTTCTTTGTTTGTTTGTTTTACATATGACAATGAATTAAATATTAATTTGTTCCCCAAGAACACCGTTGGTACCCTAAAATAAGGAACCAGCATCTAAACAGTAGATCTTGTGAGGATGCTGAGATGACTCGATCGTGAATTAATTGGTACCATTTTTCATCCAATAAAAAAAGAGCCATTCAGTGAGTCCCACTGCTAATTTGCATAATTCATCAAAAATTCCATTTTGTATCGATGCCAAGCAAAGAGCATGTACAAAACTGTATGTCAAGACATGTTAAGCCAGTTCATGCTACCAATACATTTTAGAAGCAGAGAAAAGGGCAGATGGAAAAGCATTTTTGTAATTCTTATAATTAATGATTTCTGGTACTAAACGAACATCCAATTCGAATCCCCCAGTGAGTATTTCATCCATTGTGCACAGCAGCAAAGCGCTGCCCCACTTGTCCTGAAGTGATCCAGCTTACCAAGACTTTTCAGAGTGGCAGGGTTCTCCGCGGGGTAGTGCTCCCTACATGTGGATAGGGCTGAATAGGAGACTAGGAAGCGTAGCTAAAGATTTCTTTTTTTTTTTTGTCTGTGAGAGCATTTAGAGTGTCTGTGTGGTAGCCACGACACATACATGCTTTGCAAATATAATATAACTTAAAAGATTCTGGAGACCTTACATTTAAGCCAACAATTATTCTGGATAATTCCTTGAGAAAGCATTTTGCCAGTCCCTCATCCCTACCAGCACGATGCTAAACAGGATATATAATACTAGCAAAGCAAGCAGAACTTTATTTATATAGTACATTTAATTCCGAGGAAAATATATTCTGCTTCTCTGAAAAGCAATTACTATTGCATCAGTCCTAGACATGGGAAATTAAATACTTATATGTAACAGCTAACGCATAGTCTCACAGTCATGGAGGTATTTCATAGGCAAAACCCTCATTCATGCCTAGTTATCAACATTTCCACATTCCCATGCAAAATGGGAAATGTAGAAAAAAGAAAGACAGAGAAGAATCTCTCATACATAGTGTACACACAGACACAAGCACAGACTTGTTGATATTCTTGGGCCACATCACCTGTGTCCAAAAACCTTCAGGGACATGCAACTCTGACAGCATGACAGACTGAGTGATCCACCAAAAGCACGTTCTTTGGTGTATTATGATCAGACAATAATTTGAGAAAAAGCTATTGTATGTTGTGCTGAGGCTTCAGCCTTGGATCAAAGCTACAAAAGGCAAAAATAACACTGGGATGGATCATTATACTGCTGTCATGAGAAAAATAAGAGAAATTCTGATGTCTTTTACTTTCTTGAATGGAGCGTTTCAGTACGTGCACACACAAGGCTTACATCTTTTCTCTGTCTGTCATTTATCTATTTATCTATCCATATTTTTTTCTCCTCATCCACAGCGCTATCTGCTTGTTGCATGTTACCCTATGCATCAAGATTTCACAAGATAGGTGCAGTTGAAGAAAGATAGAAATAAAAAAAAAAAAAAAGGTCAATTTGAATTTAGCCAATCTTTACAATATCTGCTCACTGGCTCAGGATGTGGTCTAATTTTAGATGTGAATTTCCCTCCCCTACAAATAAGGCTAGTATTGTACATTTTAGATTTGATTTATTCAACCTAGTGCACCCTTGGAGGGTGTTAACGCTGCCCATTTATAAAATTACTGATTTGAAAAATTACCTAAATTGTGATGAGTACGATGAAATCCACAGGCGGTAGGTTCTATATCTAGTGGATATTTAAAAATATAAGCATTATTAGAATCCTAATCATTTTTAGTGATAATGTAACTGTCAAAGAACGCTGCAGGGGGGGTCCCATGTGCTCTGTTTTTTTTTGGGTTTTTTTTGTTTTTTTTAGATGACCATCGACCTGAGCTGAATTAATGAGGAGAGGTTGCAGGAAAACTTGGCACGCCAGCTGTCAGCATCAGGGCGCAGCACTGCTACGTTTATCCCTGTCAGAGCAGGTCACTGCTTTAGGCACATATATGTGAACAAAATTGTCAAAGCATCTGCAGACTGTGTTCCCCTTCAGTTGGGATGTAAAAGGCCTTATTAGCATTCATGACATTCTTTTGTGGTACTGCATTCACAAATTGTGTGCAGAATATATAATGTAAGATATGTTTCCTTTTTAGATTACAGTGTATGGTTACTCACGGTAAAAATAGATAAGATGTTTAATTTCATAAAAAGATTAAGGGAATTATTTTACATTATTACCTTGTATTCATAGTGTGAAACAAGTCTATTCACAGGAACATAAAATACAATAACTCCAGTGTCGTATAGGTACTTGTGAGTAGTTTCCTTATCTGTCAGTCTTGGCTCATCCTCATTCAAAACACATTTTGGTGCGTGTCGGGACTGTGTGTTTCTTCCTGAATGCAACAATAATGTGAGGTTTGTATGTACATCTCTGCCATATGTCTAGTTAACCTCCTCTGGGTGTCAGCAATAATGTTTAGTGAAAGGCAGGAAATAGAATAGCATGAAAGTCACATCATCATGAAACTGGTAATCTAATCGAATATCTGTTGCTTGTAAGTAATGACTTTTACCACCAAATGAAACAGAATCAAATGATCATTTGTTCATGTATCATAACGATTTCAGTTTTCAAAATAAGAAATGAGAAATGCATGACTGACTAGAGGAAGATTTCAACTAATTGCCTCCGTAGATTACTCCGCTTATGTAAGAAAAGGCCATAAGCAAGACACAAACAGTACTTGTCACACAGTGCTGTAAGAATATTTAGATCTATTATTAAGTAAAACCAAAAATGCAGCGATATAAAAAATTTTCACTTATAAAGTACAAGTCCTACGTTGAAAGCTTTACTTGCATTAAGGACATATGTATTTTTAGAAAAATATACTTAAAGAAGATTTATAAATTTCCGGCTTAGTTTTGAGTTCTAATGCAAACGACAGCTGTCAGTATCCACTCTGCTGAGTAGGGCTCACTGACACTCACTGATGACATCCTCTAAGATGAACCAATGCCCATATGTTTTAGATGTAGTTCCAACCTTGTTAGCCAGCAACGGAAATCTAAAAAAATAAATAAAAAATAAACTCTGCTCAGTAAATGTCAGGTTTGTGAATTTAAAGAACATCTCACTATGAATCTGTTTAAACAAATATCAACTTCTTCTCGACTGCGACATATTGCAAATAAAGACTAGGGTGGTAAACCACCGCACTTGAAATTTAGCCCACTATTAGTCAACTACGTTTGATGCCTTTTTACATTCTGTCAAAGAGAAGGTGACCTTTAAGCAGGCAGATACTGAAAGACAGCTTACAAATGAAGATGCCCTACACAAAGGTCATGTGCTTCTTTAAAAAGGACATCAGAGGAAAACATCTGACTGCAGTCATGGAGAAAGTGTTTGGGGACTGAGTAAAAAGAGTTTTTATTGGCAAAACAGTTGCACGAGCTTGATAAATATTATTTGGGGATTAATGTAAGACAAAGACTGACAAAAAAAAGTGAGGTGCTGCCTGCGCCTTTTCTTTTTTTTGTCAGAAGGGACTGTGTGCCTTTGTTTGCATGTGTGTCAGGATGTGCAATCTTGATGTTATTTAGTGTGACAAGTGACAGTGATGCTTTACTACTCCACGAACCTACAACAGTGCTTGAATAATAAATTCTGAAAGGGTTATATAGGAATTTGTGGAAGAGTAACGTCTTTAGCACCAGACTCTCGGCCATGTGATCCTGCCATCTGGCTCCTGAAGTTACATAAATGGGTACGTCGTTTGGGAAGCGTCCTACTGTCTTTTAGTCAAAAGCTACTGTTATCTAAAGTGATGAGAGTGCATCTAGCCTGGAGGGGAAGCCAGAGGGCTCTCATGAGGAGCCATCACGTTGATCTGTTGAATCAGAGAGACTGTGAGTGACAAGGGTGTATAGCATGGACAGAAAGCAAAGGTCCTCACACCAAACTTAGCTCTCGACCGAAGGGGCCTTAGAGAACAGGGCGATGTCATGTTTGATTTAGATTTGCTCAAACCAGGTAGTGTTTGTTTTCAAAATACTGGATATATAGAGAGAGGTAGCCTGTATACAGGGAAGTATGCTTCCCTCCTGTACCAACAAATAGTGATTTAAGACAAATTTATTACTGTAAAGTGTGTTATTAAAAAAGAGGGCACAAAAGAGGGGGAAATATTTTCTCACCATGATTTGTTTCAGCATTTAGCCTGCGCTATATTCTACACAACTGAGAAGAACACAAGGAAATTTCACTCTGTCAAAAACATAATCACTGATCGCTCACTATTACATAAACTCTACTTGAACCTGTCTTTTCATTAGGAAAGACTTTCATGCACAGAGTTTGACAGCAACTGTAAAGAATGCACCATTAAATTAGTCTTCTATAAATTCTGAAAAAGAGCTGCTATGTCCAATTTAATCAGCAAGTTTGGAAATGTTGCCAATTCAAATTTACAACAAGCTGGAAAGTGATTATGCAAATGACATTTGAGAATGTCGAACAAATGCTATACTATTGCTAATTAGTGTTTATATGGCGTATATACTGTATATTTCAAGCAGTTTTCTACGTGGTCATGATGAGCATCAATAGTTATGTTGCTTAAATATAAAATAAAAAAATGGGTAAATTAATTTTAGCTTTATTTTGATATTTGCACAGATATTTACAACAGGAAAATACTGTGGAAAACATGTTATCCACAACTGTTAAAAAAAGACAAAAAAAAAAAAAACAGAAGCAAATAATGCTTTCTGGAAAGAAAAACAACTTCCATGTTGGCTCCATTTCAATTGAGAGAGTACTCAATTGCATTGTGAATTCTTGCCAACATGATCCTTTACAGGTCTGCCTTTCAATAGATTTTTAAGTGCTCAGCATCTGCAGCAAGTGCTGAGGCTCTGCTGACCTTGGCCTAGTTTTGCATGGAATCTGTGATCTCTCTTTGCACCTCACACAACATCAGACTGACCTCTTTCAGACTGTCAGTCCAATGAGGCCTCATTAAAATGGGCTACGTGGAGAGATTAGATGTAAAGCCCCCACCTCTCCTTACCCATTATCTGAACATCAAAACATGTCATCACATATAGACTATATATACCTTATCACCTTAACAAGACAGCGCATGAATGTGACGTGATGAGTGCGCTTATATCCACAATCGTCTATAAACACATGAAATTTTAAATGTCTGGAGGCATTATGCTTTAATGTGTCTCTACAGTTAGACTAGAAAATGCCTTTTAGTAAACAGTAGGCTGTATGGCACTGCAGCAATTACAATATTTCTCTAGTTGAACCTTATCAATTTTTGTACAATGCAGTTCTTATCTATCCAGACATAACCACTAGGAGGGCATGAGTAAATTAGGTATCATTGGATAGAATCCCAGTAGATATATATACAAAGACCTAGTTCCGTGTGATAAAATACAGTGCTCTGAGGAGAACCTGGATGTCCAACATGTTGATTCCCAGTTCCAAAGCTTTGGCTACAAACTGAACTATGTTGCATCAACTGTCTTATGTTAGTCAACAATACCCTTTAGGTGAGTACCAATACATTGATGTCAATGTGGATCTAATCACAAAGCGATTATAATGTTTAATTTGAACTCTAATCTTGTCATGTAACTTAGCATCAAGGCAAATTAACCTATTTGACACTATATGCATCACAAAGCCTCTCAAAGGACTCTGGAGAGAAAAAAGGTCTGTCTGTAATTAATCAGCATTCACAAAACAAAATGATGCAATACAGACTGGGTAAGACAAAGCAGAAACAACTGAACTGGTAAAGGTCGTTTGATGCAGTTTAAACCGTGTTTTAAGACTTTCTTTGTCATAAATTCAATGGTGATGTTTTTTGAAGTTCAGTGTTAATTTTTTGGCATTAATGTAGGATACCTGATATCACCAGACACCAGTGGAGACAAGTGATGAAAATTAAAGTCTAGAAAGTTTTAAGTACGAATTTCCCCCTCAACTTTAGCAGTATTTAAAGTGTAAGTACAAGTTTAACTGTCCCAAACTGCAAATTAAGCAGTATCTGCAGGGCTTTGATCTAACTGTCACAATATCAGTACTCAACTTACTCCTCCAGTGTCTGGGATTTCTGGCTTTCAAAGTGGTCATACTAGGAGTGAATGAAATTGCAGTAACTGGTACTTTCTGCAACCATGTCTCAACACACTATGGGGACAGCTCGATCTGAACGTGTCTTTTGAATACCACGTCCTCAAGGTATTAATGCGAACAGGGGAGATGTGTTTAAAATTTATATACGTAATAGCACAAAACCAAACTTGGTATCAGTATCAAAACTTTGTGGTATCAAAGGTGTGCAGTGTAATCCCTGCTTTTATGTCCCTCTCTATAAGTCTGTTCCAATCCACTTCCCTAACTTTAGAAATAAGCTCCTCTCATTGGAGTACGAGCGCCAGTGATTGGCTGCTTCATCTGTTTGTTTGTTGTTTGCTTTGACCAGAGAGACAGTCTTTGAGTACCTTTGATGTGAGGACTGTCTATGATTTGAAATGGGAGCATAGGCACTGGTGAATGTCCCAGCTGACTTATCCCTGCTTCAGTGTTATTGGAGGCTCATCCTATCAAACAGTAGGAAACAAAATCATAATTAAGGACATTTGTAGTGGGGATTCAACTTTCATTATAGCACAAGCCAACATAAAGCCCCAAAGCCTGGTACATGCTTGGCCAACAATGTCATAAAGGACAATATGGCTGCTGTAAGGTCCACAGTGACAAGACCAAATGACTCTCTAGCCAGAGATAATCAGCTTTGTATGTCATGTTGACATGAACAGAGTGTTAAGGCATATTGCACTTTGATGCTGGCAACACTGGCACAAAGCTGATTTCAAAAAGTGCAATAGGAGAACACAAAGGGAGACATTCCCGCAGTGTCTAACTGGCATCTGCATTAAACAACAATCAGGGAACACAAACTGGTTAGGAGTGGCTTGGTGCATTAGGACTTGAGAGAGTGAGGGCATTTTATGTCCATCTTGCAAAGTTCCAGGCTCACACTGGATCAAATCAAGGAGTTCTGCCTTCGTCCATCCAAAAAGGTAGACAAATAGCTGGCATGATAACCAAGAAATGAGAAGCACTGATCTACTCCTCCGCGAAAGTCACCAAATGAACAGCAGCCGGTGTTGAGAACAGCCAGTGCCCAGGCAAGGGTTGCTGAATTTAAGAAATGTTTAATAGGCAGTATTAGGGGCATGTCTACTTTATGAGGAGCAAGTAGAAGGGATGGAATACAACAAGGAGAGGAAATAACATGCAGTAAATGTTTTTTTTTTATCTGACTTTTATTCACCGTGTCATGATCACATAATGCAGTACGCATACAAGTCTGATGAGCCACACTATCCCAAACAGGGTTGGAGAGTTGTTTTGGTGGCAATCATAGTGAGACAGAAACCTCAACATCTTTAGCGGTTTTTTTTTAAAGGAAAATGACAAATCCACTTTACATAGTAGTAGTGGCTAATCTATTCCACCCACAGACTGGTGAGAATGTATTATACAACCCTCAGTTGACGCTCTGGGTTTCAAAGCAGCGTTTTTTTTTTTGGACTGCATTCTTCATTCCATGGCTATAAGTTAAACCAAGACAATGCATATTAATATTGTATATGCACATATATATCTATACAGACTCACCCATTAAGCCTTGAATTCAGCTGCACAGATCTATCAAGACCCAGTTTCCTAATTTTTTGCAATCATTTGAAAAATGAAGGAATGGGGATAAAGGAAAATGAGGTTGGGAATAAAAATCACAGAGTACACACAGAAGCAAACAGAAATGTTATCTTAGCAAGACCTGACCAAGGCAATGGGTCATTAAATTATCTGAAAACAAAATGTGATTTCCTGTGGGCAGACTTAGAAACTTTGATTATTGTCTTTTGTGTGCCTCATACATAAATTTGCCTTCCCTCCAGAGATGATGAATTAACTTCACAATGAGAGACAGTTTATTGAAACATTACTGATAAGTGTTAATTTATTTATAACATGTGCTTTATGTGTGCATTTTTTTTTTTTTTACAGGCTAAGGGGCAGATAGACTGAAGTCATACTAGGAGGTCTTAGAATTCAGATTTGACAAAACCCGGGCATCATTTTAAAATCTATCATAAGTCTATTTGCATAATAATGAGAGAACACCCATTATGAAATTCATAATTTAAAACAAACACTTAATAACGGTTCCACAGATAGCTGAGAACTCCACCTCCATTCCCCACTTCATAAGGCACAAACCGAAGTGTGCAGTAATGCCTGATAGGCGGCATTTAATTCCAATCCATTATTAAGAGCAGGTATGTATATGATCCTGCAGCACAGCAGCCCATACTTTGTATTCAAAAGCGTTTTCTGGCCCCATGCAGTTGTATTACTTTCAGTTACAGCTCATGAATAACATCAAACAGACCATGAAGTGCATAGAAATGGAAAATGTGATAACTATGAGGGTGTATCCAACCACTGTTTGAAGTACCTTTGAGCCTCCGGATCTTGAAATGTGGGTACAAGGAAATGCACATTGCTGTGTTGCTGTGTAATAAAAATCACTGGGTAAATTGGTTGATTAGAAGATTAGGGACATAGTATGAGAGAAAAAGTAGCCAAAGGCATAATAATAATAAAATCAAAGGCTGTAGCTTTCTAATGTTGGCTTCAAACCAATATTTATTCAACAACCCACATCAGCTTGCCTTGTGCCTTTTGGTGGATCTTGGAAAAGAAAATTTAACGTTCAGTATATTTCAATATCTATCTCCACCACTTACGTGAGGCACACATGCTCATAAGTATGATTTTGAATTCCTATATTTGGAGCAGATTATCCATTGTACACGTACCACTGACGCATGCCAAATAGTTGTAGAAAGGCAAAATCGTTGTTTTTCTAAAGACCATATTAGCCATCAACCTCATCCCTGAACATAAAGTCGTGGGCTTGCTCATCAAATTCTTTGAGCTCCGTGAGGTTAAATTCATTACATATTCAAGGATAACAAGGCACTTAGTTATATGGGTTTAGTAAATATTCCCTGTCAAACATGGATTGGGAAGGCTTACCTTTAATGGAAGGAATGAATCATGACTGCAGCATTCAACTCCACATTCACAATGACAGTTATAATTCTATTACGTTATATAGTGTTTTGAGCCCCTGAGTGACATCACACGGGGGGAGAAGGAGGGAACAAATTCATTCAGAAATCACCCCTTGGTATTTAAAAGTACACATGCTCATTCTAGCACCAATGGTGGCAACTCAGTAGGTAATCCACCCACTTTACCGTTGAGGGAGTGCAACCTCCACTACCTACACGTAAGCCCATTAAAAGCTTCAGCACATTACAGGAAAATCCGAAAAAAATGCACATAGGCACTTCCTTCTGACTGCCGTTTCCTACATTTTACATTTTTGGGTTTCTGCCATTGCAGTTTCAAGTTTGGACCAGGGACTCTATGGCTCCCTAAGGGCCAGAGTAAGCTCTTTTTCCTACGGAGGCAGGAATGAGAATGTTTTATCCGTCTGTGGTGGCCAGAACCATTTTGTACTCTGGGGTCTGCTGGGGCAGTAGCCTGAGGGTGGCCAACACCAACAGACTCAACAAACTGATTCAGAAGGCTGACTCAGTCCTGGGGTGGAACTGGACCCTCTGCATGTAGTCGTGGAGAGTACGATGTTGTCAAAACTCCTCTCCATCTTGGACAACGTCTCCCACCCTCTACACAGCATTCTGGTTAGCCAGAGGAGCATGTTTAGCCAGAAACTCAGAATGACTAAGTGCTCCACTAAACACATGAGAGTTATTTTACCGATAAATTACTGTTAATCTACTTGCATGTTTCCAGTTTTTGCACTTTTGTCCATACTTTGATTCTACCTCACACATTACTTTTTACATTTTTCACATTTATATTTGTACTTTTTCTATTCACTTACTGTGTATATTATGACTATTTATAGTATATGTTACTTTTTACTTGCTCACTTCCTTAAGTAACTGAGTGTTGAGCAACTGTAACAAAGCAATTGCTTTGTGTTGATCAACAAAGTGTTTGATTCTGATTTTGAAATGTTTTTTTAATTCATGATGATCTTTCAATAAAGTTGAATGAGTACAAGTCACTACAATGTACAGTAATGAAGAAATGATTACTCCAGTAATGGATAAAGGTATTTGTGCTTTGTTTAATCCAGTAATTTGATATAAAATGAGTATTTCCCATCTATGTTCAACACCCCTTCTTCCAGAGCAGTTCTAGAAAACAGACTATGAGGGGACTGAATATGTTTTTCTACCACTTCAGCAAATATTTAAGCTATAAACAATGAGAGCAAAATAGAACTTGCATGCCGTACTTCTTATAATTCAGCTGTTTTGTTTATGTCTCCAGAGTCAAGACTTTACTTGTGTTGACTGAACTGCTATCAACCTCGCAGGTCTTCACCCTACTATGTCAGTTCTGATCCAAACAAAGGCTGTCTTTGACTAATCACAACACCCCGGAATTAATACAGATCAAATAAGGGCTGAAGGTGAACCTGATTCAAGTGCAATTTTTCTTCACTTTACAGAGTTGTGAGGCTCACTCTGTATTCAACAAACACTGACACATTTAATATGAAACACTTTCACAGCCACTTTTTCTTATTGACCGCTTCCCGACTTGGCAGGCGTGCAGCTATTAAGCCATAATAAATAACAGCAGGCGTCTCCCGTAGGCTGTCCTGAGTGCCACCAGTGATGAGAATGCAGTGGCAACGACAATGCACCTGGGAAATAATGCGACATTACGCATAAAGAAATCCACCATTATGTTGTCTTTTCTTTTTTGACACATATGTATGTTCCTGTGGGCTACCGAAGCAAACAGAAGACACAAAGGTAAAGACAGAATGCAGCGCCTCAGATCCAGGGATAATTTACCACGGATTTTTTTTCATTCTAAAAGCTCACTTTGACAAATGTGCCTCGACGATAGCTGGGAATTTGTGCCTGGCAATTGATCATCCCATGGAGCTGTGCTAAACCTGCATGAAAACCTTGATATACTGACTCAAGCGGTGTGACGATGGCAGTTAATGTTTGACGCCCTAATTGTTGATGTAAATCTTCATTATTCACTTGTTTAGCAGACAAGTGTGGCACCATTTGATCCAGTTTGTGCAATCAATGGCATGAATGCCAATTGCAACATGGCTACTCATTCATTTAGCTGCTCAGATTAAATAAAAGAAGTTAGTAATAGAGACACCTTTGTGCACCACACCACCTTAGCTTCCATAATTGTGCTCATAACTAATTTCAGGCATTTCATCCCACACAGCTACCAACCTGATACCATATGACTTCAATAGTGCTTGAGACACAATCACTCTTGTATACATGTGCACTTATATTGTACTCCATTCTACCTGAATGCCCATAGCGGCCGGATGCTTAATGTCTATGCTTAATTTATATACATAGTCTCCAGTACGGTATATCTTGCTCTGTCACCTTGTGCTGTATACTATCTGCGGACCTGCTGTCCCTGTTCTGTATGTGTGTTCTGTGTTGCAAGGCAACGTGTTGACTTGTTTCTGCATACTGTAAATATCAAACAGCATGTTCCTACAGTCGTGACTCTGATTGAGTTTACATTCTCTGACATAATGAATTCCCTGGATACACTTTATATAGTGTCTTAAAGTGGTCGAGTAGCATTCACTGTACGTTTTCAGGTGGGTATACTTTTCTTTCATTATTTAAATAAATAAATTATGAAAATTAAAAAAAAAAAATTTATTCCTCAATGTAGTTGGGATCAGATTTGTTACAACTAGTATTGAATGTGTGGATGGGGAAGTTGGTTACCATTCGCTTTTGTTTGAATTCCAAGCCACAACAAGAAATGAAATAGCTGATATAAAGAGTCCATTTTCACAGATTGCACATTATAGTTCCTGCTGAAGACTTGGATGATGTCTGCATTAATATTTATAAGTTAGGGTTAACCATACATCTGTAAGCTTGTGTAATTGAATATCTTTTTCCTATACGTGTGGCTTTTTTTTTTTCATTACTTGTTTTGGGGTAACGCATCCAAGTGACACATTCTCACATTATGCCCCTCATAAATCTCTCTGTCACAAAGAGCAATTCTGCATCAGTGCCACTTTATTTGGTGCACTTGTGCAGATTTATATTAACTGCGTGTCAAATCTGCAGCGACACTCAGGTATGCTACATAAAGATTCTGTTCACAGTGTTTCGTTGTTATACCAATGTCAGGCTGTTATAGTTTGGCTTATCACAGTGAGCCTTGGATTACTTTTGTTATAGCAGTTGATGTTATTGATTTCATCGCGTTCACCATGATGATTAATATCCATGTCAGTTCCAACAACCAGTGAAAAAAAACATGTAAGCGGAGGGGGGGTGTCCTCTCCAAGAAAACATACACTTGCCTTTCTCTCCTTTATGAAGACGTGGTATTTGTAAAGCTGCTGGGCGTCTCTCCATCACTGTGGGGGCACTGAGCTACTGTGAAAGCCTCAGGTTTCCACTGACATTCTTTAAGAACAGATCAAACTGGTACAAGGGGTAGAATATGACACTTTACTAACACCTGGATAATATTATATCTCAGATAAGTGCGCCAAATACTGGCAGATGCCAAGGAACGAACGCACTTTTTATGATGTAAAACTTTTTTGTCTGAAAGATAAAATCAAATCTTCTGTCAAACACATCTTCTTTAAAGAATTCAGTTCCTCTGTTAAATTGTTTTTCTTCTCTTCAGCTTTCTTTCAACTGATAGATGTAGCCATGTTTTTGCCTTGTGGTGCTGCACTGCTATCTCAAGTAGGTCCTGTGTGTTTTTTTTTTTCTTTTTCTGGGTCTCCATTAAAACTAATTAAAATTTGGTTATTTCTAGTCACTTACTTGCCATTTCAACAACTAATGTAACTTTTATTTTCAGTGACAGTTATACAGATACACCTCTAACATGGACATTATGTCTACTGAGTTTTGAGATTGAAGATGCTAGGACAAGGTTTTTCTGATGCAAGAAGATGCTGATCAACAGAGTTGCATCTAGTAATACAAAGTGAGGAGAAAAAAAAAAGGAGTGCAAATGGGCCTAACATTTTAGCACTGTTGAAAAATAATGTTAACATTAAGGAAATGAGAAATGCAAAAGGAAAAATGTGTAATAATTCAAATATAAAACTGAGGTTTGTAGGACTACCAAACACATACGTGGTTGGCCCGCATAGTTAACACGGATATCTTGTTAGAGTTGCAGTAAAGAAAGGGGACCAGCAGAGACCAGAGCATTGTCAGTTAAAATATAGAATGCAACTTATGATTCTGAAAAAAGCCCTTCTTACAAAAGGGTTTTTTTCTCTTTTCTTTTTTTCAGTTGATAATTGATTTGCGATGCCACTGCTCTGTAAATGCTGAAAACAGTTGCATTAACAACTCGCAGTGTGATTGCTGAGTGACAGTGCAAAATCATTTCAATGGAAGGAAAAAGCAAGGTTGTATTTCAGGACACTTAGTAACAAATGCTGGAGAGTCAGATGCACATACAGTAATTCAACTATTTTGTTCCACAACGCTATGTTGCACCACAGAGATTGTTCTGGGCAGGGTGAGATAACAATATAATACGCGTCAGAATGAATAAAGAAAACAGTCCAAATAAATAAAAATGGAATGGACAACATGATAACAGGACATAAGGAACACCAAATAAGTGTCAGACAAGAATCATATTATATCTAATATTGGATTGAAATTATTTCATACTTCTCAAGACCACATAAAGATGACAACTGCATTGTAATATTTTCCTCACTGAGTGCTGGCTCATGACAAAATGCAAATGATTAAACACTTGTTACTTCTTTCTTCTATTTTTGGCAAATACTGAATTGTGTGACATTTTTACTTTTACATGAGTAAAACAAACCATCCTGTCTTCCACTCTTGACCTTTCCACTGCCTTTTGTTGTGCCTCGTCTTACTGTAAAAAATTACCCTTATGGGAAGTAACATCATAAAGGTACATAATAAAAGAACCATACATAATTATACATACAGATCTTTAATAGATCTTTAGTGCAATATCCTTGCAGTCAGTGAATGAAGATTTAATCTGCACTCCTTTTATAATCATAGATTTTATTTACAAATGCACTTACTACTCCACATACCTTAGATGAGTTTAGATGTATTAGAGTGAGATGTTGAAATGACCTTGTCCTCGTTTACAACTGTTTGTCAGGTTTTATAGACATTTTTTCATAGATTTACATTCACATTCACATATAGCTTGTTCAGTTCAGTGGTGTCAGTCAGCAGTGTCAGTGTTCGAGGTTTCGGTAAGTAAGTTAGTGGCAAGCAAAGCAGGCAGTGAGCAGGTCAGAAGAATTTGAATTTCACTTGCCTTCAACATTCTGTCTCACATCTGCAGTAAGTGTTGACATTTTATATGTTATATATACACATGACCGAATTCTGTCCCAGCTCTGCCTTTCTCGATCATTTTGTATTAATACACTAGTTTCCACAGCTGGATGTTGAATATCAGAAGATGTAAGGATGAATAACTAAGAACTATAGACAAATGGAAATGGAAACTCAAGCTTGAATTATTTTTTTTTTTTTCCCAAAATGCATAAGACCAAGTAGATGTAGTCAAGACATATTCAGCTTTTGCTCATACAGTATTTCTGAAAATTATTTAGGGAAAACGTAGTTATTATGATGAGTCTTTCCAGTTTCAGCTTAGCAAGAGCTCAGTATCTATCAGTATCTAGCTATAATTTGGACCTCTGCATTCCCTACATTCAATCAGGAAAACTAAATGTAAGAACAGAAGTGTCACTGTGCTCCCTTCACCAGACACACCTTTGATGCCTTTGTGCCTCCCTTTCATATCCTTTTGCCCTTACTACTACCATATCATAAAGCACCTGTATAATAAATTATACATAATAATAAAATATAATATATATACAAAACAAATACAGATCTTAGTCTGATGCTTTAACAGTCAGTGAATGAAAATTTTAATGAATTTTTTATATAATCATAGATACATTACAAAAGTAGTTAACATACTCTTAGATGAGGATAGATATGTTAGAGTGAGATAATGAAGAAACCTTTTGTGTCTTTTTTACTGTTTGTCAGGTTTTATAGACATTTTTCTAAGAATTACATTCACACACAGCTATTTAGCCATATTATGTTCAATTGCATGTGTGAGTGTCAGTAGTGTTCAGT
Source organism: Xiphias gladius (assembly GCF_016859285.1). NCBI lineage: Eukaryota > Metazoa > Chordata > Actinopteri > Istiophoriformes > Xiphiidae > Xiphias > Xiphias gladius. The sequence goes on from NC_053422.1 coordinate 7,813,648, forward strand.
AAATTGCATTTAATTGCAGTGAAAAGCAAGAGTGAGCAGGTCAGGCAGGCAGATTAGCACAGTTATAGAATTTTTCTTCAACACTTCTCTCATCTCTCTCATCTGCATAGTGTTATATATTTTATATATATATATATGTCCCAGCTGTCCCAGCCAGCTCTTCTTTTCTTTTTCATTCTCGAATATTTATTTTCCACAGCTGGAGTTGGAAAGAATATCCAGGAGGAAGGAAGGAAGATGTTTTAAGAGAAGAATGGAAAAAGAAGCTACAATTGAATTTTTTTTTTTTTTTTTTTTTTTTTGCATAAAACCAATGTAAGATGTAGTCAAGACATATTTTTTTTTTTTGCTCATATATTTCTGAAAAAATTTTAGGAAAAAAACGTTTTATGATGAGTCTTTCCAGTTTCAGCTTAGCAAGAGCTCAGTATCTATCAGTATCTAGCTATAATTTGGACCTCTGCATTCCCTACATTCAATGAGGAAAAACAGTCCGGTGAGATGGATGTCCTACTTGAGAGTTTAGGTATGTTTTTGCAAATCCCAGCCTAATATGCAACATCAAATGAATTGGTGTTATTCACCGTAAACAACGAATGTCGCTTAAATTGTTCCCTATAGGAACGCAAATAACTGCCCACCAAGATATCTTGTTAGTCGAAGTATGGATTATAAACACAACATTTCCTCTCAGTATCAATTTTCTACAAAAATTCAGCATTAACTCTGAGTCAGGCTATTGCTAATAAACCCAATACAGAATTGAAAGTAGGTAATAGTCTTAATTCTACCCATAAATAGACGTTGCTATCACAAATTTTAGATGAATTCATGCATACACTATATGTATTAAATGGCAAAAAGTCAAAGAGGATTATTGCAGTATTAATGTGTGCCCATGAGCAGACAGCAGGGAGTTGTGAAGGACAGGACAGTCTTCAGGGCTTACTTGTCCATTCACTTGTAATTTTAAATGTTTAATCCTTAATGACCACCACATTATATTCGTTTTATTATCTATGAAGCTATTATCTCCTTGGATAAGTCTTGATTAAAGAAACATACTTACGACATCAAAAGCACCCAGAGCTTCAGCATACACTTATTCAGCAATTGTTGACAGCCTAACGCAGCACTTCAGGCAGAATCTTATACACAAGAGAGTAGGGCAACCTCTTTCAAGGTTTGAGAGATAATTATACATTATTATACAGTAAGTCAGGGAGCTGGGTGGGATCCAGCCCATGCCAGGTGGTTAATACTGGGGTCACAGTGGGGTCATGTTGACTACGGGCCAAGGCAATGCAAGCAGGATGACTTTTAAATACTACACTCTTTGAATATTCAGTACATAATGTTAACTGATGGCTAAGGGCTTTGAATGCATTTTAGCTTATGGTGAATCAGAATGACTGATGTCTCGTAACAGCTGTTCTGCAGTGTTAGAATGCTAAGTTAATTAAACACAGTATCACACATCATGTACAGGTCGTGTCTGGAGACAGCTTAATAAAAATAACTTCCTGCACCAGTGTGCGTAATTGCCGTGTAGGGTATCTACTGTTGTGGCTCAAAGTTGCATTAGGTGAAATGATTATTTTTAAAAAAGAAGATGGATTTAGACAAAATCACCAGTTGTTGCAATGTAGAGATAGTATCCAATATCACCTTTTCAGAAATTAAGTTATCATATAATTACCTTGTTGGTCAAGACTTCCATTAAGAAAAGACTGTCTTCTAGCATGTATTTTTTGTTACGGTTTCAGCATCAGTATAGTGGCTACTCACAGGTTATTAATTCACAAAGGCTACATATTAAATACAACTGATTAAAAACACAAGTTGACAATATGGTTTCTCTGATTGCAGCCTTTGTATAATAAGAACAACATGTGTCATAGTTAAGTGTACCTGGGGTTTACCTGTAAAAACGTCCTCATTTTGAATGTGAAATCTTTTTATGCTAAAAACAATTCCACTGTGGGTAGACTCTTTTTGAAAAATGTTTTGTTAAACTAATAATTATTGACAACATTCTTGTCTGAGGACATAGCGTTATCTGACTCACTGCTACACACCTTGAAGTCGTATTTTGCCGCCTACACATGTACTTCTCTGACCTTTGCCTACAGGATACAAAGATATAACAGAGAATGTAAATCTTGTTTATTGGCATATCATTTTGATGGTTATTAATGTATTTAGTGATGTTACAGATGTCATTTTGTCATGATAATTACTTTAATTAGTGCCTGTAATTTCATTTTGACAATTATGTTTTTGTTTGTGTTGTTCTCTGTTTCGCCTACATAAAACATGTACTGTGCCAAAAGGAGAGCATCATAGGCCTCAAAAGTGCATTTTACTTAATGAGAAACTTTTAACATAAAAAGGTCTATGATGACCATAGATAATCCGAATGAAAGTACAAATAAAAATCATATAATAAGCTTAAATACTTCACTATACAATCCTTCTCTGATACAGTGGACATGAGACTGACAATGTACATTACACAAACACTGTAGTGTATTGTTGGATGACACCCAAGCAATGGAGTTAGAGTGCAATTCTCAGTAAACATCATCTTTCAAACAAGCAAACATTACAGTATTTTTTTTGTTTTTGTTATTTTGTGTGTGTTAGGTTTACTAGTTCAAACATTCGGTCCACGTATACACAACAAACAAACCAAACTTCGTAATATCGGAAATCTGTTTCAAGATTACACTTCCGAAGGCCTGAACTCTATTCCGCTGAAGATCCTCCGGCCTGAGGTGCCCAGCAGAATTATCATCTAAGAGGCGTCGGAAGAGGTGCAAGGACAGAACACAACAGCGGGGCAAGAGAGCCAGCCAACAAGCGAGGCTGAGAGCTAACCCGCACAGACCAGCCCTGCCGAGTCTCTTCCTTACCAATTCCCAGACACTCATCAACAAGATGGATGAAATAAGACAGAGGATTACATGACGATCATTAAAGAGACTTGGCTGGACAGCAGCATTCCCAACGCAGCTATCAAGCTAGCGGGCTGCTCTGTTTGCCAAGCACACAGGAGTAGACTCCGGTAAGAGTAATGGTGGAGGAGTGTGTATATATGTTAATAATGATCGGTGTACAGCTACAGACATTATTGGGACACACTGTTCCCCAGACACAGAATACCTGGCTTTGAGATGCAGACCCTTCTTTATGCCGAGAGAGTTTACTGCCATCTTAATCATAGCTGTTTACATACCACCACGTGCTAACGCTAAGACAGCCCTGGAGAAACTGCATAGCATTTTCAATAACCAGCTGAATGATTGTTGCAGGAGACTTTAATCACACGGAACTTAAGACGATACTGCCCAAACTCAAAAAAATGTTAACTTTCCAACCACAGACAAAAATATTCTTGACCAAGTTTACACAAACTTCCTAGGAGCATACACAACCACCCCGACTCCACAATTTCGTTTAACACACCACATCTCACTGGAAATGTGACCATCTTCCAAACTTCCAATCTGTAGAACAAGACCAGCTGTTAAAACTGTCCAAGTCTAAAACCAAAAAAGCAGAGTGAAGTCTCAAATGGCACTGTCCAAGGAAGAGCATGTACTTGTCCTAAAGCTCCACCGGTTGAGATCCATTGTGATGAAAACAGACATCAATAAGGCAGCAGGACCGTTCAGGGTGTCAGTTAATAGGGGTGTTCACCAGCATCTTTAACCTCTGTCTACAACAGGTTGTAGTCCCAACCTGTCTTAAATCCACCACCATTGTCACTGTGCCCACTAAGACAGCAGTTAAAAGCATAAATGACTCTTGCCCAGTTGCCCTAACCCCAGTCGTTATGAAGTTCTTTGAAGCACTTTGAGAGATTTGTATTATCTCACATCAAGGCCACCCCCCCCACTGATCTGTAAGCGATATCTCACCTTACATATCAGAACAGCCTTTTGTCCCATGAAAGACCTGATATTGTTTGCATTCATCCTTTAATTTATTGCCTCCTTATGGCAGCAGCAAGCTATTGTCTCTGGAAGCTAAGCTATCTACTAGCCATTGCATCTATTGCTTAATTTTTGTGGGTGTGTCCATGTCCCGTTGACAAAGGCTGAGGCTTGTCAAGCAGAGGGGGGAACATTGCTTCATACCAGGGAAGAACCCATTAAATTCTGGTATTCTTGTCTATGTAAATTTTAACATCTTAAAACCAAGATCAATTAATCTGTCTTAATGACAATGTGGAAATTTCCTTCTTTTGCTTTTCCCTTTTGTCCTTTCGCTGAGGCATGTGGCATTTTTACTTTGTTTCAAAAAGTACATACATACATCTGCTTGTCTGTCATTGAAGCAAAGTTTTAAAAAAAACCTCTTTGCATAAAAGAAGCATCAAAGGGAGACAGAAAGTAAGAACAGGCTTATCAGAGTAGACTCAGGATGTGTACCTTTCCCTCTCTGTTTTTAAATCAAATAAATTAAACACCAGAAAGCTCTAACACACACACACACACACACACACACACACACACACACACACACACACACACACACACACACACACACACTCCTTACCTTACCAACAGTGAACTCAGAATACGTCGACCACTATTTGTAGTTATTTTTGCAAAAACAAAAAAGAAATAAAAAATTCTTAAAATAAATATGGAGTAAGATTTCATAATTGCAAAAGTTCTTGTGTAATTTTCTTCTAGAATTGTCAAGAGGTGACTTCTTGGAAGAATTAGAATTTGTTTTGACACTCCAGGGAACTCAGAAAGGGCAGTGTTTAAACCACACTTTGTGTCACTGGCCCCTTACGGTTGCAAAGAAACCTACCATGCTACCAGCTGCACTGGCAGCTTCGCTCTGAGCACTTTTCAGTCTTCACTTTTATTTTTGGACTCAGTTTCAAGCAGTCCTGAAGACACTATATTATTTGGTCAGAGAAACTTGACCATCATTTCTTAGAGTCCTTAAGTCTTTCATCTGATGTTGGATTTCAAAATTCACCAAGGATGGAAACCACAACTTCAGAACTTCAGAGCAGTCGATAACACCCTGAGCCATTTGGTCAGACACTTCAAATTTGTATGTCTTAAAGCATTTGAGTCTTTGGGTGTTGGACAAAATTCACTGAGACTAATAAGGATCGAACCCAAATCATCAGAACTTCCAAGCACTCCTCTAACAACCAGAGCCAGTTGTAAAACGAGCTTTTGACTAATTTGCATACTGGACTTCATAATTTAGTGAGCATCACCATGATTGTATAGTTGATCACAAACTTCTCAACAGTCCTCTGACTCCTTGAGCCATTTGGTCAGGACCATTTGAGCAGTGTTTCTTATACCTTTTGTGTCCGTCCTTTGGAAGTCAGACTTCAAAATTTACCTCAGTTACCTGAGGATAGAACCTACAACCTCAAAATTTCAGATATTTGCTATGTTTCTTATAGCCTCTGAATTGTGTTGGACTAAATAGAAATAAAATAAAAAGATAAAAATCAAACCTCAGAATTTCCAAGCAGTCCAAGCTGAGTTATTTAGTTAAGGACTGTTTCACTCTTTTCCTAGCCCTTCTGACTCTCTCCTTCGTGTGCTGTCCAAACAAAAAGGTTGATACATCCTTTGGCAGGTTATGGTGGCCATGTGGAAAAGCACTGGAGTAACAGGACCATTCAGTAAGTTTTGAGGTTGTGGGTATGATCCTCTCGCAATTTGTTGTACTTTGAGTCTTTCCTCTGGGTGCTGTAAAGGCTGGTGAGACAGTAAATTAGCTCAAAGAGTTAGAGAACGGCTTGGTAGATTTAGGGCTGTGGGTTTGATCTGTGGGAGATGCATTAAGTTTTGAAGTCCAATCCAGTCTCTTTTCAAATATGTCATGGATTTAGAGGACTACTCTACAGGTTTGAGGTTTTTCTGTTTGAGCCTCAGTACCTGCAGTGAATTCCAAAGTTCAACACCCAAAGTAAACATTCAAATGCTCTAGGAAATAAAATTCTGCTGTCCAACCAAATAGCGCATGGTGTCAGAGGGCCACTTAGAAGATCTGAGGTTGTGAATTCAATCCTTATGAACCTCATTGAATTCTGAACTCAAACAACCAAAGTACACATTCAAAGATGCTAGGAAATAAGAGCCAGTTGTCTGACCAAATAACTCCTGGTGTTAGAAGACTTTTTGGAAGATTTCAGAATATGAGTTTGATCCTTATGAGGCTCACTGGATTTTGAAGTCCAAAGTAAATATTCCAGGGGTCTGGGAAATGAGGGACCATGCAGACAGCAAGCCTGCACTTGCCAGAGTACTATCCCTCCACACCGCTGCTGCCCATGCAAGCTTGTGCCCTGTTGGCTCACAGTTCCACTGTTGGTGAGTGTGTAATGACAGCTTGGACAACTGTTGGATAGGTACACACACACACACACACACACACACACACACACACACACACACACACACACACACACACACACACACACACACACACACACACACACACACACACACACACACACACACACACACACACACACACAGGAGTGTGAGAAGTTTTTGTCAGACGTATCACAGTCAACTTTTAGGAATCAGGTTGGCCAGTTGAAACACCTGTTATCTATTTAGCATTAAAAAAAAAAAAATCCTTTCTGTTTTGCAGTTTTCACTTGCAGTTAGTTTTGTATTCATCAAAGCTTTGAAAGCAAAGCATCTGAAATAATTTAACAGTTTCTAGCATATCAATCATTAGTGCATTTATCTTCTTTCAAACCCCAAAAATGTTTTCCATGTTCACTTCAAATGTAAAAACCAGACAAGAGAACAAAGAACATTTTGTAGAAACATAATGTAATCCACAATAAGCAGACACATTGTCAAACCCAAGAAAATGATACAGAATCCAAATTTTTAAATGTTTGTGGTAGAATACAATTCTGCAAACAATAAATGAGTTGCACATATAATATAATTCTCTAAAGACCTACAATACATGTCCCTTACAAGCATACAATAGTATACTTTTGGTCCTAACTGTAGAAATAAAAGCAGTTTGAAAAGATATAGTGTTAGCAGACAAAATAGGGAAAACAATCCTTCACACTGTCTAACTGAGGAAGGTCTGAAACGGCCCTGAAACGTTGCAAATAAATGTATCATTGCAAGTTAAACAGTGAGCGGGATTTTGTTTGCTACTTTGGACCATTTATCCCTTTTCTATGCACCTGTCTCATGTAATAGATGTGCAAAGTGTTCTTCTGTTAAAAGATATACTGTTATCATTTAGCATTTTTATTTCTTATCATTTTAACAATACACATTGTATTCTTTCCTAATATTCCTTTATTGTACCACACATACTGTATCTATATCAAAAGTAACAGCATATGGAAATTCTGTTTAGCTGCTGCATTGCTACTTAGATGATGCAGCAGAGCATAGTGATTTTAAAAAGTAACATCCATCGTGATATTTGACCGTAATAAATCAAGCAGGGTTAACTGCAATGTATGTGATGCTAAACATGATTTATTATGTTAGTCAAGGCAGAGTTATGACTCAAGTTGTTCTTGTTTGAACAACAATGACCTCATCATTTTAAATTCCGCATGTAAGGAAACCTGCAACAGAGCAAACACTAATGTAAGATGTTCTGACTGTGGCATTACAGTGAATTTACTCTTTCGGGATTCCTTTAGTTTAGTGGGTTCAAAACAAACCAAAAAAAGAGTAAAATGTTTAACAAGCAGTGTGTTAATCAAGTGCAGTCATCATAGATTCATCTGTTTTTGTGATGTGTATGTTAAAACAAGTCAAAGAGCAAGTTTAACGGGTCCTATTCAAAAATCCTAAAACTTAAGTCTATTTCAAAAATGTTTCCACAGAGATTTAATAATTAATTTCTTTTTCGGACATAATTTTCTCTGATGTCAACAAAATGTATGTGTGGTCTGAAGTGTGACAGGGTGGATATGGACAATATGTTTTACTGGCTTGTTTTAACCTACTGGTATTGGCGATGAACAAATTCAGAAACAATTGTATTCAACGAGAAACATGTTATGCTGATCAAAGTAACAAATTACGATATAAACACCCACGTAAAAGGCGTCAAGAACAACGGTGGCTTGCTGTTATTGACCTTTCTGGGCACAGCAGGAGAATATTGGGCCAGTGCATTACATGTTCCCAAACGATTCTTAATGACTCTATCTTAATGATAGAGTAGTTAAGATGGTACCAGAAAACATGAATTAAATTACTCTATTGTGTACAAGAACAGACTGAGGGAAAAAAAAGAGATTTAACTGCTGTTACTCTTCTGGCAAACATGATTGGCACAACAGACTTTATTTGCACTAAATGCACCATCTCTAAAAGCATCTTCCTATTTAATTACAAACAATAACCCTCCATAAACATAAAAAACATAGAGTTTAAACCCACACGAACTTTCAGACCCCTCAGGAATTATCAAATGGCCTAATTATTATCCACATTTCCTCTGCAACAGATGTGCTGAAAGGCAGAAAAGTTAGAAACACTTGGACCCTGCAGGCAGAAAGCTCCACTCTAGAGCTAAAGTTAAAATCAACATGATTACATAACCTAAGGTAAGAGCTTAGGCTCACTCTGATGGAGATGCTACTTGAATTACATCAGTGTCCAAATCGGTTGAAGGCTTGACACTGGACAACCCAGTCTCTCCTACTTAATCACCCTTGTTATTAAAGATGCAAAGGAGTAATATTCAGCTTTATTTACATGACACTAACAACACCTTTCTTGAAAGTGCTAGTTGGACATCACACTTTCATGTCTGAACCACTGAGGCACTTCATCTAAGCTTAACCAATAATGATTTATGCCGTCAGATGATATGCTCATCATCTGATCCAAACACGCACCAATATACAGTATATTCGAGGCACTTTATGTCCCTGACATTTTTTCATTTAAAAGGGTTTTCATGTAAATCAGCATGTATTGCCTTGGTGCAACTAAGATCATTTGTAAGATTTTTTTTTTTAAATCAATTACATTGTTCACTTCATCAAATTTTTTTTTTCATCTGATGGCATTGGGGAAATTATATATTTTTTTGATTTTTATATTATACTTTTCTGCCAATACACCAAACTTAACCTCTTATTATGTGTAAAAACCATTGTGGCTATACAAGAACAGCATTTTTATCTTTGTACAAATACATTTCGCATCAAGCATTAATCTTTACCGGTTCAGTCCCAATTTTTGTCCTACCTGAGTGCCCCTGTGTTCTTACCAGCGGGGGAAGAAGTATTTAGATCCTTTGCCCAAGTAAAAGTATGTATGTAATGTATGTAAACAATACAGCAAGTAAAAGTCCTGCATGAAAAATCCTATTTAAGTAAAAGCACACATGTACTAATAGCAAGTTAGTTAAGGTATTAAAGTAAAAGCTCTGGTTTAGTCCCTCTGACTGATATATTATCATATATGACATTATTAGATGATTGATACTGAATAATCATTGTGCAAGCGGCATGTTACTGTTGTAGCTGCTGAAGGTGGAGCTAGTTTGAACTACTTAAACTGTTTTATATACAAGGACACCAGATACATCTGAGGGGTTGCGAGATGATTAATGGCAAAGGAAATCCTTTTTCAGTTTTTGGACTTTTTCCTTATATCTTTGATTTCTGGTGACAAATTGGGTCATTTGAACATTTATTGAAATGAAACCATGTAAATGGTTTAGAAAGGAAAATCAGAAAGAAAAATCAGTTGGAGCTGTTAAAAACTCATAGACCCTGATTGCACACTGCTTTTTGTAAGACTTAAGAAGCCAAAAAAAGCTTTGGAAACTACTGGTTTACTCTTTAACAATGCGTTGTATTTTAAAGGCTTGTTATATGATCCACTGTGTAAAATCTCCATCTTAAAAGTATCCAGTAACTAAAGCTGTCAAATAAATGTAGTGGAGTAGATAGTACGATATTTCCCTCTGAAATATAGTGGAGTGGAAGTGTAAAGTAGCAGAAAATGGAGATACTCAAGCAAAGTACAAGTACCTCAAAAGTGTACTTAAGTGCAGTACTTTAGTAAATGTACTTAGTTTCTTTCCAACACTGGTCCTTACCACTGGGTAAGGACCCCCCCCCCAGAGGTGGGGTAAAATTAAGTAATAATGGAGACATCTAGCTCCAAATCAACTAGACTGGGGATTTATTGTCATACTGTGGGGAAGATAAAACTCCTGGATCACAGAAATGTGGTGGGTGTCTTTCTGATCTTTATTCTAATGAGGCTTAATGAGCCCCCCCCCCCATACACACACACACACACACACACACACACACACACACACACACCTAGTTAGTTCTCCGTTAACATGTCAGAGTTTCAATTCCACTGTTGATCAATGGGGTAGAGACAAGCTCTCTCATTTAGCTCAAGGCTAAAACTGTCAGACAAGATTTTGTAAGAATCCCCGGCTTTAATGAATCCAAATGCTAGGGCAGACTACGCAGCCAGAGCAACTAGAGTCATTAGGTAAATGGTTAACAAATAGCTAGGAAAGCATGAACAGGCAAACCATGAAGGATGAACTCTGCCAGAGATACATGTGAATGTGAGTGGGCAGCCGGGGTCATGGGCAACAGTTGAAACCCCCCCCGAATGCCCTTTTGCTTATGGTGTGGATGAAAACACGGCTGAGGCCCAGATCAACCTGATCACGAAGAGAGATCTGGTCGCGTCTCTGTCATCTAACATGTTGGAATGTGTGAGATTCATGACTCGACCAAGGCACAGCGGAGCGATGCAGAGAGCATACCGGCAAAATAATGATGTTGAGAGCAGAAGCGCATGTCAAAATGCAGCAGGGACTGGGGCAACAACTGATTTAGCTCAGGGAAGCCAGAACCAGATAAACTGAAAACAGCTTATTCAAAAATAAGCTCAATGTGTGTTGATATGTGCTTTCTTTTTTTTTAAATAAAAGAAAAAAAAGAAATCCAGGTTTAAGCTATTTACTGGAGTAAAGAGAAGCTTTGTTTAACACAAGTTCATCTGCATTTCAAACTTTTACTTTACATAAGTAAAAGTTGCTTATGGAAGTATTCTTAGCAAAATATAGACCTACTTTTTAAGCCTCAAAAGTAAAGCACTTATTGAATAATTTATTTGTCAGTTTATTTATTTATTTATTTATTTATATAGTTTTTATTTAACTCACGTCCTACTTCAGTCCAGCGGGTGACACCTCAGAAGAGTTACCAGGCGAGATTCCACATTTCCGTGTTGAGTGCCGGTCCCGGCCGCAGTGGTAACATTGTGCTCAGGCAGTTTCTGATACCACCCCCCCACACCCCACACCACCCCATCCCACCCCCGAAATAAATAAAATAAAAATAGAGTGTCTAAATACCTCAGGTCGGGGTGGCTGCAGCGCTCCGCCGGACCCCGGTGTTTTAATGTTTGCTGCCGCCGAGGGGAAACGAAGCCGTTGCTGAGCGAAGACTAGCCCGCCGCCAGACAACGATCGACCGGGCCTGACGACGGACGAGTCAGTAACTGCTAAATGTTAAAGAAAAACTGACGTTGGCAGCCAGGGGGAGGGTGCCCCTCAGACACGGTAAATACTATGACCGAGCAACCCTATAAGGCGGAACGGCTAAATATGTCGGGGGTTTGTCGGGTCGTGTCGCTCACTCGACTTCATTATCTCCCCGGTGCACTTTACCTTACGTTAACTAGCTTAAACTGACGGTAACTTCAGGCTAGCAACAGTGGTTGCTACGTGAACTGCCACCAGTGAAATTTGTAAACACTGGCCATGTGTGGAGAAACAAGGTGGCTTTATATTTCTATTTCAGAGATAAATGTTTGTTTTAGTTTATTTTTGTTTTTTTTTTAGCTGCTGTTCTTGAGGACATAGGACGGAGCTGCCAATTGTTACTTTAACTAGTAAATTCACCAGAGTTTTTTTTTTTTTTTTTCAACATAGTGAAAACTTTACAAAAGCATGTTAATGTTTTAAATAGTGTATTTGTGTTTAAGAAGAGTGCACATGAATTTAAGAATAGACGGATGGCAGTGCTCAGGTCCCTGGTTGACCTTTTGATAAAAGCATTTTCCTGGCCCTGGATGAGCTCATGTACCTTGGAAAGATGAATGAAGATAAAAGGAAACAGAAAAATCTAGAAAAACAGACAACAAATTTTCTGACATGACCTTTGGTTACACTTATATTACTTAACATGAGTCATGTAAAATTTACATTCATTTTCTCATTTACATGCATTTTGTGTCCAAAATATAATGTAAAAATGTGTTTTTCCCTTTTGATCTTTGTTGAAAAGGGACAGAGACAGGACAAGGCGGGAAGAAAGGAGGATGATTTGTGACAAAGGTGGTGGAAGCAAAGCCCAAACTATGGGCATCGTGGCCGTCACTGAGTCAACAGGAAGCTCCAGACATTTGCTGGCTCTGCCGCCGTCTGTAAGGTTGGTGTTGTCAAGCCGTTATAATACATTGACTTGTAACAAGTGTAGCACATTTTGCCAAAACTGATTCATCTTGTGATTACGTTTTTGTAGAAAAACAGTCCTTGAATACCCATTACTGAAATACTCGGCATGCTTACACCAGAATATGCTAGCGCATTAAGACTTGCAGTATATTGCCTGAAGACACATACTTGGTCCTCAAAACATTTTTTAAATGGGCATATAAACGCATGAATGTATCCTACACAGAGCTCTGACGTTAAGGCTAAAGCATTAGCGTCCTCATCCAACACCTAACTGGCAGTAAGTATAAATGGCAGCTATTTATACCGTGTTTTTTTTATTCCGTGATCCAACTGTTCTTGGCAGCAATTCTGCTCCTCTGTCTTTAATTGTACACCAATCAGCCACAACATTAAAACCAGTTACAGTATATATATTCATATACACGTGTGTGTGTGTGTGTGTGTGTGTGTGTGTGTGTGTGTGTGTGTGTGTGTGTGTGTGTGTGATTTGAATGCTCATTGCCAATGTTTTTTTGTTTTTTAAATATTTAATACCTACATTATCTGTTCTTGGCAGCTTCATTATTGTTTAGGTACTGTTGTGGTTAGGTTACTGAAACACCTGGCTATGGTTAGGTTAGGGAAATATTGTGGTTATGGATTAAAAAAAAGTGTTAATTTGCCTATGATCCTAATCTTACTATTGCTGTAGTTTGGTTTTTGGTTCTACGTGTTTAAAATGGGCCTTTAAGGGAAAAAAGGGAAACAGCTGGATATATTAGTTAAATAACTTTAGTAGCCTTTTTGTGAGGTATATAAAAAGCCAAGTTATAATGATAATGGAACAGCAAATGGGTTGTAGTTGCTGGCTTTTTGGAACGTGGGTCTGGACTGTGGACAGTTGGTTGGAAACTGTGCTGCCTCGATAATGAGATTCAGGAAGGGCTGTGCTGTTGCCTCAGCCAGAGGGCTTACCCAGGCTTATCTGCAAGCTGTACCAGAGAGAGAGAGACAGAGAGAAAAGAGAGAAAGGAGAGAGAGAGAGGAGAGAGAATGACTGAGAAAGACTGAGAATGAATGAGAAGGAGAGATTTTAGTAAAGACACTGGCCCTTCAGAGTAAACTGCTGCTGTCAGTTTTAGAACATTAATAACATTTTTAAGTTGAGCAACTGACAGTGTTTGTCAAAATGGTCCAATCATTCAGCCACACATTATACTATCTGGTAGTGGTAAATATTGTCCAGTACACCTTTAAAAAAGAGCAGTAAGCAGATTAGATGTAGGTTTTCTTTTTTTTTTTTTTTTTTGCAGTATGCACTGTGGCCATCAATCTCAAAATGCTAAACTCTATTGTCAATGTTCCATGTTTCATCATGCCTGCCTGTAGTAGAGATGATGTGGAGCCATTTTGCTCTGTGTTTCAGTGCCCACTACTTTTCACTGTTCTACTGTCTTCACACTTCTGGCACTTTTTCATTGGCAGATCTTTTCATGTTAGGTATGGGTGGAATATTATTTGTGAATGTGGAGTTGCTCCACAGCTTCGGTGAGTTTGAAAGTTGATGGCAAACATTCAAAACATAAACAGTATTTTCATATTTATTAACATCAGTGTGGACATGACCTCAGACAATGCTACTTAACTTTGGCAAAATTGTCACATTATTATTATTATTATTATTATTATTATTATTAGGTATGGAATGTAAGGATAGCTCTGCCATTTGATTTCAGCCATCAGCTGTCACCCATGACTGTGGGTAACAAATGAACTTGTTAGGTCATTGCACACTCATAATAGAAATATTTTTGCTTGGAATAAAAATTAAGTATGAAATCATAGTCCTCTGTGGCTAGAACATGAACAAATTAAGAACGCAGAAAAACTTTTAATAAACTTCAACTTTTAAATCGCCTACATATTTCCCTCTGTACCACCCTGACAAACTGACTTACATTTTGACGTACATATTTTAGTTTCATATGTATGTCTGATAACATGAGTAGTAAAGTCACCTCAAATGAGGTTGGTCGCACTTTTATGACAGTTTAGGTTTTCCTGGCTAGTGTTGGTTTGATACAGATACAAATACTATGAACAAGTGCTAAGAGGTTTACTACAATAAAAAACTTGATATAGTCAACATTGTTAAAGTCGTAACTAATCCCAGACCACACACAGATGATGTATTGCCTCATAATTGGCTTAATAATACTAATTAAGCTTCAACCATACGTACAGTATGCAAACATTTTAAACATAGGAAAAGCTTAGTACATCTACCATCCTGTAATACAATGGGCTCATTACCTCTGCTGGAGCAGCCAAGGGTCTTGTACAAATACACACAAATACACAAGTGCAACAATTGCTACGTCATAGAGCTTTGCATCAATATTCATCAACTGATGCATGTTCAGAAGAAGTAGTCAAGGTAAAGTAACCCATATCTGCCATTCTGGGAGTGAAAGTGATAAAGATGCCGCTTTTCTGGAGAGTTGACACAAGTTGACGTTGGGAAATAGGACAGTGGCCTAATCTGACTTGGCGACATATGACAACCGATGATGATGCAGCTCATATGCTGTTGGTGTGAACTGGCATTTAGACAGTAGTTCTGGAGGAAGGCGAGACTTTGTGGCCAATACCCTACTGTGAGGTGGTTTGTTTAGTTCCAAAATACCACTTTTTTTTTTTTTTTTTTTTTTTCTGGTGAAAAGCGTGATGACATTGTTGACGTGACTCCCCAGGCTAGACGTACATGATGGATGGAATACAGTAGGCAAGTGACCCTTCCAAAGGCACTTTAACATTTGCCTCAGAGCTTTGGTGACAAGGTGTTGATGGGATGTGACCTTGCCTTGATAATATCAAGGTCAGCATCCTCTTAGCAAGACAAAGTGAATAAAGAACCAAAATGTGTTCTGCATGCTCTATATGCGCTGTTACAGTTATCCATGACTGATGGCTTGAAGTGTCATGCTGTGGGGGATTCTAACTGATGAACGTGTGAGGGGGTTACACATACTGTAGCAGTGAACAGGAAAAAAGCAACCTTACTTGGACAGTGAAGCCCAGGTTTAGCAAAATAATTGCTCGGCTTTAGCATTATTAGTTATTCACAGTAGGTGTGTGAAAACAGCATGTATTGTTGTCATGCAGCTCTTAGTACATGACAAACCTGAGTACGCCATAAATGGTTTCTCAGAAAAATACATGTGGGGAGGTGAGATACTGTATACATGGGAAACGTTTCAGAATTTTATTTTGTTTCTAATTGTTCTTCACATTGTTTGTTATTATCCTATACCTTTGGGCTAGTAATCACTGTGCATGTACACATGATGATAACAGAAATTCTGGCAACTGGTTTTTGGTGGCTAATTATATAATTATACGGCTGCTACTGCACGTTTTGTCCTTGTTTTCATGCAGCG
Organism: Xiphias gladius; assembly: GCF_016859285.1. Lineage (NCBI taxonomy): Eukaryota > Metazoa > Chordata > Actinopteri > Istiophoriformes > Xiphiidae > Xiphias > Xiphias gladius. The sequence continues at coordinate 7,829,571 of NC_053422.1, forward strand.
TGCTGCTCTCTTGCCGGCTATTTTCGTCTTCCTCTTCAGTCACTCTTGACAGTTAGCCAGCGTCAACTACTGAACTGACTTCCCAGACCAAAAAGTTATGACAAAAGGGAGATGCAAAACAATGTAAACTTTAGGGTATATTTACTAATCAGGTAACGAGGATGAAGAAAGTAGATTAGATTGCCTCTTGGCTCAGTGCTATTTCCATTCTGCCGCTCCCTCTCTTCATATCTATTTAATTTTACATATTTATCAAGCATTATTTGTTTCTCTAAGGAGAATGGGCGGTGAACCTTTCTGTCTGACATGGCTGGAAATGGCACAGCAGTAATTGTGAAAAAGCTTGAGCTAGAGAACTGCATATATCTCTGTGTGTGCTGAGAGGGAAGGAGAGGAGGAGAGAGAAAACGAAAGGGTGGGGAGGTGCAGGAGGAAGCATGTACGAGGGAGGGTGAAGGCGAGAGAGAGGGAGAGAGAGAAGCGGAGTGGGAGAACAAGCGGCTCGCCTCATTCCGCTGCTTTCTCAGCATCCATTCTGTGAGACCCTGTTCCGGAGAAGAGAGAGCTACATAACAGGCAAATTGGAGAAGGAAAAGGAGAAACAACCCATTGAAGAGGGACGATATCAAGGAAAATTACACAAAATCAGGGCTTACTGGCATCCACTATCACCTCAGATATCTTTCGCAGAGGCGCCTGAAAGTTTCCATCTGGGGGGAAACCTCCCCCTTGTTGTGGGGAGGGATGCTGAATTTCATTCCTGAAGGCAGGAGGAGAGCTGCGAAGACTGGCTGGATTCACTTGCAGTGGAGCTGGTAGTGCACACCAGAAGAGATCCTACAGTGCCTCTTTCTCTCTCTCGCTCCGTCTCTGTCACACACGCATTTTTCAGTAAAATACATAACATTATTTCACTGTGCCAAGGTGGAATATCCGGGGAAGTAACCCTAAACAAGTTCTCCTGAACCAGGGAAGTAAAGGGGAACAGATTATCTACAGAATCAATGAAGGACATCCTGCTCACAAAAAGTAAGTTCTAATGAAAAAAAGGCTTTGAATTGGGTTCTGATTCTGAAAGACTTGGAGGATTTTTTGCCCTTTTTCTTTGTTGTGGAGCAGCACTGAGCTTCTGACAGCTTATTTTGTGGACTATAGAGTTCTGGATGGTATTTAAAGGTAAGGACACATCCACGGGTTCTTGTACATTAATAGCCACCTCCAGGTTTTTAGAAAAGGGCAGATTAGGGAGCCGAAAAAGCTCAGCACAAAAGATACAGTGAAGGGGAAAGAAAGAAGAGAAGATGGAAACGGTTTGTGACTCTTATCCTAGACTGTATTCAGCCAGTTTTACAGTAAGTGCAAAGTTGGGATAAATGTCTCAATAATACAATAACATTTCCCAGGGCTTCCAGAAAACAGGATTGTCTTTTTATGGCTTTTGGAAAGCTACTTCCCTCTGAAAGGAAGAATGTATCTATGTGTATCTGCATACTTGTACATGTATGTTTGCTCAGAGGGGAGATGCCTGTCTGCAAAGCAATTCATCTCTTTGCATCTTTGCTACATAGCAGTTATCACCAGGGGAGGGTCCTAGTGGAAGGGGCATAATTGCGGTGGCTGTGTGTCCTCGTCTTTGCAACAGCTAGTATCTGGGAGTGCAGGGAATTACTTTTGTACAGTAGCCACATTTTATTCATAATGGTGAGTGCCTCTCTGCATTTTAAAGACTGCTCTCTCCCTTTTATTTCTGCTCACAGAGAACCGATTGTGTCCACTATAACACTATCTGAGATGCCCTACGTTATACCTTCACCTTCAGTTTCTATGTAAATGTAAGTTTGCCGGTACAATCCTGGTCCAGCAATGCATCTCTTTCCACGTCTATTTATCTCCCTGTTTTGCCTGCTCTCTCTCTCTCCAATCGGAAATTGATGATACAGTAATTTCTTTATTTCTCTCGCTGGCCAAGGTCCTTTTCAAATGGAAATTTTTAGGAGACAGTGTACATACTAACAGACAGAAGGATAAAGGTACACAATTGTGTTCTTTTTTGGGAAGAGGTAATCTGCTGCCCTCTTGATCAGTGCCAGTGCAAGACTACCTCTTTTTCTAAGGCAATGGTTGAAATATTTATGATTGCATGAACATCCTGTTGGTCCCCTGAAATATTTAAAATAATTGAATAATAAATAACCTGTCTAAGCTGTCAAAGCCCACTATTGGCCTGGGCAGAATATAATAATGCCACCTCCTCATGTAACATGCAAAACAGTGACCATTAAATGCCTTTGACTCTGGATATAAAAATTTCAAAAGAAGTGTCTCTCCTCTGCAAAACATCCACTGGGGGGAAGTGGAGCCTGATGGGAAGTTGATGACAGCTCCTGTGTATCTGGTGTTGACTGGCTAATGTGGCTCAAATGGCCAATTGTTCCGCTGCATATATGGCTTGATTGCAAGAAGATGCTGTGCACAAATGTTTCATTGAAATCACATTTAGCATTCAGGAGACGTCGTTGTGTTTGCTTCCTCTTGAAAGAGATGCAAACCTCTTATCTGCTCTGCTTGCTCTATTCATTTAATCTAATGAGCAACATCTACCGTATTTATATGCCAAATATGTGTACTTGCGTGCACATACATGTGTAAGAGATCATTTAAGAGTGAAAGGGAGTTTCTGAGTGTATCTGGTATCTGCGTGGGTGTGTATTTGTACTTCATCCCATTTGGTGTTTTATTGAGTGTTAACCACGGTAGGACTGATGCATTGCCTCTGATATGGAGTAGCATGGTTAAAGGAAAGTACTAAAACCGACTTTGCTCTTCCTTGTGTTTCCTTTTAACTCCGAATTAGCAATGCTATGTCTGCCTTTTTCAGACTTTTGGATTTGGCCAATGATTTTCGTTCAGGTGTTGCATATGTGCATTGGTGCGAGACTGTGTGTGTCTGTGTGTGTAAGCAAACAGGGTGTACTGCACTGCATACATACTGTGTGTGTGTGTGTGTGTGTGTGTGTGTGTGTGTGTGTGTGTGTGTGTGTGCGTGCGCAGGTAAGAGTGCCTGTCTCTGTATGTATAATCCCCTTCTTTCTCTGTAAAAGGGGATATACAGTATGCAGTCAGATTTTCTCCCATTTCCGATGTTAGCAGAGGAGTCAAAGACAAGGCCCTCCATTTTCAGGGATATTATGCATCCACTGAATCACAGGATGGACAGAACAGAGGGAAGGAGCCCTCTTCTACCTTGTGATTATTCAGTGCTGTTGACGGCATGTTCACAGGGGGCAGAAATCAGAGGAGGCAACTCTGATGGCAAAATGCAGGGTTTTTGATTTATTACTCACAGAAACAGAGTTTGAATCAGTATGCATACACGCCAGTGGGCAGCTGAAATCTGACACACCTGCTTCCAAGTATAATAAATCATTTGCAATCATGTGTTTTGTTTTGATTTGGTATCAGCAAAATATCAGTCAATTATAGAAGTTGCAAAGTCCTAATATTTTAATATTTGTCTTTTAAATTGCCGGTAGTACCATGAGACCTCACTTTGTTGACTAAGTCTTCATTAATATCATATATATCATGAATATCATGAACATCACTGACTAATCTAGCTTTTCTAAAGATGTCATACCTCATCATGTGGTTAGCTTTAAGGAAGTGGTGTTCTGTTACAAAATCACAGCATAAGAAAGAAAAGAAAGTGTAGGCGGGGTATCTGTTATGGAATATCCATTGCATCGTTTGTTGTAATGGTGAATGCAAACTAGATTAAGATATCTTGTATATATGGCTTTCAACATCAAATTATCAATGCTATTGAAACAAATGAGACAGAACAGATCATTTCAATATAATTTTTCAGAAAGATGAAATGGGGGAGGTCCAAACTTCCCTCTCCTTGAAGTAGAGGTTTATCTTTTCTTAAATTTGAGTGTGTCAAATGTTTTTTTCTAGATTACTTACTATGTTTTGGCTATCTAATACAAGAAAAAAAACAACTGACATATCTGCACACAAAATGGCATAAATCAAATATATTTGATACTTGATATGCATTTAAAGTTGTAAAAAATTAAGCTGAGACTGAAAAAAAAATTGAATTTGTTCCAGTGTTCCAAAGATCAGCTGCAATGCAGGTGATCTTTGCACAGCCATATAAAGATTTTTCAGGATCTGTTTGTAAATGATTGTTTAAAAAAACATTCAAACTTTTTAAAGTAAACAATACGTAACATTTGTAGATCACAAAAAATAGTTTTACTGCATTCCTTCATTATAGTGGTCGAATGCTTATTTTTTTGTTAACAGGACAGATGTATAGAGAGCTCTGTCAAAAACAAGGCCTGTACCCAGAAGCAGAGCAGTATATTTTTAGCCTGTCCATTAAGGACATGGAAGAAGAATCAATAATCGCTGACTGAAATACTGGGTTTCAAATTTAAGTTTTTTTTTTCATCTATGACCTTTGGATTCTGTTGGGAATATGTACTTTCTAAATATAAGATTCAAACTTGGTCAATGAAAGAGTCTCATATACATAAATTAAACAAGGCTTTTGCTGTGTTTGTTAATATAATTTATGAATTTGAATCAAACTTAATTTATTAGGTATCCAATACATTCATGGATTCTTTTTTTTCATTTTGCTGTAGTGTCTGAGAAATATCTGTGGTTGGGGTGCCTTCCTCACATTTATATCACACAGCTACTGTATGTGGGTTCACCACATATGTTGACATTACAGGCTAATACTGTATCTCTTTGATTGTTGCTATCTCTTAGAAACACATTAACACACTCATGCTAGCTTTCACGAGCCACATATCTGCAGCATATACACCACCAGCTGGCTGAGACAAACACAAGACCATAATTTAAATTGAGGTCTGGTCAACTGGAAACCAGGCAGTGAACGGATGCGACTGATCTGTTGTCAGCCCCTTTGAATCCCTGATGAGGCGAAACACAATATGCTCAAACAGCTGGGTCATTTATGGAGTATACTTATTCATCATGGTTGACTGCGGCTAAAAGGAAGGGGAAAGAATTCTGTATGCTTCATCTAATAAAAAGACTATTTTAAATGAATGTCATTAATTAGTTTACAAAAAATGGCAGGGTTTGGGGGAAGACCTCTGGGTAAACAGGGCAACTACCGCACATACAATAATCTTAGAAAGTGACACGAACAAAAGCATTGGCCAAGTGTACTGAGCAATTTACTTCACTGAATTTTTGAGGGCATATGAGTGTTTTGCTGTTTTGCGGTTTTGTTTTTGTTTTTTGATTTATATTTTAGGTAGTTCGCTTACAGAGTCACTAAAAGTAACTTGGACAGAAATAGAGCGTAAGAAGTATAGCCACAGTTTCTTTTATGTACAAAAGAGAAATGCTTGGCAAAAGAAATAAGGAACAGGAACACAAAGGATTTCTGTCTGGTGTCTGTTGTAGATGTGATGTGCTAAGTGACTGCTGGTGGCAGTGTAGCCCTTTTGGGATACAGTATCCAGGAAGAGGCTGTCTGGGGCATGAGGACTGATCTACGAACAGCCTCCATTGACAGTGACCTTGCTGTCTGTGTCACTTTGACGTGTGACCTTCCTGGGCAAGCTGCCGAGGGCAATAAGTGTCGTATCATCAAAAGTCCCTTTCGATGTGTGTCGACAAGGAGCATTAGTAAGGGTCAGGGTTGACGCAGCCGACTAAGAATAAGGTGCAGACCATGTTCCACCATGTGGCAGTTTAGACAGAACAGGAGCAAAAGAGAAAAAACACTTTTTGGTTATTCTCCTGAAAAAAACAAAGATTACATGTCCTTGGGCAGTGTTCACAGCTTAGATGAAGATACTTTATATTATAACCTTGATCTGAACCTGTGCTTCACTTAATATATCTTTTTACACAAGTTTTCCCGTAAAACCTAGCAATTGCATAGTATGGAGTACAAGCATGCAGCCTGCTAACTGGCATGCTTCTTCCTTGAGTATTTTATTTCTGGGAGACATTGGAGAATTTTATTTGTACTGCAAGCTCAGCTGCTAGGCTGGTATAAATTAGAATAAAATCGTGTTAGATCTTATATTTTGTGGTTTTCCCCTTAAGATTATTCTTTATGAATGTGGACAAAAACACCCCGAGAAAAACAAAGGACATAAAAAGGACAAAAAAGACATCATGATTCGTGGGCAGTGTGCTTTCCTGTCTGTTATAGTTCTTAAATTCTGTATCAAGAAAGAATTTGAGAGAGAGTTAACGGAGTCACCGAATGCCACATGAAAAAACCCAAAAGCATCAAACTTGAGAAATTTAACTAGAAAAAGATGTGAGAAGTAAAATTACATGGAGGTAAAATTGCAAAAGAAGGTATTTACTTAAAAAAAGGGGGTATCAGGAAAACAAATCTCATATTGTGATAGGGCATATTGTTATACCAGTTCTAGATTTTGCCTCCATATCTTATTACCGCCAGCATATGTACTATAAATATGCTGACATCCAGTTTATCTGCAGGCTCATATAAACAAAGCATTGCACTGAAGTACATACTGTATGTGACATACCTTAACATCCATGATGTCTTACAATGCCCTTTTAAAACATTAGTCTGCCCAGTATTTGAGCCACAAACATTCAACTAAACAGCTAAACCGCTTATTTGCCATTACTGACCAGTCCTGTTTTGCTACATACACAAACTAATTAAGGCTCATTAAATATGCACTCAGTAGAATAACCTGCCAATATCCTAATAGCAAGGAAAGATTGATACTTTTTTTTCTTTTTCTTTTTTTTTAAGCAAGGCCAATGTTGGAGCCATCCATTTTGGGTTTTGCCTCCGTCAGCCACTTTAGGATGTCCTTACAGCAACTTTGCCACCTTTATCCTTTCCCTGCAACCTTAGTGTTCAGCTGTGAAGTAGGGTATTTGGAGTATTGATCGCTTGCTCTCTAGATGGTAACAGTAAAGCTGTGTCTCTTGTATCAAGGTGAGGAGCTACTTACATATTCATTTCTTTGTCATGTGCATTGTTTTGTTAAGCTTGATCTATAGTTATGTTAAATAATGGGTATTAGCAGAGCAGATCAAAGGCTGAATATCAAGGCAAGAAAAATTATTCATTAAGCATGTATACTTTTGTAAAACTGTGTAAAATTCTGTTAATCCAAGTTTCATATTAAAGCATAAATATGAGCATGGATTTGACAAGACCAAAATTCACTCATTTGTTGCTTTTAGCAAAAAAAATGATTTTTAAAATAGTATTAGACAGACACCAGTTCAAAATGTGTCCTTGAGCTGTGAGCTGCCACGCTGGTCTCCGACATCACCTGTGTCTCTTACACTGGAAATGCTCCTATAACCCAGCTTCTGCCAGACTATGAAGGGCTCTCATCAGGACACTGCGACTACACTTGTTAGTGCACATCACTGATCCCGGCCTCCTTTGGGCTTACAGCTGGTATAAGACCAAAGTACAGCTCGGATGTTTGTTAGTTGCTTATGCTTTAAGGAGTCTGTGGCAAAGAGCAAGAATGCCTACACACACCTTAAAATCCCACAAAGAGCAGAAGACTTGTTGTTTTGTGAGAATGAAGTGGCTTATCTCCCCAGGTGTTGTAGGGTCACAGAATGTTGTGCTGGGTCTTGTGGAAGAGTTTTCATCTCCTGGTGGGAAAAAGGTTCCTTGTAGAAAGCAATATATTTTATCCTGAAAGCAAAGTTAAAGAGTGAAACGAGAGATGAAAGAATAGAGTGGGATATAGGAAATTCCAGAGAGGAGATAATGGGTCTAACAGTTTTAACAGTACTTAATAATTTATATACAGTAATTGGTGCCCCTGCCTTTTATTGGGTTTCAGTGCCTAAATGTTAATCTAGACTATTGATGTTAAAGAAGACAGGCAAGATGACATGAGATTAATTTCTGTACAGGCACAAGAAGCTCATACCTGCGCTGTTCTATTAAGATAGTGACAGTTGGCTGCTATCCAGTAAGTGCAACCAACCCAGTTTCATAACAGCATTGTTTTCCTGAACTCCCATATACTGCAGTCATCTTGTGCTCTACTTCAGGCTGTTGCGTAAAATGCCAATACATTGGGAGGAGGGGTTGTGATTCACTGTTGCCCTTTTAATTCATTGCATGCTTCTCCCTTATTTTCATATGCTCTCAGATAGCTGTCGGTCGGTTGAGAGTCATTAGAACCTTTGTCATGCCTTTGCTCCTGGGCTGGGGAACATACTGAATAGATAAGAACTACTTCTCCTCTGCCAGCTTCTCTTCCTCTCTCTCTATCGCTCCAACTCTCCTTTCCTCTTCCGAGCCTGCTCGGTGTGTTACCAACGGTTTGACCATCAAATGGAAGCTCTAGACATTTCGGAGTCTTTCAGGGAGGTGAGGGAGGTTCTGAGGGCAGCACATAATCATCTGCCTGCCGCAGTCTCACTCCCGTTCGCCTTCCCTTTGGTTACAAAGAGATGTTGTCTGATGATTCAGCTGCTTGTCTGGAGCAAATATGGGCTATTGTGTGCGTACGAGACGGTGTTTGCTGGTTTATGCATAGCTATTGGGTAGAGGGAAGGAAAAGAGGTTTTGTAGGGATTGACAGTGTAAAACTAATTAAATTCCAGGAATTGTGAGAATCTTATAATGTCATAATAATGTGATTAGTTGCTGACTTGCTTTAGATTATTCAATATTCTTACTATCCCATCACTGAAAATATGTCAGTGCAAAACCTTATTAAGTAGTAATTTCTGGTTAAATACTTAATTACATTACCAAGAATTTTTAACTACATGTTATTAAAGTTTTTGCCCTTTCAGATTGACAATTTTTCAGGTATTAATAAGCTGTTTTATTATGTGATTTTGAATATACTCTTAGTTGCTACAAGAATTACTGTATGAATTTTTCAATTTTTTTTTAAAGAACTTAGTCTCAGCAACCATCCAACAAACTTTTCAATGAAAGCCAAACAGACTGTTTATTCTCACTTAAATTTGTAATCTGTCATTACAGTATGACATTTTCTGTGAAAATACTGCCTGCCTACTCTTGGCTTTGTTTACAGTGATTCATTGAATCGAAGGCCTCCCTTCCCTCTGATATTTGTTTCTTCTTGACATTATGAAAGCTATTCTGTATGTCGCCACAAGATTTGTATATGTATTTACAGAATATAGAAGATCTATTTAAATTTTCATTGGGTGTAAACAGTAAAGTAAAGCAGATACTAGATTTGAATGATAAACTATACTGCAAAGTTTATATATCTAAGCCTTCCATTGTTAGGGGACCTATTCTACTTACTAATTTTAAATAGCTGATGTATACCGATCAGCCACCACATTAAAACCAATTACTTGTTTTAATGTGGTGGCTGAATGGTGCATATATACAGGATATATATGGTAACTGGTTTTAATGTGGTGGCTGATTAGTGTACGAATGTATTTAAAGTACTGTAAGCCACACTGCATAAAGGGCTCCGTTAAATGGCACATGCTAGCTGGATCATAAATGAATCCATATATCTCTTGTTCAGGCATGCAGGCTATGGGATATAAATGACATCACATGCCTTTTAGAATAAAATTGTGGATGACAGCCCTACAGCATCTAGCTCTCTCCTGTTACCCTTAACATGTGTCCAACACATGAGAGAGATTAAATGCACATGTCCTCAGAAATACCTAACACACGTTGTCCGAATTCAGCTTGCCCTCCACATTTGATGTTGCAGGCGCTGTACTGCCCACTCCTGTTGGATGAGCCACGAATTAAACCTCTAAATTTAAACACTGACCTTTACTTCCCAGTATACAAGAGCCACTGCTATTGTCAACATGTTTAAATCCTAGCCTTGGATGCCGGCATGCTCGCTGTGAATTATAAATCAATGAGCATGTATTAGTGTGAAATCCTCCAGCACTTGGGGCTTTGCTTGTGATGGTAGAATGAATAGGAGGGAAACAGGGCCACCTCAGGGGATGCCAGGCTGTCCAACTCTGGGTCTGCTGGTCACAGCCTGGAGCTCATCCATACAGATACACAGACAGGGAGGGGGCTTATATCGCACTGATTCTTAAAAAATGTGTGCCTTTCTTCCTGTGTCTGTGTCTGTGTGAGTGTGCTTTGATTAGCCTCAAGGAGTTTCAGGAATAGTTACAGCCTATTGAACATAGGAAAAGGTATTGTTGCATGATACAAAATGTTGAACTAAGAATCCAAAGGGATTTATATTAGTTCATGTAACATTCACATTTACTGTTAAATACAATAACGTTTCTTGAAAATCATTTGGTTATTTGTCTGGCAGCAGTAACAATAGTTTTGAGTCATTACAGGAGGAACTGGCTTGGTTGAACAGACACAGCAAACTCAGATTTCGTCTACAAACAAAGGGAGAAAGACATCACAGTATTGGACATAGGCCTACTACTTGATCAGAAAGTGATCTATGTGATCTGCATTGCAAATACAATGCAGAAATGGATGCTTAGCAACAAAGACGCTGCCCCTGCCAAGAAAAAGGAAAAAAAAAAAAGGCTGTTTAACATTGAGTTTTGGCTCTGATAGACTAGCTAATCAGAAAGCGTGAGAAATGTTTGTTGAAAAGCTCTTTGGTGTGGATATGACCCACACTTTTTGTATCTTAGCAGTTCGTGGTGCTTGAACAGCCATTATGCGTTTGAAACTGTCTGTCTTCAGTAAAACGGGAGAGAGTGAAAACATTACTTGACCGTATGAACAGTATGAAGTGGAATATAATTTAATTTTCAGCAGAGGAAGCTATGGTCCCTGCTGCAAACCTGCTAGGACATATAGCACATCTATGTTCTCATTGACATTGCTTCATCTTATATGTAGAATATTGAAAAATGTAAATTATTTGCAAAGAAAAGTAATCAAAATATGATTTTTGTATTTAAAATATATTTTATTATACTATATAATTAGTGTGTATAACACCGTTTCATAGAGTGATGGGGTTATGATGATTTTCAACTTATTTAAGTCATACGTTGACCCCGATATGGAAAGCAAATGAGGTCATAATTTGTCTCATTTTCCCTGCCGTTTGATGTTTTAATGTAGTTTTAATTACCAGTTGGAATTCTTAAACTCCGCTACAAATGGGAGTAGGCTTTTTAGAATGGTGCATGCTGCACCTGCACAGTATGACCGGCAGAAGGCGATCTCTGATCAGCATTTTTGAACGTTGCACTGTGTGCCTGTGCACGTGAAGGCCATTTCCTACGTAATGGAAAGAAATAAAAATTTTCTATTTTTTTAACACAATGTTATCAGTTCACACTCCTACTCGTCTCATATCCAATGTTCCTTTTTGTCAGTAGAGTAAATGTAAATAACATCATATAGGATCTACTTGAAGACGGTAGCTGGCAGCTACCAGCATCCAGAGCGAATATGTCTTGTAGACGCTTTATTTTGCGCTGCCGACAGAGTTAACGGGTGCACTTGGCTGTCGCTGAAGCGTGACTTAAATTCCGATGTGTCTGAATCAACTTTGGCAAGGGAAAACAAACGCGTTTACAAACGCTGATTGCCCTCTTCAGGTCATAATGCGCAAGCAATTGAGCGGCATTCAAAAAACACTGACTGCCATTTCCAGCGGCGCTTATTAACACCAGCCGGCTATATAAAACTATATTAAAACGTCAAATGACAGGGAAAATTAGACGAATAATGATCTCAACTGCTTTCCATACTCTAAAGACATTAAACAAACCCAGCAAACATATGCAAAAACATACGCGCGCGCACGCACACGCACACACACACACACAGAAATGTGAATAATTTAGATGCTATGAACATGTTAAAATGCATAATTCTAAAAGCATTCAACAGATAATAATGGGATTACTGTACATGACTGCATCAGGAAGCCTTTTCAACATGTTTGTATTACTTAAGAGAGGGAAAACGCTTAGCTTCTTTCAGCTAATTAGCAATTTAATGACCTGAGACACTGAAAATGCTAAAACGAAATCACCACATTTATTGTTTTATCTTTTGCAATTTTTATGGATACATGGTGAAAACAAGACCACGTAAACGTTCCACATGAGGTAAATTCAGAGGCAGATTTCACAACTGATGATCACACAGTAACTTATTTGCCCTGCAGGAAGAAAAAGAAATGACTAACAGCTTACCACAGGGGTATATGATTGACTCATTGAGGTTTGAGAGGTTGCTACAAGAACTATCTGTGCCCACAGTGACGATGACATGGCACCTTGAGTACAATGAGGTTTAGGAGTACATTATCTCGACTATTACTGTTCTGTTAAGAGATGAAAGCCTTCTACTAAACTGTTTTGTGGCCACTGCCTTTGGTCCTCAGGGTTGCCCGTATACTTGGCGGCCCTGGTTTCCTCTCTTCCGGTGCGATACCCATCTAATCCCATTACTGTTTGTGACTCACTACTTTCAACTGTCGGGCAAAAAAAAAAAAAAAACGCATAAATAATGTATTCCTCGGGTGTATCCACCCCCGGATCAATGGCAATACAAAGACCATCTACAAAGACGGTTGGCTCAAGGCCATATTTGATCACTTCCACTGTGCACGATCACTGCTCCTTTTTTTGTCAGCCCGCTGAGACTCAATTATTTCCAAGTGTTTGTAAGTTATTGTTGAAAGAACATGAAGTGAATATTTAAACTTGGTGAGGGGAAGAAAAATCTTTGATGAGACATGAAAACGGCAGATAGATGGTAATAGTGAACTGTTAAACAGAGAGAGAGAGGGAGAAAGAGAAATAGGAGAAAAGAAAATGATGTGATACAGCATCTATTCCTTATAGGGATTCTGGGAAAATAGTTGTGTGCATGACATCGGGCTAGCTTCTGCTTTGTTCATACAATATGAATGAGAAAAGGGACAAATTACAGAGCACTTGAGCATTTGAAAGCAGGTCATAGCATTTAACAGATCTGGAGGAACTGGAGTGCAACTTGGAAGGACTTACCTGCCTAGGCAGGACATAAACAGTTTATAGCGAGCTTATCTACTGCACCACAGAAAGCATTGTTCAGTGTTGTTCCTATGGTGAAAGAAATCGGGGATAAAAAGACAAAATGCTTGTCATTGCTTTTAGGAATGAAGTCAGAAAATTCTAAGCAATCTAGAAGGTGTCTGAAGTCATTAATGAATACACTGAAGAGGCTGAGTGTAGCTTTGTGGTCCAAGCAACAGGTGTCAGCAAAACTTTTTTCTCCAGAAGCATAGATTTATTTTTCCTACCCCATTCGAACACCTTGCTGGGCTTGTTCCTCCTGAACCCAGACGGCTGGGCTTATAGCCCAAGATTTTCACCATGGGAAAAAAAAAATCAATTTTCTAGATTTCGTTTCATTCCCTACAGAGCAAAATCTTCACTACTTCAGCAAGAATTTATGCTACATCCGATTGCCACTGTACCACCACTCCGGCTGTGCCATGGACAATGACTGTTTGTATGAAGAAAAAGGCGCACACTAAAATTAGATCAAAGGTTTCCACTCTATAGGCATCAAACGGTGGACAGAAGCCATGCTCCAGTACAGGTAGTGCCATGCCTATTCAGTAACTCAGATGCCATATCACAGGTAATGACTGGATCTGGTTAAGGAGAGAGTGCAGTTCCCAAGTGAGTATGTCTCGGTTTCATTAGTCTAATTTACATTCCAGGCAATATTTGAGGGATTACAATTGTGTAGCTAATCAGCAAACTGTTGCACTGTGACTCTGCAATCATCGATCAGTGCCCAGGACAACGACTCCACCTGCTACAAGAGCCCTTAGTCACACTTGAATTTTTTATTTTATTTTATTTTTTTAATCTTACACTACCTCCGCCTGCTACATGCTGTACCAAGCTTGTGCTGACAGCAGGCTGTAACTGGTTTTTAACCGAATTGAAAAGTGTAGTGATCTTTGCATACAGAGTAAGGAGGGAGTACTACCTGGGCCATCTAGACTGAGAATATTGACCAGTTTCAGAGTTTAGTTTGATATGAGATATCAACACAAAATTTATACCTGTGTTAAAAAATGATATGTCTAGGGAGAGTAAAGACAGATCACTATTTGGACTTCACTAGCTTAAATCAACTCCAACAACATTTATTACATTCAGGTTATCCCACCTTCTTTTCTCAAGCAACAGGGCTCTTATCTATATTCCTATTGGGTCTTGGTTTTTCGGATCACTTGCATAAAAACACAAAGCTGAGATGTGATTTTTTTTTTTTTTTTTTTCCCCCAAACTTTAAAGTTTAAGATAAGCAACTGCCATCTTTGGGATGTGTATGAAAAAGTCAAATAGGGATTAGTGTGATGATTTATTATTTCAAGAGAATTAGAAGCATTGTTTTGTATTGTCAGAAGTATTGTTTATGAAGTTGGAATAGTGACTATTTTGTTTTAGAATATAATTTTTATTACTTTGGTTCATCATCTTCTCGACATAAAAACCCTGCTATCAACCACTGACAAAACAATTTGTATAATCATTGAAAATGTGGCACAGATTGTCAGTTGATAGGCATGAGGCTGGCTCCTATCATCGGGAATGTAATTAGAGAACTATAACGTTGGCAGGGATATCTCTCCTTGTCACTGCTGTCTGACTAAGTTCAGTAAACACCTTTTGTAATGGAGTCAACCTTTCAGCCTGCTGAATATGCAGTGTATCGTGTGATCTGCACTCACCACCTACTGAATGTATGTGTGCCATCATCTTTTAACCCTTGTGAAATGGGAAATGTACATTGAGTGTTCAGAGGTGATGAATTGATTCGCCATCTGTTCAGACAAGTCAAATAATGTTTTTAAAATTTGCCATCTGCATCATGCATTGGGAAGACAAATAAGTGTGCAAAAGGATTTGGTTTGTTTTCATCTTGTTTTCTTGATCAAGCATGATGGAAAGCCACTAATTGATTGTTACAGTATACTTCACTTAAATGTAGCGTTTCACAAGTTAACTTTTCCATTTTTGGAGAGTGTTCAAAATGGCTCCTTGTTGACACTGAACTCAGACAACCTTGTGTGTACTACTTTGATGAGAGAGGGGGGTGTACTTTCATTAGATTCTAAGTAGGTCGCTGTCTGCACAGGAACAAGATACAAAAGATTATACTGTATGCCTACTACGAAGAAGTACACCTGGGAGACAGGGCCTGGCCTTGGATATAGAGTGCAAGCTTTATGTTCTATCATATTTAAAATATTAATCTAGGCCAGTGTTACCTTGATAAATTTAGAGAAAATTCTAACATTAGGAATTCTGTGACTTTGCTACTGGTTGTTGGTAAGAGCACAATACAGAGAAACAATTCAGGAGAAAGTTTAGGTTTGGTTGTACAGCTTGATTAACTATTTTTCAATTTTTGTGTGCAGTCCGGATTGTGTACATTAATTTTCAAAAAGTCTGGCAGAATATTGTTCTTATAACATGTGTGTGACAGAAAATCATTACAGTAAGTGGGAGCAGTTTAAACCAGTAGAGATACCGTTTTAAACCAAAGGAGTGATACCCCAACATTGTTACTAAGGATACCTTGATATGAGTGTGCAATGTGCACATGTAATTTTTGGAGCTTCTGTTTCCTCTTCTCTGCTGCTGTCATCTGTACTATATACTGTGTTTTATACCACGGGTTTGATAACTAATAGTCACCGTTCCTTTGAAAATTAAGATTCAGCTTCCATCCGGGTTTACTAACACACTCAAGACAGAGTGATAATGATCCTAGTGTAATGATAATGGTACAGTAGGTAATAAGGATGGCAGTAGGTACTCGCTTGACTCCTATTCCAGATTACATGGAGCGTTAGCCTTTCCCAGCAGCCTTCGGTTTATATTATAGCCCAACATATACTGGATTTCTGGGGCTGATGCTGATATTATTTTGGGAGTTTAAAAAATCTGATAACAATGTATCGGATGATAGCGATTTTTTTATTCATATATTTGTTTTTTACATAAACACATAAATTAAACAATAAATATTGTTATGGGTCCCTCAGTTTTGTTTTTTGTTCAATTTTGACCAAGCCCAAGAAAGGTACATACTAAGCAGAACATTTTACAGTTTAAAAATCAACTTGACAGTGGTTATGGTAGATAAACCTTTCAGTGGTGACACTGTGTCTAAATTACCTCAAACCTATTTAGGTTGTGAAAGTTCAATCAGATTGAACTTTGTTTGAAGCGATAGAGGCAATTTGATCAGTTTGTGATGGGAGGGAATTTGTTTCGCCCCGTATCACATAGAAATGAACGAGAAGCAAATTTTGGTCTAACTTCCCCATTAGACTGTTGGAGGAAACTGGAGCATCTAAGTAGGAAACCTAACATGAGGAGAGCATGCACACAGAAAGTACCAAGACTGAGGTCTGAGCACAGGATGTTCTTCCTGTCAGTTCCAATATGTGGTCTCAAAGGTAGACGCACTGAGTGGATACCCTTGTGTTTCAGGGGCTTACTCCAAAGATCCTTTGTGGGTTGTATTAGACTGTCTGCCCCTCTAAGGCAAGAACTTTGATCTCTCAGTCGCTCTGGGACGTGTTGACATTTGGCTAGCTTTGACCTTTTGAAGCAGTTTTTGTGTTTCTGGAAATATATATATATAATATATATCTTCAGCTTGTTGATAAGACTTCACTGTAATTTTAACAATGTATTAATTAACTACATAACGTATGAATAATCTTTTACAATAATAACACAGTTATAAAATAAGTACATTTTTTGGCAGGCAATGAAATGGTTCAATTTTCGGGGCCTTCCCACTTTTGGAATGAGCCGGGCTTACAGAACAAACAGTACATGTACAAATATTGGTTCAGTTGGTAATTTAACTTCGTATAATCAAGAAAAGACTTTCTACTACTAGACCTGCAATATTCCACACAACCAATTAGCCAAAATATTTCCTCCATTGTTTACAGAAATGAGCAGGAAGATGATAATTTAATTTGCCGATAAAAGGGCAATATTTAAAATGGAGTTGGTAGAGAGAGTGCCTGTTTTTTTCTCCCTGTGACTGGCCATCTGAGCTGAGTTCTTGTGGTTATTTTGCAGAAATGAATTAGCTAATGTATAACCATTTCCTTTTCTGTAGAAATGGCCTGACATTAAAGAACTGCTGAGTGCATGTGGAGTCTATCCTAATGGGAGAGATATCATAAATACTTAGAATAACTTTCCAAATAGTCTACTCACATGTTATATAAATGTATCAGAGGCAGTGTATATGTGTCACTAGTGTAAACATTTAAGCAATAAAACACAAGCGAAACCTTACACCAACATTATTCAACAGAGGAATGTGAAAATAGCCCCCTGGTTATTAACTCTGTACATAAATAAATCTGTATTGTGAAAGGAAAACATCCAAAGGCACATTACCATAAGAATGCAAAGAATATGCAAACCAAGCAGCATGAGAAAATAATCTAAATAATATCCATTAGTTTTAACGAAGATATTCACAGGGAGAGTAAGCTTTAATGAGCGTAGTGAACAGGTGTACCATGCTTCCAATGTGCGGCTTTTGTTTGAAAATAGCATTTAACGTCAGTATTTGGTTCACGCTAGGGGATGAAAAATAGGTGGCCCAAATTTTGTGCACACCTTAGTGTTACAACAGTTTCTCACTGACAATCGAACTGTATAGAAAACATGAAACAACATAGAACATGTGCTATAGGGAATGATTAAGCATAACAAGCAAAGACACCAAACCAATTAAATATTATCCATGATTTAAATTAAATGGATAACCAACATAAAACTTTTGTGATGTTCTCTATAATGTTTTCAGATCCCTAGTGAAACTATAATCACCAACTGCTGCCTTTCTTGGTTTAGCCATTTCCTTGGCATGCACAACAGCTGCAGTTAAAGACATGTTGTGAGTGAGAGCTTCCTTCAATGGAAAGTACAATGCTCTAAATACCTTCTAACTGCTAGGAATGATAACAGGGAATCACCTCTCACTCCAGATGAAAGTTGTTTGAGCATAGCAATTGGCTAACACATATGCAGCGACAGAAAGCAGGATTATTTGTTAATTAATGGATTTTGGACATTTCCCTTTACAATGGCTTTTTTCTGTTCCTAGTATTTCAGCCTTAGATTCTTATCCCCAGATCACAATCATCACCTCTGTTTTTGCTCTGTGGTGAGTATGTTGGCCTTCGGAACTTCAAATAGTGGTTAATCACTTTGTCTGGTGATTGGATTTCCAGAGACTTCCACTCTATGCCCACTTCCTGGAGGCTCAATTTCATCTGAGCCACATGAAGCTCTCTCATTTTATTAGACATTTTTTAAAAACGTAGGAACATTTTAAAAGAGACACTCAGGTAACTCAACTTTTATATTCCTTTCCTGCAGTGAATGCTGCTCAGCATTACTGGCAGATTCCTTAGCACTCTCATAGTTGTTTCTAATCAGTTATTTAAAGGTGAAGAAATAATGCACCTGCATTCATTCGCTAGTCAGAGACTTGGCTTTAAAAATGCCTGCTTTTCAAGTTTCAGTTACTACCTCAAAATGATAGTTGAAGGATTAATGGGAAGCAATTTTGTTTAGATAATGTTGCAACATGTAGAACATGGTTACAGTGAAACATTTATGAGAGATTCAGAATGCTGTTTCTGAACAATTTCAGTCCTAGCTTTATGCATCTAACTTTAAATCCAAATGTACAAGTAACATACATATTGCAGTGTTTCCCTTAGGATACTTTTAGGCGGCGATGCAGTTGTACGTGTGTGCACGAGTATGCGATGCTTGACTTGCGCACATCAGTAGATGGTTAAAACAACCTTAGAATCATTATAGACAGGGTTTTTCATGTTTGCCTTTTCATGTGTGTGTTAATTTACTGGGAGCTTTTGACACTTGAAGAGCTCTGGAGGCCCAGAGCTGTAGTAATAAATGTCGAAGAATGAAATGCCTCTAAAAAATTACTTAAACTATTTTTATCGAACAGAAATAGAAACATAATATAAACTTAATGAGCCAGTCTCTCAGACCCAACTGAAAATTCAAATTTTACTAACAAGAAAAGTGTACAGGACAAATTTTAGTCTAAGTTTGTATCTCTTTGAGGTTGGCACCGCATATGATCAGGATATGAATAAAAACATTTTGATTTGTTTGTGCATGTTTGAGCAAGCAAATAAAAATTTGTGTTTGCATTGTTTTGAGAAATTTAGTGTTACATTTTTAAGTATAGGCCTCAGTACCCCATTAGTGACCAAATGACTCCAAAGTGGTGACTTATTGATTTGCATTTGGGCGTTAATGGGGTGCTGACGTAATAGTCCAATGCTTAAAATTTTAATATTTAATTTCTCTAAAATGGTTCTGCAACAAATTTTTATTTTGTGTGCACAAACAAATTGAAATATTTTTATTCATATCCTGATCACATGGTGTGCCAATGTCACGGAGGAGCAGTGTTTGCACAAGGTTCAATTGTATTCCCCACAAATGTCAGTAATTTGATACACCACCATATTATCTATTTAAATATTTGCTTATTACATCATAGTATGGATGATATCTTCACCGTAATATGACTACTATATATACATGCATAATGTTGGTTTATTTGCTTATTTCAAAACAAACAAACCAACATTCTCATCAAAGTAGCAGTGAAATACAGGAATGTGTGAAAGGCCAGGTTAATACTGCACCACAAACATGCCCACTTGGAAATACCTGGCCTGTTGTGAGGTACATGGGCACTAGTTTGCTAGCCAAGTCACATTGACTGAGTCATGGTTACAGTTACAAGCAAAGGATTTTTTTCTGCCACTCCTCATTTTATGATTTATTGCTTTACCACAGCTGTCAGACCCCAGGCTTCACTGATTGGCTCTTAAAAGGGAATATTATTAAAAATCAAGTGGAATGCCACTGAGCACCCCAAATGGTTGAACTGAGGCCCCCAGTGGTAAGGTGTAAACAGTGTTGAGCCAAACAGCTGTTTTTGCATGGAAAAACAAGGTGTTCATGAGTAAAATAGATTGCAGATGAGGATCACTACACCCTGACATGTTGATTCTTCACCTGAGACTGCCATGCATCATCTCCAGAAATTATTGCTCAATATAAATCCACTGTTAGGGGGTAAGCCATAAAGATATTATATTTTGATATCTATGAGGACTTGTCCTTTTGGATCAACATATGATCATTGACTGATATTGCTTACAGCTGCACAGTCACAGCTTCAGATGGAAGAGTCTTGTTTTACTTGGGTAAATCAGGAGGCTTCTCTAAAGCTGAGAAAAAATTCAGGTTGCACACATCGACGCATACAAAGACTTTAGATCCCAAATGCCTGCTTTTCTAAATTTTTCTTAAAGCAAACCATTGCTTTTTTTCTTTTTTGTGCAGTACAACGCGTTTTATTTTTTAAAGACAATTGCTTACTGCGCATGTGCACAAAGTGTGCATTATAATCATCAGTGTTTAACATATCACATTTTTTTATGAACACAATCAAAAGTACTGTACATTATCCGCAAGTTAATGCCAAGTCAGATAATAATACATAGGGAAGGGAATTGATGAGATTTCATTGATACCAGTGCCATAATTGATTTTGCTTATCGGTTTGATTCTTTATCGATTCCCTTAACAATTCCAGTTCAGTTTTCTGTGTGGAACAAAAGTAGGTCTACGCAGATTTTTGCCACACATTCACACCTGGCACATAAGTGCTCCTACGACAATCCTACCTCCTTTAAAAGAGTTTGCTCTATCTGTCAAGACTAAGTAGACATATATAGAACTGAATGAGGTATAAACAAACAATATTTATTGAATACAATGTTTTCTTTAGAATCTTAAGATAAGTTGATATTAATAGTAACATAAATAAGACATTGTAGATAATATAAAATATAGAAAAGAAAATATAACACACACACACACACACACACACACACACACACACACACACACACACACACACACAAAATCAACAATGACACAATCAACATTTTACATTCAATATTTAATTAATAGTCAATGTCAACCAATTGCTTTCCATTTTGCATTAGTCCAGTGCTGTAACTAAACTTTGACTGAGAGACTATATAATCATTGTATTTTTTTTTTTAAAATTGCAATGCCCGAGTTTCATTTGGTGTGCATGCATACGAATGCATGTACATGTGCGATGCGTTTTCTGAGCTGCAGTTAATTTGTAACACCATTGCCCGTTGACGTTTATCAAATGTAATAAATAGCTGTATTTCACTTTCACTTTTGTGAAGCACAAAGTCACAGAACACAGCCCTGGAAGTGGCTGGCAAGCAAGACACGGCCAGACCAGGAGATGAACTGCCCAGCTAGGGTAGTGAGACAGACAGACTAGAGAGAGCTGTACATCATCTTAACGTTACTGTTATTGGGTGACATCAAACTTGGAGACAAAAGAACACAAGTTTAATGATTGCTGTTTCCACAATTCACTCTCATGCTGTTTTTTTTTTCACACTTTTCATGACAGAAGGACAGTGCCGCTTCATCCTCTCGTCAAAGTTCTAAACATTTACACGAGCTTTGACACGAGGGGGAGGCGGGGCCCTTGCATAATCCGTGAGGGCCTAAGCAAAATGCATAGCGAGCGTATAGGGCCTCCCAGCGCTGACTTTCAGGAAAACATGCTGTCGATAACAAGAAATTGATAAGCTTGGAGGCATACTATTTTGATGGTTGTGACAATTTGGAAACTGGTTATGGATTCCCATCCCTAATAATGCAGCATGGGCCTGCGATTTCTACCTAAGCCTTATCTAGCCAATTCTGTTCCAGCTCAAGCTCAAAGCCAATATATCTACGTAAAAAAACTTTCACTATCTCTGTGTCCCTTTCTCTGTCGTGTACACACACATCCGGTACATAGCTACACACAGATGCTAGTACACTATTATGTGATCATCATCTTCTGTAAATCTTTGTAGCTGTGCTGCCATCATCCTACTTCTGCTGTAGTTACTGACACACTTACACTTAAGTTGTCAGTGCTTGAATAGAGCAAGCAGTTCTGCTTTCCATAACCCAAGGGATGTTCAGCCTGCTGATTAGCATATTCGGGTTCTTGTCTGTGGTCTTAGGTTTTACACTAATGCTTGAAAGCAGTGACCATTTAAAAAGGTTCCTGGCATGCACTCAGTTATACAAACAAGCTAATACATGTCAAGAGTACAGAAACAACAGAGCTAATTAGTTGCGCGACAGAGCAGGAGCTCAATAAACGCCTTCTGTTAGACTGGACAGCAGTTAAAGCCATAAACTTAATGGTTCACTGAGAATGAGTAATTATTGGACCTTGAGTCTTTGGCAGTTGGGTCTCGTTCAACCTTTATTGCAGAGGCATCTTAGAAACGCATCACAAAGAGCAGGACATGAGACTTATCATAACTGACCACATTAAAGACGTACTCCAGCTTTAGAATGTTTAGTCTTACGAGATAAGAAAGTTAGATTGCTAACTGTACCTTGTGTTTTGCGTGTCTTGAGAAAAAAAGGAGAAAAGAAATGTTATGCTCATGCAACCTCTAAATTCCTCAGTAGATGCTGCATTTACAGTGCTTTGGTGGTGGTTGACTAAGGCAGTGGTTTCCACCCATACTTATCGGGACATTTAAAAAGCTTTAGAAAGAATAAAACATTTGCATGCATTTTGAATATAATCAAATTTATTTATGATTTTCTTTATGATGGCTCTTGAGATGCAATTCTTGGAAGCTCTCACTCTCATCCACATCCTTTTTCATCCCTTCATCATCTGCTCAGACCTTTATCCTAGGACTAACAGACACTGAATACACATTAGGGACTGAAGTCAGTGCTTTCCAATGGTTCCTCAGTCATCAAGCTCCAGCCATCTCTGCTTTGTATGCAGTGGCATGTGTTACCATCCTGTATGTGGAACCAATGATGTGATTTTTATGGTAATTTGTTTTATGGTTAACCAAGCCTTGCAGTGGAGTTTGAAAGGGTTTTCTAGTTTCTAAGGTTTACACCAGACATGGGGAATGTGACATCCAGGTTGTAGCTTTACTCCTAACCTTGCTGGAAGTGCAATTCTTTCCTTAGATTTTTGAAAAAACTCATCCAGCTGGACTTTAACAGTGGGAGGCGAGTGTCATTGTACCCTTGTTACAATAGACTGGCACTGGAGTTAGTTGGAGGAGTATATTGAAGAATTTGACAGCTTGACAGTAGGGGTAGAAGGTATAAACGGTCCATAAAAGTACACCTGTATGAATTTGCCATATGTTATGGATTTTGACCATACCGTGCTGGCTGCTAGAACCCTTGCAGATCTAAAGTGGCAATGACATAAATACACCAGTGGGAGGAACCCTGCCCAGTCTACCAGAAAGAAAAATAAGATGATTCGCTGCAGGCTTTGTCGTCACCAGCCTGCGCTAGTGGATCATTTGGAAAATGTGAGAGAACATGCTGCTTTGTTTGGAAATGAAGAAATGAAGAAATGACAGAAAGTGCTGAAAGGAGGAGGATTTGGTAAAAAATACCAGTGCATCTTCCATTATATGGACATGTTTAAAAAGTCAGACAACAAGCAGAAAACGGTAATCTGCAAATTATGCCGGACGACAGTGGTTGCGAGGGTTGGTACAAACAATCTTTTGTATTACCTCAAATCAAAACACCTTCTGAAATATGAGGAAAGCAAAAGAATGTTTGTTTTCTGTAAATGTCAAGTGAACCGTCGAGCAGCGGTGGGGAGAAAAAAAGCTGGATCTGCAAATTAGACATGATTCTCAGGCATTTTCCAAAGGCTGTCAATAAGAGAAAAAAGTTATCAGTGGACTGACGTAACAATTGCCATCATTGTGTACTTGTACATAATAAGGACATGATTTCTTCTCAAATAGTTGATAGAAAGGGTTTTAGAGACCAAAGCACCAGGGACCATGGAGCCTTACATTACTGTAGTCTGACTGTCCACTTCATCAATGATGAGTGGGAGTTGTACAGCAAATATTTATGGACTTCAAATTCCGCTGATGACCACACTGGAGAATTGATAGCCAGAGGCTTGAGGGAAGCACTGGAATAATGGGGGCTTAAAAAAGAGTTGCAGGTATGCATAACCACTGCAAATGTTATCAAAGCAGTGCACTTAATGAAATTAGCCGGAGGCTCCATCTCACCATGGGTAGGTCAAAATAGGGGTGTGAAAATATTTTTTTGTCTAGGTGTAACGTAATCGTATATTGGCAATGGTATGTTGGCAATCAGTATGTTTTTGATGTGCTAGTACATCCAGTTTGTATTTCCAGTATAATTGTAGGCCTGTAAGTCAGGCTATTTTTCTCAAATTTAGGCTTCAGACACAAATAGACGAATAATTAATTTATTTTATTTCTATGGCATTCACAGAATTGAGTTTGCTATTTAGTTAGCAGCTGAACTAATTAAAATCAAATGTTTATCATAGGCCTACTGTAATTATATATAATGCAACTGTCAAAACATTTCATAGACATTGGAATATGCTTCCAGCTGACCCTAAAAATTACACACACTTTCAATCTTTTTCCCATGGTCGAAAAAAATGGATTTTGAGCAACCAGTTATGTTGACATTACTTTGACCGTGAATCAGATTTTTAATTACAATCAATTGTAGTCTTATAGTTGTACTGATGAATGGGATGGTATTTATATGCATGCATGCTTGTAGATTTGTCTGTGTAAATGTTAGTGTGATAGAAACTTAATAATGGTGTTAAATGTAAATGAATGTTTTTAGTGTCTGGTGATTGCTCTGTGTGTACCCGCCCAGGTACTGAAGATGGAAATGAGCTAATAGCTAAATGATCTCTTATCATTTTGAGATCAAATTTTTTTTTTGCATGGTCCTTGTTTTAATAATTACTATTAATAACCTACATTTTTTTGGTCAACAGAGGGATGTGTTAAAGGGCCTTGTTTTGAACTTGGAGTTGGCATATGTAAGAAAGTTGTAAGTGCTTTTTCCTACACGCGGAAAAGAGAGAGAAAAACGGCTACTGCTCAGGCTGAGCTTCACCTACCTCCTCACTACCTCATCACTGAAATGCCAACCAGATGGGGGTTACGACAGAAAATGATCCAGAGGGTGATTGAACATGAGAAGGCCATATTTCAGGTCCTTAAAGCTGATAAGAAAACCCGGCAGCTGGCACCAACATGGCAAGTGTTTGAATGTTTTTTTGAATCAGTGAGCAAGACCCTCAGCCCCCTGACTGAGTTCACAGATGCACTGTCTGGGGAAGAATTAGTCAGTGTGTAATACCTCAAACCTGTGCTCCATCTTTTCAGTAACACTGTTCTGACTCAAGCTCAAGATGACACAGACCTTACAAAGGACATGAAGAGGGCCATCCTCCAGTATTTAAATGAGAAATGCTCTGACTCTGCAACAGATGGCCTGCTAGCCATGGCCTCCCTCCTAGATCCAAATTTCAAAGTACATAGTGGATGGCAGAAAAGAATACATCAAAGCCAAAGCTGCAGCAGAGATTCATTCACTGCTAGAAAGGCAGGCAATATCCACAGAGCAGTCTCCATAACAAACAAGAGAAGCTGCAGAAGACGATGGCACCAAAGAAAACAAATCTAAGTCTGGGTAGCTTTTTCAAAAAGGACATATGTTCAATGACCTTGTCCAGTTGTCCTCTCCGACAGAGATGCAAGTGAAGTTGAGCTAGGACCTACCTGCAGGCACTGGAGGTTGTATGCGCAGCAGATCCACTGGAGTGGTGGAGGCTACACCAAGCAAATTTCCCAAGAGTGGCCAGATTGGTCAGGAAGTACCTTCCTGCCACTATTGCCCCTTCAGAGAGGACATTCAGCACTGGTGGCAACATTGTGACCTGCCACAGATCTGCTCTGAGCCAGAGACAGTTGACTGACTTGTTTTCCTGGCTAACAACCTCAAGAGCCGCTATAAGCAATGAGGCTGGCTAAGTAAACCGGAATAAACAGCAATGTTGACAGTATTTGTTTTTGCACTACGAGAGTTAAACTGGCACTGTTGTACTTTGAGTATATGAAATCAGGCCAAGTAAAGAGGTATACTGGGATGCTGCACCATGCAGGCCTATACCTACAATACTGCAACTGTAGGCAGCTATTCATTTTGCGATGTTGTATAATGACTGTTGCATCCTGTATGTTGGTTTGGAAAAAAGTTCCTGTCCTGCTGTATTTGAATTTACTTTTCAATTTGATTATACTGTATAATGTTAGATTTTATTGTATTTAAGGGTACATGCAATGAGGCCAAGTAAACAAGCATGCTGAGATGCTGCAGAGAGATGTTATCGTGGACTATGCAGAAGCAATCATGCCAATTCCTGCAAAATGTAACTGAAGAGGAGTTACTTATTTTGAACTATTGTGCATGTTGAGAGTTTCATTGTGTTTGAGTTGGTAGTGGGTAAGAAAACCTCCTGTCCTGCAGAACTTGAAGTTAGTTTTTTATTTTCACTTTGTGCACCTGATTTTATTGTATTTCATGAAAACGCGTTTTTCACAGATGGAAGTTACATGACAAAAGGTTTATATTTTTCTTCTATTTATCATTGCAGTTTTGCACAATAAAAGTTTTTAAAATACCTCTGTATTATGTGAAACATGTCCTAGTAATACAGTTAAGAGTAATAGCTTCCATGCAGTTGTCATACCAGTTCTTTACCCCTTCAGAAGCATTTATATTGAACTTTTAAGAAAAACAAATATAGCATGATATATACCGTTACTGTCTGTGCTTCAACTAATACCACAATATAAATTTTAGGCCATACCACCCAGCTCTACTTGACAGATACTATAGCACTGAAGAAAATTGAGTCAACTTTTTTTGGATTTGTTGGATTGTCTCAGTAGACTACCATGATCCACTCTTCGAAATAAATACTCTTCTTCAGAAAAGATGGTGCTTCCAACCTGAGTATAAAATATAGATAAGAAGGTGAGCTGAGGAAAGACATGAATACATTTAAAAGATAATGAGAAATAATACTCCCCAAAGAAAAATATTAATCGTTTTTTTTTTATTCATTTTGTTCAGGCATCATTTCATCTCTGGAGTGTCAAGGAATTATCATAACATATTAAGATCTTATTACATTTCAGCAGCTCAGTTGTAGAAATGTAGACATTTAAATATATAGATGTTTCTTATTCACAAATGTGCATCAGACTGCCCATGCATGACAGAACTGATAACTTCCTAGAGGATGAGAAACACATGTCACAATATGAGCTGGTACACTAAGTCATCACTTCATCCTCACAAAAAAAGTGTTAATCAGGCTGGAAGAGTAGGCAGGATACTGTGCAGGGGAGGTGCCATGGCAGAGGTGACAGAAGGTTTCCTGTCTCAGACAAGGCCTTTCCATAATCTCTTGGCATTGACTGGCCAGCTTGGCTGTGGGCATAGTATAGCTCCAGGCTACTTCTCTGTACTCCTGCAGTTTGCATTCCATAAATAACAAGGGGCAGACTGAGGCAAAGACAATGAGCAAGTGAGGACAATGTGGCAAGGAGGCTGAGAACCTAAATAAGAAACAGGCAGTTGGTTGTCCTGAAGACAAAAAGAGGCAAACGGTGATTTGTTGTTCAGAACAGAGGCAGATTGGGGATGAATAGTAGCATGACATTGGGAGAACAAAAAAGGAAAACACTGCAGTAGAGAGATAAGGGTCCCTGTATAAAGGTATTGGGAAAAAAAGACAAGATGCTCTTTTTCAGGGTTAGTGTTTAAGCAAATTTACTCGCTTCATTCTTGCCTATTTGCAGTGTTTGGTTACTGTGCTGGGAAAAGCAGCAACATCCCTAAGCAGTAAATGGCAGTACACCTTATTAAATTCTAGAAAACATTAATTAGCAAGGCCAAGGATGACAACATGGTACAGAATGGGAGTCAAATAATGTTTACGTATGCTGTAAGTACACTTTTAATCATGAAATACTATCTCCCGA
This sequence comes from Xiphias gladius, assembly GCF_016859285.1. Lineage (NCBI taxonomy): Eukaryota > Metazoa > Chordata > Actinopteri > Istiophoriformes > Xiphiidae > Xiphias > Xiphias gladius. The sequence continues at coordinate 7,857,635 of NC_053422.1, forward strand.
TTGTTTTCATTGCTTTAAATTAACCACTGCAGTGTGGACTACTCACTTAGAATTCTTATATATGTAAATGGAATACTGTCCCACCAGGGTGAAGTATGTTTAACTAAGTTGCACTCAGTGCTGTAGGCCATGGGAGTGTGCTAATGTTTAGCATCTTATATTCTGTTGACATTTAAATTATAAATGAGTATGCTAGTAAAGTAAAACCAAAAACAAACTGTAATCTAGCAGTAAGATGAAAGAAAAATACACAATAAAAGATCTACTTATGGTACATACCGTATATATGCATTTTAAGTGTCCTCTGTCCCAGTAGCTTGCTTATGGCAGGTTGTCTTCAGGCTTTTACATTTGGTGTTCAGAGGTTTTAGCTTTAAATTCATTATAATTTGATCTGTATACATTGTTCATGTCTATGGAGCTCTCATCAGCCACTTTACATACTAGTTTTTGCACATCAAGAGCCTAATCTCTAAATCAACCAAGAGTACTTTTTCATTATCTCCAGAGCGGTCACTCTGACCTGTAAGAGGGAATAGTACCACAGGGAACCATAGGGGGGAGGGGAAGTTGCAGAGTATGCACGGTGGAACGGACCCTTTTGGATGACATGTTTTATTCATTCAAATATGTACACAGGGAGCATTAAGAGCTTGCATGCATAGCACTGCTACCTCCACACAGCAACACAAGGACATCGCTAGTTTTGTTTGGGTCAGTGAACAAACTGGGGTTGAGTATGATAGCTAAAAAAGGGTACAATGTGCACACATGATATGGTTTGCTGTTCTTTTCAACTTACATTCAAACATAGTACTAGACTAATAAAACAGAGCAAGAACTCAGTATTTCTATTTTGGGAAAACAAACGTCTCTTTCATTACAATGAGTGTTCTAGGTGGCACTCTTCCCTAATAGATTTTATTTTATTTTTTAGGTTTTATGATATCAAATACACCTTTTACCGTTCTAAATGGGTGATATCAAACCAAACTCATTTCCTCTATTCTGCAGTAGATTTGATATAGATTACTGGTTTGTCATTTTCAACAATCTTGCCGCTCAGTAATTGGAGGAAGTGTGAAGGCTATTCTGTCGCAATGACATTTAAAATGTCTTCTGTATGGTTGGGAAGGAATATCACTGTTAACTCAAGGTACGGTATGTGACTTTAAAAGTAGTGCACAATAGCAGTGATTAGGTGAAGGCTGACAGGTGGAGAGAGTAGTTGATTTTACGTGAATGTTGTACCAAAGACCCATCTGTTGACAGATGTGATGATAAGAGTTTGAAAAAAAGTATTTATTTTGCACTCAGTTATCAAGTAGTATAATACATGGCTATAGTCTATAGTGGTAGTCCATATTGTAATAGTTCTTGCAACAACATTGATAGGTGGCAATAATAAAATCACAACCTTTAACAATGTAATTAATCTAGCTTCAACAAGTATCACACAGAACCACCTAGTGAAGAGGTAACACGGTACAGCGCTGAACTCATCATTCACTTTGTAGCTTGTTAAAAAAATCTGCCATTGTCTTGTGAATTACTAGATAAAGAATAGTCATGGTATATGAGGGAATAAGTTTAATCCTCTCCTGAGTTTTGAGGAAGTCGTTTATGAATAAAGCATTCTTGTTCAGCAACATTAACCAAAGACTGTGCCCTTCTAACTTTTAAAATGCAGTGCTCTCATAATCCATGCTCTGTCACTCATTTAAATCCCATTTGGTTTTCTGGCCACATACAGTATTTGGATTGCATCCAATAGAAAAAAAAAAAGTCTGTATTGTGTGTTGCGCTGTTTTTTTTTTTTCTTTTCTTTTTTTTCTCCTTAGGCTAAATTTAGGACAGGTGGAGAGGCACAGAGTGCAGAGGTCCAGTGCAGAGGTCTAGTAATATAATGAAACAAATTCTTCACTCCAGTACACATTTCATATGTACGGGACAGGTAATAATTAAAGTATATACAGAACAAAATTTGCTGACTTTCCTCATTAAGGCATTAAAGCGCATTTATTATCCAATCAACAGCATACAGCCTTCTCTGAGGCACTGTGTAACACCCTGTGCATTTGTGTGGAATCCTAGGATGTAACTTTGAATCAGAGCAATCTTCCTGCCCAATCTAAAATCCATGTCATGCTGAACAGGGCAAAAACAGAAACCTCCATTGGAAATAGAGTGAACAGAACTACCACAAGTCACTGTTGTTCACTTTTATCTTTTCACATGAAGCGACATACTAGATGGTGAAACTAGAGGTACTGTAGAAATGTCTATTTAAAATATACTTTTAAGTGAAATTATGACTTTGAGGCTGAAGTGATGACTCTTTGCTTTAATTTGAATGTACACCCACGTGAGATTTGTACATAGCTCCCCAAAATTAGGGGCCGAAACATAAATGCAGAAGTCCTTTGCAGTAGATGAAAGCTTGAAACCTTAACTCAGTGGCATCAGCAGATCTGTGATATCTTCCCTGGTGATGTTTTGCTTGGTCTGTATTACAGACGCTTCTTGACTTCTTGCTTAATTTGATGTTTTTTTGCCAACAGTCTGGTCTTTGGCAGTATGTTTTGGATAAGGCATGATAAGGCATGGACACATGCAAAATCTGATGAGTGACTGAATCAATTTTTGATCAAGTGTGTCTGTGGATCTCAAATTTATGGCAGAACTGTGATAGATTTTGTGAGATTTATATGTGACTTTCCAAGGCACCTTTTTTTTTTCTTTTTAAGAAAAAAAAAAAAAGCATTTCCCCAGAATAGAGAGCACATGTATTGCCTTGAGTAATATGAGGGTTGTGTGTTCTATGATATGACTCTGCAGTTCATTGTTCAAAAGACAACACAGCTTAGTGATCAAAGTCTTGTCTTTGCTGATATGCTGAAAACAGTTAATTTGAGCAATGCATTGAAAAAAAAAAAAACAGTTCACCTTGTAAAACAATCTGAGACTTCTAGGGTAAGTTTAATTAACACTTTTCAAATGCTTTGAGTCTTGAGCAATTACTATATAAGAGTGTTACCTTTATTTTCAGAAGGAACAATGTAAAAGTGTTCCTTGAATTATTTGAGTGAGGATGGTTCCAAGAAAGTGTAGGTTTGGTTTCCCAGAAATTATGGCATTAGACTGTCCATCAACATCTTTAACCAATGAATACTATTGACTAACAAACTATATTGTCGCACTGTATTTGACCCGTATTTGATTGTGCTAAACACCCTAAGTAAATGCTTAAGCTAGGGTGTTAAAAGAAAAGGCTTTGCTTTATTTGGGAGTAATTCTGGTCTAGTTCAAATCCTCAGCTGTTAAAAATTAATTGCTCTAATTACATATAAATGTAAAAATTTGTGTCTGATTTGGGTTCTGATTTATTTTACATGGTTTGAGGTAGAAGACGACTCCCACCTTCTCAAAGCAGAAAAAAATATAGTCTTATATTTAGGTCAATATGGTATAATTTCTCTCCAGAGTGCGTACATAACTCTCAGCATAGTTTTTTTTAATTATTCATTAGGCTATGGTGCTCTTAAAAAAATCTTTAGGTGCTGCATTCAAGTCTCGTTCATTACTGGTAGCGAAAACCCTTCACAGGTTATGAGAGAATAGTTATGTAAAAGTAACAAACAGATGTCATAGTTGTTAAAATAGTATTTGGTATGGGACAGAATAGTTTAGTTTAGTTAAGGGCAACCATGTTGGTGACAATGGAGGAAACCACTGCCGGATGGGCTAGGAAATCACATAATTTCTGGTCTTTGTCAGAGTAACAAGTAAAAGAGAAATTTAGGCTCTGCAGTGAAACACAGACTTTTTATTATAAATTAGGGTGATGATTCCAGATATCTTCTCTGTTTCCCTTGCTGTGTGAAAATGAACCGTATTCATTCTTTTGTTTGATACATAGCTGTCTGAATTAATTAAAATGAGACCAATGGAAATGCTGTTCGTGGATGAATTAGATTTACACTATGTTTGGAAGTTTGGACTGTCCCAGTTATTTTCATAAACAACAGATGTAGTTGATACATGTGACACATTTCTGTAACATTACAATTTTCATTTGAGATAAAGTCAAACTAATCTCATTAAAGTGTAAGATCTTCACAAAAGTAAGTGGGAAATATAATCATTTGTAGTGCGTTTGTCACGGCATATGATGATTCTGATTAGACTTTATGCTCTGATGGCTATACAGATCTGTTATGTATTAATATCTCAATAACAGTATTGCCATTTTTCTTCCAGCCTCTTCTCAGATATTAACTAGGCTAATATATAGGCTTCCTCTTCCGCTATACCTCCAAATGCAAAGATTACACTATTCTCCACTTCTTGACTTAGTTGGTAGCACATCAGTGTGTAAAGCAAACCATGGATAATGTATAACCATTGATGTAGAAGCCAAATAACCCTTCTCCGGCTGATACTTGTAAATTGTGGCAACATTATTGTTAATATTTTTCCTTTGACTTGTAATCCAGCAAAAGAGAATTAAACATTAAAATTAATATTTTAAATTTGTGGTTTCTCCATGTTTGAGGAAATGATTCACCATGACCCATTATTATTCCATATTTTTCCTCGACCAATTTCCTCTTCCTATGTGTGGGTGCCCTTAAATTCTTACTGCCTTTTTATCATGACAAATTGGTTTTATCCTTAATATTTTATAAAATACATGTAGCTATGGAAATGAAATCACCAACATATACTATGATGCTACCTGTTTCATATTGAGGCTTCCTAAAATTATGTAATACTATACTAAGTTACATAAACAGCAACTTTTTTTTACTCAACATTAACGAGTTTTTGTATTTGTACTCCCAATTTCCTACCTCCCTGGTCGAATTCCTCCAAATCACTCTTGACATACTTTGTGTGCTGGTTTGTATGAGATACTGTGGGTTTTACTGGATACAACAATTTTCCTTCAGCAGTGTGCACATCTCTCCAGCACCATCTGGCTCTACTGTGGCATTTTAAAAACCTTGACTGAATCCCATGTTCTCTTTGTGTACTAAAGCCTTTGTACTGTGGCCTACATACTGATTCTTGAGATTTAAAGCCTCCCAAAACTATGCTGCCAATATCGCAATGGGAAATGTGACACTGTTTACAAGAGTGCTCCAGATAATTTATTGAACAACTATTATCTCAATTAAGGTTGTCATCTAGTTTAGACAAATTGAAGATATCTTTTTTCAGTGTAAGACGCTTTAGAAATTATGAGGCCAACCATCATTGCATACTGTTTTAATGTGACTGACAGCTGTAAAAAAAACCAAAACGGTTATTTGTCTGATCTTGGGGCAGTTGAGTCTAAATTTCTGAACATGAAGAAGTTGTTGCCAAAGTTTGCAACACAAGAGCCACAAGATAAAGAAGACAGAGCTCGTAGCTGCATGATTGATAATTAATGGAAGGCCAACATGTATCCAGTTGTTTTTAAGATAACTTCCTGTCTCAGAGCAGATTGTTTTTCAGTTAAATAAAACTGGAGGTATATAAATGTGAATGCAAAAAATAAATGGTTTCACATATCACTCATTACGCATAATTGATGGACTTTCTCCACCGTGTTCTCTTGTTTGTTGCTTTAGTACATGTTTAAAAAATAGGGGAATTTTTTAAGAAGAGAGATTCAAAACATGGGTTCCATTTAAGGTTAGACAGCCACACGGAGTTTTATATCTCGAGGTGCATACTGTGAAGTTTCATTATTTCAGCTCCTTACATTTTCATAATGAAACTGTCAGTAGTTGTCTTTGAAATTATTCTTAACTATATCTCCATCTCTTCATTGTCTTGGTAAACTGAGGCTGAGACAAGCTGGGCCTTTGATGTCTCTGCCTGCGAGGCTCCAGCATTGTAATGAAACTGTATTGCATTGTCTCAGCACCAAATGTTTGGCATGACGGAACACAGTACTAATTCTAACCCAGGCTTGCCTGCTTCCACTGGTTTCAAAGCTGCTGGTGCTTTTTGTTTCCCAAGAGAATTGCAGGCACTCCAAACAGCCAAACAGCTTTCAGGCTCATCAATTATTTACTGCCTGTTGCCTTCAGGGAACTCCTGAGAAATTATGATGAGGAATGCAATCAAGAAACAAAAAATATATCTTTATAAATCTATATTTTTCATAGTAGTTTTAACATCTCTTGATCAGGAGTTGAAGTCAAAGATTGATTGAAATGATGTTCTAAAATCAGAAATCCCTAACCATATATGTCAAAAAACCAAAAAAAAATGCTGAATCACAAAAAGCACTTTGGTAGTTAAGGGAGGCCTTTGAAATGATTACAAAAGGCACTCTGTTTATAGTGGGTAAATGCCCATATGGTGTTGAAATGTTTCCCCTATTCTCCCTGTCTACACTGAGTCCTTTATTATGAATAAGCCTGACTGTTTTAAGACTGATAACTAGTTCAACATGCAACCAAACAAGAACATTGTTTTTGTCTCTCATTGAAATTTTATAAGAGGACTAAAGGATGAGTCTTTAATGGACTATATAGATTATATTGAAACACTAAATAGCCTTTTAGCGTGCAGTTTAGGTACATTGCTTCTGGGGGCATGACTGCAGTGTACAATATGTGAATCTCATTTGTGTTTACAGCATAATAAAGAAGAGGGTCTGAAATGGCATCACTAAAAATGTAACATGAGACCTGTGAGTGTGCATCCTATAACATCAGTTGTTGTCTTGCTAAAGGGAAAGAAGATGATGGTACAATTTTTTATATGTAAGCCTAAAACCCCAGCAGTACAACGAGGTGTGCTCAAAAGTAAGGTTGAAATTTAGTCATAGGGAAATAATTCATTTAACTTTGTGATGGAGCAAGATGCCTAAATAGTTTGGATGAACACATACTGCACATACACTAAACTGTTTTGATGAAAACCAAAATGTCACAATATGTGCTGTCCATCATTTTTTAAATAGGAGGCCCTGTTGGAAACCCTACCTGCTGAGTTTTTTTCCTTGAGGTATGCAAGAATGTACAATATACAACAGCAATGTACAAGTCAGCAACTATTTTAAAAACAGATATGCATTTATGCATGTAGTTATATGCTTCAGTTGACACAGAAACCTGGATTCCTTTTAAGACTCAGTTGATCACATAACACACACATGAGCCCAATAAAAGCAACACTGAAATGTAATATAATGTAATTCATCAAGTCTGCAGTGGGGTCTGTCAAAGAGGTGTTGGCTCACCTCCATGGAAATTTTGACTGCAGTTTGCATTGTAACTGTGTTGGATTGCACTGCAGCTAATAATTTTCTAGTGTGTAGAGTGGGAAGCTGATGGAAACCAGACATTTTCTTTGCACTGCCCCGACCATTGTTTAACTGCTTTCTGAAATACCCAGTAAATTCGGCAATCACAACAAACAACTTAAGTTACCATTGGATCAGTAACACAGTAAAAAATAAAAGTGATATTCGCAAAAATAAGCAGTTGCAAGTGGGATGGATAGAATGTAATGTCCTCTGACGTTCAGTTGAAGGTGTGATTTTAGCTAAATGATGGCAGTGTTTTTGGTTGTCAAAAGAAATGGAAACACGCCAGTGTAGCAGTACGTTGGGTTTAGTATTAATCCAGCTTCTATGTACGGACAAGCATTTTAATGTATGAGGTACATTTTTTGTGAGACCTGATTTTATTTAGTCTATTTTTTTATTCAGCGATGTTTGTTTAAATCGTTTATGTGTGAAATATGTGTTGTAAGAAATGTGTAGAGCCAAGCATTTCTTAAAGCTTAGCCATTTTAAAGTCAGTAACAGCGATACTTGCTGGTGTTCTGGGTAAAATAAACAACACTGTAATGATAATCCAACCACGAAAAGCCTAGTTCATACAGGATATGACCCCAACAGATAACCCTAAGGTCACTCAAACAAAGGCATGATTTTATGGATGGGTGTATTAACAAAGTCAACAAAACTGGGGATCAAATGAACTAGCAGCCCCCAGAATGTGCAACAGCTTGGGCTTGTACGAAAGCCTGAATATCCTGGTATTCACAAAGAAAGGACAGCCCCCATGACATATTTGTCATGTAATTACGCAAAAGAGACAGGTAGAGAGAGTGTGTGTGTGTTTGCATAGGTGTATAGGCACATGTAACCAAGTGTGAGTCCAGTGGTAGTTTAGTAGTTTCAGCAGGTTGTCTTCAGGGAATAGCTAATATGGACAGTGTGTTTTTTCTATGTGTGTGTGTGTGTGTGTGTGTGTGTGTGTGTGTGTGTGTGTGTGTGTGTGTGTGTGTGTGTGTGTGTGTGTGTGTGTGTGTGTGTGTGTGTGTGTGTGTGTGTTTGCCTGTTTTTGTTTCTCTGTGTGTTTGTGTCTGTGTTGGCAGCATTTCATTTCATAGTGAGAGTTCTGCTGACCTTGGCATACTCAAGATTTCATCCCACTGGTGTCTCATCCCTCTCTTCTCCTTCTCTTTCTCCTCGTCCTCTCACCCTTACTCCTCCCAAATCCCCTCCCAGGACACCGCTATTCTTCTCCTTTTCTGAAAAAGAGCCAGAATGATCCAGCAGATCTGGAAAAAAGGGTGCCAGCATCTCCACCTTTCACCTTGCTATCTCAACACAAGGCTGTGATTAAAACAGACAGCATAGCGGTTAGTCTTTTAGAGTGTGAACATTACAACCTAGATGCAATCATTAAGACGGCCCTTGTTAAAACGTGTCAGGAAGGCAGAGATGCAGTGAATGGCAGATTGAGGTTTTCCTGTACTTGTTATTTTTCTCTTCACTTAAAAATCCAATCTCATCCAGTAGACAGTGAGAAATAAAAGAGTGTGGCGTAAAAAATAATTTGAATGTAAAAAAGCAAGAGCTGCATTATTGTTAGATTTATGAAATGTTAAACATTCCACAGCATAAATTGTTTTAACACTGAAAATGACTAAGGGAAGTTTTGAATATTGCTACACAGAGGCGTACTTCTAGCGTTTAAAGTGCTTCACGTTGACTGCAGTAGTAGCCACCCAGTGCTGCTGCTTGTCTACCTATGGGGAACACAACCGGCAAAGCAATCAAATAAAATGACAACAAATGCTTTTTGTTTTGTTTGGAAAACGCCTGACAGTCTTTGTACACATGTGTACGCTGAATGTGTACAAAATATCAATGAGACTTGCTTTTTGTAGGAAGTCGATTGATGAAGTAATTCCAGGTGGAGTTGGACCATATGGATGACATTTTTCATCAAGGCTCTCTTTTTGGCTAATCCAGTGAATTAATACCTTGGAAAATACCTAATATTTATACCATATAACATATTTATACCATATGAATACCAAAACAAGGTATTTCATCAATCTGATACAAAAATCCTGTAAATCTAATATCACCATTAAGAAGACCTGCTCATCACAATCTAAAATAATAGCCAAATCTTTATCGTCTCATCGAATAAAAAATCCTATCTCCCAACCCTAACTCCGACGGAAGGCCATTATCATTTATTAATATCTTGTATAAAGGTTACACAAATCGCAAATCAGGAGATGTTCTTGCTGATGCAAATTATTTGGGAGCTTTGAGAACAGGGGTGTGGACTGTGCCACTCAGTATCAGGAGTATATGTCTTTTTTCCTAAGCGAAACTACAATAATTCCCTGGGATCTGTAAATGAACCTGTTAAGAAGTACTGCTCAGAAGAACAGAATAATATTTGTCTTTTAAAGGTCTTCACTGCTGAACTAAGTCCTGAAGGATATTACCACATAATAAATCAATACACTCACTGAAATCAAACTTTGCAAACGTGTTATATACTTATGCGTTAATAATGCTTTCTAGTTCTTAATATACAGGGAAGCATAGATGGGAGTTACATAAGTTCCAGGATTTACATGAATGTTTTAGGCATCCAGCTGATGCTCTTATCCAATGTGATGCAGAGCACAATGAGTGGATCACAGAAACCTCCTGCATGCTGACATTCCAAATGTATCTGATGTGTCTGTCTTGTGAAATAACTTAAGTCATTAATATTGTGTGTCCTCACAGAAGTCTTTCCATTTTATGTTCCAGACTGACTCTGCGTAGGCACCTATCCGCTCTCCTGGCAGAAAGCAGACATGTTCTTTGCCCCTGTTCCAGTATGGTAAGTCAATCTTTTGTGTCTCTATTAGCATGAATAGATGTTTTCCACAGTGAAAAACAGTGGGGCTTCATGCATGACTTATTATAGATTTTGGTAGCCAAATTTTGGCTATGAATATTCTTAGAGCTATGAATAGATGCAGGTCAAGGAGTGCCAGACACAGAAAAGCTATTCGGAAAATAAGCATCCCTTTCATTTAGAGAAATGGATATGGAAATGAAACTGAAAACCTGACTCTTTTTACCTTCCGCTTCTTGTTTATATATTTTGTGAGGAAGAGAGGAAATTTGGACACTGTTGGAACTGTGAAATGATTGAAAGAGCTTCTGGTATCCATGCACTATGTCAGATTCCCTCTTGAAGATGGTGGTTTATACAAACACACCCAAAGGTGCATTGATAGAGGGTGAATCCGTGGGTGGCTTTTCAAAATAGGCCAGCCGAACACACTGTTCTTTTCACATACATATTTTTTGAATCTGCCGACAATCAGAGCAGATTGCTTTTGACATGTCTTTGTCAGGTCAGCATTATAAAAAGATGTGATAAAGAACTAATGAATGTTAGCATTAAAATTCATTACATTACAGTAGCACATTAGGCTCTTATGTGCTACTGTACGACCCTTTTCATTCTAAAATATTTTGGGTAGCCATATGCTATATAGTCATTTTGTAACATTGGACATGTAGTAATAGTAGTTATTCTTTAAAACTCCCAACTGTGTAGGATTAATGTTGAATAATCATACTAGTAAGTATACTTCTAAGGTAGGGTTGTTTAATTTAACTTTGACTGACAGATTTTAGTAGCATTTTACATAACAGCGGTGCAGAGACTGTTCAAAAGCTGTCTCAAAATGGAGGCACCAATACTGGCACCCCTAGGACTAAACATGGGTATACAAGAGTTGGTCAGGGTGATTGTAGCCCAGGGGCACAAATCCAGAATCATTAAAGCAGGTCTCTTGTACCAATCCCTGTCATTGTGCTTAACATAAGAGCAGCTTTCACTTCCACGCCAACTACTGTGCCCATTCAGCAGTCCCACGTTGTACGGGCAAGGTTAGAGCAGAGGACATAGCACAGTGGAATTGAAAGCAATGAAGCGTTATGTAACCAATTATTGCAGAATCTTTTGTTAATTATCCTTTTTCACCCTTTTTTAAACAGTATAAGTGGTAACTACATTGACAATGTTTTTATAAATGACATGAGCAGGTTATTTTATTTTAATTGCCAATACAACTAATCAAAGACAGGGTGGTAATGTTGCTTGAGGTTTATGGGGATCTAGTAAAAACCTGATAGCTCTGGGGAAAGTGACGAAATAGAAGCAGACATTGCTGTTACTAGCCTGCAGTTACTGGTATTGTGCTGACAGTAAAAATGATCTATACAAACTGTAGCTTTTCAGACAGCTTGTGAGTCTTCAAGACATATGAAATGCTGAGTGTAGAACACAGAATGGAGGTGCAAACAGTAATTTATCTTCCACCTTTAAAAGAATATCACATTTTTTATATTGTTTATGCTGTATCCTGCTATCTTGGACGTGGTCATGTTAGACTGGTAAAGGCACAGGGAAGGACGGATCATGTTCAGTGAAAGATGTTTCATGAAATATACCTCACGATTAATTGAAAAATCTTGAGAGTCAAAGGTCAATGTGGCTCAAAAGCTTAAAAATAATTTCTTTTCTATCATCAAGAGAGACATTTGGTTGTCATTTCAAGTAATTGTGGATCCTGTGATGGCATCCTGGAAGATTTTCTATGGATTGGATGTCAGTTTTATTAGGTTAGAGGCATAATCAATGAAAAATAAAGGTAATTTTGCTATATGAGCTGAAACCATTATTCTGTTAGTGGCTCAAAAAAGTGTTCCTTGATAACGCAATATACAATCTGTTTTTGGTTTGTTTTTGGTATTGACATCAGTTTCATTTTTACAGATAGTGACTGAAGTATAGTCACTTGAAGGCTATCAAATGAAGTTAATTGCCAATATTTGTGTTTTGATGCAAATGTTGATATGAATAAAAATAAAATAAATTGGATTTTGTGCATATACAGATAGGGCAATAACTGTTTATTTGATGATCCAAGTGACAGACCTTCAGTGTTTGAGGATTCTATTAAAAGATTTTTTGAGGCTAAGGTGACATCCCTGTAAGCCTCCAAGATGCTAATATCTCCAGAAGTTTTTTTAGCTCTAATATTTAGTTGACACTCTATGGCCAGCGTGTGTGAAAACAATTTGAATCTATAAACATCCTTGGAATTGGTTTGGTAAGTAATTTGTAGTGCTTTTTATGCCATTAGAGGACAAATTGTGCAGTGTACAGTGGGTACCAAACATTTAAACCCCAAAATATATCTGTGTTTTGAAACTGTCTTGACTCTTATTCAAGATGTCTCTGGCTTTTCACAGTTTAGGCACTACAACATAATTCCATAAACTGATACATGGAATAACAAAGAAATTGTGCAGATCCCACACTGACGGATTCACCAACCTGTATACCTCTATATATCTATATATCTATATATCTATATATATATGTGGTCAACTAGAGGTCTAAGACACTGACCATGTAATCACAACAGCACTGGTTCGATTCCACGCTGGGACCTTGCAACATGTCATCCCCCTCTCTTTTTCCTCTTTTCCTCTCTTCCACATACTATATAATAAACACAAAAATGCCCTAAAAAATACCTAAAAACTTTTTTTAAAAAGTTTTCTCGTAAACAGTGTTAGTGTTTCTTATGTTCACTGTTATGTGCACTGTTCATTGAACATCTTTTAGAAACAACTGACGACATTACAGATAAACACGTCTTTATCAACAGAAGTGTGATTTGAAATATGGTGGGGTGCATTTGTTGATGTTTTGTAGTTTTTATGGCAATTACTTGGATAAACCTTGGATTTACATTAACATGACTTCAAAGCTGAAAGCCAGAAGCCATGAAGTTAAGAGGTACTTTTCTTAATTGTTAATCCTGTTTTATGGATTTGCCATCCAGAACACCTGCATTATAGTATTTGGGGAAAAAAAAAAATACACTGAGGTCAAAGTGGCAAGTAGGAAGTTTTGACACATTTTTAATGGCTGTTGCTATTTAAGCATTTAGTCGAAACAATACAATAAAATTATGCAGAATATACTGCATGACATACTGCATTGTGTATGGATGAACTATAAACCATATAAAATGTAGTGAGATGCCGTGCCTAATTCTTAAAAATACTAAGAAGTAAGACAAAAGAAACCTCAGTTGTTGTCGAATGTATTAAAACATTTAAATGTAATAATCAAAAATTGTCATTATCTATTGTGCTGCTTTGATTGATGTAGCACAGTTCCACCAGCATTCAGCCAGCAATATTTAAGTTATTATTGCTGAATCTAATTAGTCTCTGTAATGTGAAAGGTTCTTGCACAGTGTCAGTGTAAAGCAACCCCCTACTCTGCAGCTCATCTTTTAGACAACTTTAGCATGTTGCTTTGGTTCACTCATTAACTGTACTGCATGGTTGAGTATCTCCACTCATTGCATTTAGCATCCAGCAGAAATTTTCTTCGTGAACTAAATCACAAGTTGATATGGACTTAATATTCGTCAGCTGGCCATAAATACCCGTCTTGGTCATCTTTCTGTGACCAAGTCATGGCACAGAGAAAGATGGTCATTGGTGTTGGATGCACTACATAAATTGTCTACTTTTTCCCGTAAAGATCTGGTAAAAATTGGTATGGGTTGGTATGACTGATTGAGTTCAAGTTTAAGTACCTTTTTCAAGAGCAGGTGAGGAAATCAGTAATGACAATAGTTTCTAAATGGGTGGTATGTGATTCACGTTGCAAAATGATACCGTGCTTGGCCTGTCCCTGTCTGAGAAGTACTTGTTTTACGTTTCCCACAGCATTTCAAGCTAGTGTTCCCGTTTTTCCATGATGCATGATGCCACTTGTTTTTATGTCTATGGCACACATGCCTTTGTGTGCTCAGACCAAGATCTTACCTTTCTTCTTAGACATAGGCTTAATGAATCCCTGGGTACAAGTAAAAAGGCAGCAGTAAGATACGGGCAGGCCTGTCTGGTGTTGTAATCCTGTCGAAGAAAACACTTTTTTTTTAATCAAAGTGGATTTACCATATCTGCACTGCGATGAACATGATACAAGAAAAGTCTTCATAGCAACTTTCATAGATCAGTTTTTGTCAAAAGATCAAAGTCAGCAATAGGTATTTCTACGTTTTGCAATATGCACATTCTCACAGGCACACCTACAAATAGAAGTACAATTCATCTGACGTTACCTTAGAACCCAACACTGTCTTCAAATCCGTTCGATGCCACCTGCTGCATGCCTGCTCATGCAAACCTGTGTGTTGCATTAGAGTCTCTCTCAACACATCATCATCACTTTCCAGTCTCGATCCCACCAGGGGCCCAGCAGCAGCTGTAGAGCATAAGTTGCCAGATCAGAGGCTCTTCAGGTGAACTGACATTCACCAGCATGATGCCATGGGGTGAGGAGGTAGCAGAGCATGAAAGGATGCATTAGATAGTATGCAGATCAACATGAAAACTGAATAAGGTTCGACTTTACATTGCCACCTAGCTGTAAGCAGCAGATAAAGATGACTGTGGCATGACAGAAGGAGACCGAGTGTGTGTGAGAGGGAGAGGGGCCAGAGGCCAAAAAATTAAGATGTCAGAAGACGTTAAGTTCGGGAATATCCTCGTTAATGATCTCACCTTTAGAAAGTAGTTTAGAGCTCTTTACTGAGAGCATTGAAAGTGAATATTTACCTTTTTGATTTTGTTTTGCATCGTCTGATGATTGGTTGTTTTGTGCATCACCTGCAACGTGTGAACAGTGTTTGCCAAAATGGATTAAACACATGAAAGGGTAGTTTGTTGAGAGCAGTTTGAGCCACTGTCAGTTGTTGCTAGCAGTAACTACAAGAGAAGTGATTATCGATCTCATAGATCTAACACTGCAAAATTTAAGGCTCATACTTGCTGTTATTTTCTCTCAGATGTTAGACCTGTACATCCCTGATGATGCTGGTTCTGCAGTGTTTCACTATGCCAATGACAGAGTGTAGCAGAACTCTTGTCTATTTGGTTAGATGTGTGCAGATAGAAAGTAACGCAAGAATTTGAGCTTGAGTGATAACAGTGGAGCAACATTTTGACAACATTATGGCATTACGACAAGATAATCAATCATTGCAGAATTTCAGAGGTTGCAGAGATGATGCATTTTTTGTTGGAACTTTTCAAATCCCCTACTGAGACATATTTCAACTGTATGTCTGTTAACACTGCTTAACTCATCTGAGAAACATCTACTCATGAGATTGAGGCAGACTAACTTAATCTTTGCATACTAGTGTTTTCATACTGTATCTGTATCTATTGTGGTTAGAATTGTAATATGATAGATTGTTGTCCATTTGTCATGAGTAATCTTACATACTTTTATCAATGTCTCGTTCAGCCATCTCCAAGTCCCTCCTCTGTCTTTCTAATGACAGTTGATTTGTATTCCCAGTATATTTGTTGGGTTTTTTTTCAAGGCAATAAAGGGGGGGTTGACAGCTAGGACCTAATGGCTGACATTTGATTGACAGTGCCATGTTGCAGGAGAAAAGCAGGGAAATTATGTGAATATTCAACATAAGGATTATTCCTTCTCCTCGTGTACCCCTGAATACCTTCAGCTGTGGATAGGGGAGGGAAAAAGTGTATAAACATCATGTTAGAGGTTGAGGTAATTGAAGCACATTGTTGAGAGTCTATCAACAATGCTGACAGACTGTTAAGGTCAAGTTTGATTTTGTGTGAATATTTGGCATATTGAATACAGTTCCTCACACACAATCAACTCAACCAGAAGTGAACTGAAATGTATCCTGTCTGGATGATGAGAATACAGAGCTCTGTGTTAAAACACTGCAGTTGATGCTAATGTCAAGTCAAGTCAAGTCAATTTTATTTATAACAGAAATTATCTCAGGGCACTTATGGCACATATAGGGCAGGTCTAGACCACAATCTTATGATATTGTTTTCAAAGACCCAACAATTTCCACCATGAGTAAGCACTTGGTGACAATGACAAGGAAAATCTTCCTTTTAAGAGGCAGAAACCTTAAGCAGTACCAGGCTCAGGGTTGGCGGCCATCCGCCTCAACCGTTTGGGTTGAGAGAGAAGGAGAGAGGGGCGAGGGGACAGAAAGAGAAAGAAAATGATGGAGCAGAAGGAAAGAGAACATAGCACAATGCAGGTTTGACACAGAGATGTAAAGAATTAGTAATAATAATAATGATAATAATAATAATAATAATGAAATTAATTAGCATCCACGTTATGAAGCAGGAGCCATTCACTTGCCTTGCTTATTCCCAATTGCTGCCTTTTAGCTGTACATCCTGTGCATTTTGAGAAAGCAGTTCACTCAGTGAACTCTACTACACTGAGCTGTAACACCTTAAATAGGATGTAAGGGCACTTCAGTCAGCTGTCTTACTTCTCAGCCTCTGAAGCCATTGCTCGGTGTCTCATTTCCCAGAGTATTGATGTCTTTAAGTGAGCTTCCCAAGTGCCTGGAGGGAGTGGATGCTATATACTGTAGATTGCCTTCAGGGTGTTGGGACACAGCTGACTGGTGTAGCTCAACAGTAGACCTTTGCTTGTTCTGTTCTTTCAAATAGTAATGGAATGAAAGATTTTTAGAGGACATGGTAGTATTGATACTTTGGTATCAATCAAATTGTTGGTTAACTTTCACCCACCCAGCACTTTATTAGGAAAAGCTATACACTTGCTTATCTAACTATAAATTGAGGAATCTCTATCTGTCTGTCTGTCTGTCTCTGTCTATATTTCAATTTTCTCGCCAACTGCTAATCTGATTGACTTTTAACTTCCCGTGTGTATTGCTGAGGACCCAAGGAAATGTAGTGTCGACCATGAAGTTTTCTGGATGAGTGGTTCTCCAGAAAGCTTCAAACATACATTTTCTACATGTCACTTGACGTGAATAAAAAGTTGGAGCTTCACTGCGAGGCCAGAGCAGCACCTGAATAATTTACGGAGCGCACATGCCAGGGTTTTCAGAAAGGCGGAGCTCAGCTGCAACTGCACTTTCTACGCCGTCACGTAAACACTATCAGAATGGAGCGTATCAACCAACACCAGAAATGATACGTTTACTCTAGCATGGCTACGGGACAGAAGTATGTCATTACAGGTGTATTGCTTTGGACCCAAGGAAGTGCAGTGTCAAGTGTGAAGTTGTTTGGATGATGCCCTCAAGAAAGCACGCAGATTGTAGGGTCAGAATATGGCGAGAACAGCATGGATGCATGCCCTGGCTGGTGGTGGTGGTGTAACGGTGAGGGGAATGTTTTCTTGGCTCACTTTGGGCCCCTTAATACCAATCAATCATCGTTTGAATGCCACAGCCTATCTGAGTTTTGTTGCTGACCATGTGCATCCCTTTATGGCCACAATTTATCCATCTTCTAATGGCTACTTCCAGCAGGATAAAGCACCATGTCACAAAGCAAATCTCAAACTGGTTTCATGGACAAGACAATAAGTTCAGTGTACTTCAGTGGCCTCCCCAGTCACAAGATCTGGATCCACCTGGGATGTGGTAGAACGCAAGACTAGCAGCTTGAATGTGCAGCTGTTATATCTTAAGAAATTATGTGATGGGACCAGAATGTCAACGAAATGTTTCCACCATCAAAAATGAGGCTGTTTTGAGAGCAAGGGGAGCCCCTACACAGTATTTGTATGGTGTTCCTAATGAAATGCTCAGTGCAATCAGCCACAACATTAAAAGTGGTAAACGATTACCAGCTGCAAGTGTGTGTGTGTGTGTGTGTGTGTGTGTGTGTGTGTGTGTGTGTGTGTGTGTGTGTGTGTGTGTGTGTGTGTGTGTGTCATCATGCAAAAATGTGGTCCTGGAGACACCTACTGTAGCAAGAACTACCACAGAGGCAGTTTTGAGTGTCTGTCTGTCTGTGGACAGATTTTGTCATTGTGATAACATTATACTGTGCAAGATACAGTCATAAAACTTTATAGGTGTGTAATTAAGATCAAAATGAAGGCTGAATTTGAAGAAGGGTGCGGTCTAACCCGTGAGTACTGAGAACCCATGTATGAATGTAGTAATAACTACTGAGTACTGATGTAATAATGTAGTAATGACTACTGAGTACACATGGGTCGGAACGTCAACATGTTGAAGAGCCTGACGGCTAAAAAAACCAAACCACCTTTCAGACATTCTTGTAGGATATCTGTCATAAATTCAAGATAGTTTTAGTCAGTTATTGGGGAGGAGTATCAGTTGACACAATACAAATCACTAATGATACAGGATAGTCTTAAAGAAGATATATGTCCTCACAAAGCACTATTTGGAATAGAGGATAAAAGAAAGGAACAGAAATATTGGGTACCAGCAGAGAGATGGTTTACTACAAAGGTTACAAAATGGAAACAAAAGAAGAATCAATACTGTTGGTCTGCAACATAGCCATGCAGAGAAGTGAATTGGGTAGAGAGGTTGGATGGACAGGTGGAAATGGTCACTGGAACTAGGAAAAAATTGTGTGATGCTGGGCCCCTCTTAAAAACTGCAGTGGACTCCTGCTAGTTTTTCCCTCCCTCCAAAAATCTGCAGTATTTCATCTTCTCAATGACTTTATAAATTTAAACTAATCATATATTACCTCTTATTGCAACTTTGTAGCATCATAAGCAAAGAGGTTCATTTGAATTAGTCACCGTGTTGAGGCATGACTTGTGAATGCCTTTATTTACTGTATGTCATGTACATGCTTAACAAAAATGGTGATAGAATTAGGCTTTCCAACATGAAGTCAGATTAATTCTTCAACCTCAATGGCTTATCCTTTCATGGTGTATAAATGTGTCTTTATTTATATCCCGTCAAATTGATTGCATTTTCTTTTTTTAGTTGATTCATTATTTTTTAGTAGCAATTTAACAGAGGCACAGATGTTAGGTTAATTCAAACAAGGATGGAGCAAATATACTGCCACCTGGTCAGTCTCTCCTCCTGGACTCAATTCAAAACAGCTCCATTCATAAGCATGCAAAGACAATCTGGCAGAAGCATGATCTCAAGAGAAAATTATGGTCTTACCCCAACTGGATAAGGACCTACAGTGATTACCGAAGAGACTAGAAAAGAAGTGCTTGGATAGAGAAGCTGGGAGAGTGCTCTGGAGAGTGTCGGCAGCTGGACTGCAATAATTAGTCATTGAAGCTCTTCATGGTTAAGGGGCATCTGACCACTGGCCTTGCTTGCTTAGAAGAAAGGCAGAGGTTCTTCCCTCTTTCAAATATGACTGTGATTAACAGTATATTGCACCTCCCTTCTCCTTCTAGACAAAGAGAAAGGAATTGCCTGTAAGGTGTAGACAACCTCAACCACAATGGGCTTTCTATTTTACAGTTCACTCAGGCCACTATCTGAAAGTCCATACAATAAAGTACCGTGAATAACTTAAAATGTATCATAGTGTGTTTGCAAGTTTGTCACCTTTCTTGTTCCACAATCTTGGGGCAGGCCCTTCTCAATTAATCTTACCAAGAAATGGATATTTAGATTTGTGAACCCCATAAATATATTCTGAAAAGTTATTAAGAATTTTCTCTTTGAATAGAATCATACATGTAGCAATGTGTGATTTTTTTTTTTTTTTTTTTTTAAGGAAATGCAGTAAACATTTTATCCATGCACCTCTACAAACTAACATTTGTAAAGCTCCAGAAATTAGCTCTCTGATCTCTATATTTTTGTCTGCTGTCATTTTGGTTGAGCTAACGAGCGAACCCCTTGACACCTTGTGAATTTGTTGATGTTTACCTCCTCAGATTTGGGAATGGTGGGGGAGACTGGTGTAATATGCACATTAATGAGCATGTCGTGAGGACAGCAACTAATTACAATGACGCATTTGAGGCCTCATTTGGTGGTGGTGTCAGCAGTAACAGTCTCCCTGCCATTTGAGTTCCCATGTTAGTCTGCATTACCATAGAGGTGCCTCTGAAAATTCTCCTTCTCTGAAAGTGTATGTGTCTCTGTCAGAAAATGGAGGCAGAAAAGCTTTATATTTTTATGCTGGAGAGAGTTACACGAACACGTTCCTTTGAGGTGAGATAGAAGGGCTTTTATCAGCTCCTGTGTGGGCTAACCTGAGATTCTTGAGATCAAGCCAGTGTGCTGGAAGATCTAGTAGTAATGGCATTGTTACCCAGGGTTTTGTTGTTCCTTTAGTGGTCTGCCAGGGAATATCCTTGCTGATCACAAGGACCCCTGTGGCTTCATTCGTAGCAAAAAGTAGAAACTGGAATGAAGCAACCATATCACAACAGGCCGTATTTATATGAGCTATTAAAAAAGTATAGAATGCACTGTGCACATCAGTACTTTTTTAAGGTGAAAAAAAATCTTGCTCTACTCACCTCATCTGTTTTCACGGTTTTCTAGCCATTTTTTGGATTTCATTTGTTGGTAGAAGAGTGTAAACAAAAAAATCAGTCAGAATCAAATAATCCTTTGAATAGTGGATTTTCCAACGCTATCTTACCATATGTAGGTTCTAGATGGCAGTGTCCCAGTGCATACAGAAATGTAAGTGGTTGTTGCAAGGTGTTATCTTTCTGATTTATATTGTATAAACCCAATGTTTCAAACAATTTATTATTTTTTTCATTAATTGCCCTTTAACGTTTTAACATTCTGCAATTGTCTTTATCTCTAAATTGTGCATCAACGCACAAAGGATTCACAGGAAATGATACACGCAGATACTGGACATTATGTTGAGGACAAAATTTGGTACATATTACATTTCATGTAACCCGGAGGAAACTGACTTCCTAATCGGGACTGTTTCTGGTCTGAGCGCCTGCTGAGTATGTAAGAAAACAGATAGATGTGTTGCTTTTCTTCTTTGTATTTCTGTAAGTTTCAGCTCAAAGCATGTTGGCTGCCCTCAGCCGTCAATACATTAAGCATTTTGGAAGGAACTCTATTATTAAAACATACTTGCTGCAACCGCCGGTATTCACAGGTATCACCAAATCAACCAGAACTAAAATCCTAAGGATCATAAATAACTTAATTAATTATCTTACAACAGGTTTATGGTAGAATAAACTGTGCTGTTCTCGAAAAAGTGCTGAAACCTTATTGGTTATCTTTGAGGTGGAGACTGATTTGTATGTGCACCTTTGGGAACGACACGGCTGGCAGAAATTGAGAGACAAGTGTAGTCTACTCAGGGCAGTAAATCTGAAAAAAGACAAACAGAATGTGAAAAGAGCTACAGTGGCAATTATTAGGTGTAAAAAATGAAAGATATATGTGTCATAAATGTATCAGGGGCTCTCATACAGAGAAGCCTCTGGCTATTCTTCTATGATTCACACCCAACTTTTACCTTATCCAAACTGTTTTAATCAATATAGCTGTATCTTAAATATAAAGGTTGATGTGGATCAGTGAATCGTCACACCACTTAACCAGGTTGTCTAAGTAATTCAGAAGATCATTTTTCACAGGTCATATAAACTCTCAAAAGTTAATTATTAATATATGGAAAATTCAGTTAGAGGTTTCTAAAGAACCAGATCCTCATTGCAGCTGTAAGATTAGTCATAAGTATCATGGGTAATTTAGCTGACAAACATGCTCCACAAAAGAGCAAGGCCAAGAATGATTATGCTTCGTGGCTGGATAATGAGTTGGAATCCTTAATGACAGAGCAAGATAGCATGCCAAGATGCCAAATGGATTACTAGTGAATAAAACAGTTCATCTCACGACATCACATACTGCGAACTGTGGGACACTGTCTCCAGAATTGACTGATAGAAATGGAAAGCATACTTTAGGCATAAACTCAAAATCTTGTGTATGTTGTCATATTTGGGCTTTATCTTTAATTGGTCAATTTTTTCATCAATTTATTAATATATTAAATTTTTATTAGGCATAGGTATAATTCAGTGCGTTTTGGTCTCTGCATTGTCTATACACATTTTGTGAGTAGAGAATATGTAGCTGGCTTTGATTTACAGTAAAACTACATTACAAGCTGTTGCAAATGACTTAAATGGAAAATACATTTAGACTGCACTAACATTGCTGTCTGTTATCGATGTTTGTGCTCTCTGCCTGGCTGCTGTTTCATTTCTCTTCATGCTTTTGGCTTTTTCAATCTTACTTACATTCCTATTAATGACTGGCCATCAAGCCTTTGCATAAAGTTCATTTCATAGACAAAATACTGTGTATCTGTTTTATTAGTTCTCTGCATCATTGGTTTGGACTCAGTTGTGCATTAGTGACTTGTGAGATAGACATACTGTGTCTTGTATTGATAGAAGCATAGACTTATTTTTCTAGACAAATGAAGTTTCTTATTGTTTCCCAATGAAGCTAGGAGAAATGTATACTTACTGTGATAGTGTGAAATAGATTAGATGTAAAATGATCTTTATTGTGATTACAAGTGAACAGAGGAACATGGATATTGCCACAAATGAATTGATGAATCTGATTATTTTAGTTGGTCTTTTGACCTTTCTTGATAGAGCTTTCATTCAGCTAAATTAATATTGGCTAAAAATGAAAAATGCCTAATCTTAAATTTCAAGTTCTATTGTCACACAGCAATAAAGAAGAAACAAGATTGCCTTGTTTTTTTATGTCTTTGTGACCCAAAACTACATTATGCAGCTTTTTTTCTTGATATTTTTTAGTTGAAATATGCTCCTAAACATATCTTAATGTGGAGAGGTGCTGTTAAAGGCTTCTGTGACCCAGACTAATTGAATAGCCTGGCCTTGAATAGCCTGATATATCCCTCTAAAGTTTTTGAGCAAGCATAACCCTTCTTACCATCAGAGAATTCCACAGTCATGGTGGAAGCTCATGGCTGTCAGTCAATACGTGTATGCAAATTCAGGTCTACTACTCCTCTTGAACCAAAGCTTCAAGCTAGTATTAACTGCGGGGAGACATCACTATGGCTGACTCGCAGGCTAGCAAGTTCCTGATTCCTGCATTATCTGAGACAGAAGATGAGGATGTATGTGAAGGTCTGGGCTGAGCATAACGGAGCAGGGAGAGGGAGGGATGGGTGGTGTGGAGTTCTTTGCTCATGCTAGCATCAGCTTTATTTTCATGGTCATTTATTCATTGAGTTGCATGATTCATATGCCCATAATATTAAAACATTTCTCTTTTTGTGTTACATTTAATTTACTGGTAATGGATTTGGTTAGTTCTACGTATGGGTTGATTACATTTTATAAACTAGAAAATGTGCTCAGTAGAGCGTAGACCTTTGCCAAAGCCGGTGTCAAAGAACATACACCAGACTTATGAGGAAAAAATTCAAATTCATTCAATTCAGATCAGCCCCAAAATTCAAAAGGAGCCTTCCTAACCAATGCCCTATCTTTCCACCAAGTCCGATTCAAATTGGTTCAGTTCTTTTTGTGTAATTCTGCTAACAAATAAACAAACAAACATACCAACAAACAGACACGGGTGATTTCATAACCTCCTTAGCGGAGGTATTAAATTATGATTAAAGAGAGGTAATTTAGAGCGTTGTGTAAGCCCCTGCAACTGCATTGTACAGTTATTTAGACATCAAGGTACCTTTCTATTGTTGTGTTTTTTGCTGATAGAATTATTTTGGTAAATTCCGTGTTCAATGACATCAATAGCTGAAATTAAACATTTGTTTAAAGACAGAAAATCAGTGGGTTTCCTCCCTATTATGATGAGAGGTGAAGCAAAGCCCCATTCGTTTTCAGTCATGCTTACTATTGATTAGGAGGGCTATAATTTACTTTTGTCCCAAAGCAAGCTTTTCACCCCATTACGCCATGCTCATTGCATTTTGACCAGAGCCAGCCTTGGTCTCCATCATCATTAACACCTGCCTGGTCATTAAATTGAGCAGCCAGATAAAGGGGCAGAGATTATAGATTCCATCATTGCTCTTCACATTGCCCTAGCCAATGATTTGTGTAAAGGTCTAATGTTTAGCGTGGCAAAAGGCCAATCAGAATGAAAAAGTCACAAGCTAGCACACTGGAACATGTGTCAATGTGTTAGATTGTTTTCTACTTTCACCTTTGACATTCATTACAAAGCAGAGCTCCTTACTGGTCAGTGAGGCCTGAAGTTGAGTATGTAGTTCATTCTTAAGACAATCTAGCTTTAATACAGTAATACAGGATGTGTTTACTCACCCGAAGCACATCAGGATTTCCTGACCAATGACATAACGTATTTGAATGGTACTCGCCTTTAAAACATAAAGGTACCAATCAGCAGTATCTCTGTGCGTGCAGCCTTCCACAGATGTAAAATTATGTTATTAATACTGGACAAAACCTTTTATACACAAATATTTTGTAAACTTTCGTCCCGCAACTTTTTCTTCCCACTACTTTTCATGCTAAAGTGGTGCCATAGAGTTTAACAGTTTTAAAATAATCAGTGTTTTTTTTTTCATGACAAAAAAACTTGTATAAACCAGAGAATGGGAGCAATGTACAGTATAATTCTACACATAATACAATCAACACATTGGATTCTTTCTCTGGCAAGCGTCTGATGGATTCAAAGGTAGCTAAGGCTTCGAGTCATCCTTGCTCTCGATCAGTACATTGTCCTCTGGTGTAAAGCATTGCTGCCAAAATGGCAACTGAAAAATAAAGCACTGACACATCAGGAAATAGATAAGGGTCCTCATGTAGATGGACTTAGCCCAATGTATCATTCATCCGATGGCTAATATACGGAGTAACTTGAGAAGATCTGGAAGAAAAGGTCAAGCTTTAGAGATTACCATTTCTCACAGCCAAATCCCGTGCTAAATAATTGGAACCTCTTATCAACATGAACTAAGTAGAATGAAAATATTTTGTGTTTTCAAGAAGACAAAGGAAGAGGTGAAACATGATTGAGACAAAATTAATATGAATTTTTTTGGTTCATGTTCATTATTTAGGTGGATCAGTTGGTAAATACTGTAGATTGAAACAGTACATACACATACACACACACTCCCAGACTGCTAGAGCAAGACATGTGCACTGGATCATGGGATTATTGATATTTATGGTTGCAGAAGCATTGTTGAGCTGCATAAATTCATAAATAACAAAGGTCAGAAAACTGTAAATATTCTGTCTGTGGAAAGTGTCTGGAAACAGGATGTTTCAACTGCTGTCCTTTTTGTCTGCACACTGACTTTGAAGTTTGATTGAATTTAAGTAATTTAAATATGGCAATAACTTAGATGACCAGCTGTAAATCTTTAGTCTCAGGCAATACCAAGCTTTAGACTCTACAAATATACCATATAACCATATAAATACAGGACTTTACAGATCAAAGGGACATGGAGATCAGATGTTTTGTTTGTTTCTTGTTGACTGAAGAATTTGTATGTAATGGTAAAAAAGACAAGAGAAAAACAAAAAGCAGAATGACAAGATCTGTCTCCAGTTAGCAGTTGCCAGTCATCGATTTAAGAGGTACCTTGACTTTTGGTTCAGTGAAGATTCAATCCACTATTGATCCTCAAAGTGTCAAGTTCTTGTTAAGGAGGCCTACACCACTTCCTGATGCAGTGCCTTGGCAGGGCAAAAAATAAGTCTGAGCAAAACAGAGAGAGGAGGGAAAAACTGAGAGGGAGAATGACGTTACTGTATGAGCAATGTGTGTGGGTGTGGGGATATGGAGAGGCGCTAATACATGAAACAAAAGTAAAACAACAGCTTTGATTGCGTGAGAGTCTTACGGGCCATTCACACATATGGACTCAAAAGCTGGGATAGTGACATGCTGCTACTTGGTATTAATGGGACCTGGCGTTGCAGTCCAGCACTGCCCTCTGAATTACAGAGATTTAAATGGCGCCCAGCGGCACTACAGGGGAAACCTGAGAAAGGCTCAACTTTATGCAAATATCCTCTGACGCAATGTGAGCAACAACTCTGCGAGGGAGAGTCGCGCTAAATTTAACTCCCACAGAAATGGGAGCTTGGAGTTGTTAACTACTCCATTTCACTAGTGAAGTGGAGATTGCCTCCAGTGCAAATACGGTCAAGCAATGTCAATCAGTCTTGCAATCAACAATTCAAAGTAAGAAAAAGACAGAAAACAAAGCCGTTCTGTACCCAGGAAACAAACTGTGAAACGGGAAATGAATAACTTTCTGGTATGTAGTATGGCAGCCACAGCATTGCAGAAAATAACCGTCAAGGAGGAGCAGTGTATGCGAATTACGAGCTCATCGCAAAACACACAGAGCTACAGCTTCATGAGAGGCCAGAGACTTCCTACTACTTTGTATTGGTATATGTGAACACAATATTAGGGAGGAGATTGGGGGAGATGTTTGGGATATCCTTGGGTTACTGTGTTGAGTGATCTTCTCCTTAATCTTATGCAACTAGTTTAGATTGTTTAAAATTAACCATACATTTATCATAGAGGTGGGAGATCAGGAGACACTCCTGGATTGTGTTTGGAACAGTTGTATAGGTTGTTTTGAAAAACACTGGCAAATGGACTGTTCTGTCAATTAAGTTATAACAACTTGTTGTATTTAAAAGTAACAAATGAAAGAGTAAAGAGTAAAGATATCAGATATCAGACAGATTCTTTACCGTATTAGACTGGGAATGAGTTAGGAAGGATAACCCTGACTGCTTATGTTTTTCCAAATCATAACCCATACATACAATGTTTTAACTTTCTTCATTATGCATCCAATCACCTTGAGGTAACCACACACTCTCTAACCACACTGAGAGACTCAGGCCTTGACTCCACCTTCACTTTCCTTTCTGACCCTGTTGAGCTTTAAGCCAGCACAGTAGATTAGCTGACTGATGGGAGCTGTACCCTTCCACTCCAAGGTCATGCTTGGATCTGCACAAATATTAAAAAACACATTGACGTATTTGTTTTCACCTGCAATGCACTCACTAATGGGTACAAATATTAAAAAGCTGTAGCAAAATATTTTGCAGCAATGCAAAATATTTAAACATTGGATGCAACCCAAGGTCTCCCATACGCTACAAAGGGGCCCCATTATCACCCATATGGAGCATTTTCTAATTCTTGCAGCTCCACAGCAAATACTGCTTAAAGAATTTACAGTAAATCTTTTTATTCTCTCTATATTTTTTCCATTTTGCTATAATTATTGATTATGTTAAAAACTTAATTTCTTAGGCTTTTTGTTTTACCTCCAGGAGACTTACTTTACAGTACACATACACATAATCTCTAACAGGTAAATCCAAGGACAAATGACATTAATTTTCTCAGAAGAATAACACTCCAATGTCCATTTATCCATTGTCTAACACCTGCACATGCATCACCATGTGTTACTGGCAAGTAGCCTGTTGATGCTGAGGTATCTGATGTTTTGTAAACATGAACTGCCAGCTACAATAAACGTTCATGTCAGCAAACAAGTGGTAACTGCAAGTAACGTATGTTGGGGTTGTTGATGTCCTCCAACTGACATCACAAATTTTTGAAGCAGGAAACACAGGCAGCGATTTTACGTTTGTCAGCAGTTCAAGGTATGAAAAGTCACAGTTAACAGTTCAGACTAAAACAGTCAACCACACTGGCCAAAAGTGAGGAAAGAAAATCATACCACCATATCAAATGCTAAGTAGAGATCCAGCAAACAGTAGTGTGAGCAAGGAAGAGAATGGAAGTATGAAAAGACTATCATGAGCATTGTATCATAATAATTGTTCATCCACACATATTTAAGGACCTTATTTACTCTGGTATTAGCGGTTTTTGTGTTGAATGGAAATGTTTTCATAACTTTTCAGATTCAGTTGCTGGGAGGCACCAGCGGCTTTTTGTGTGTCAATAGAATAGCAGCACGTCCAATGACCTGGGGCTCATGAAATGGTCTCAGTTCATTTATAAAACTTACTAAGTGGGAGACAAACATTTTGTCAAAGGTTGTTTTAACCTGAAAAAAAACAAAACAACTTTTTAAAACTTTATTCCCTCAATCACACTTCCTGCCATAGCATTTCTCTGCCGCATGATTATTCTATGGAAACCAGACCTTTACAACATCTATTGGCAGGGTTCTGTGTTTTGCTGTCAGCTGTTTGCAATATTGAAGTCCCTTCTCTGGTATTATAGTCCTGTTGTGTTAATGTTCTATAAGTTCAATAATATTTGTCACCCTTGCTCTAATTACAGTACAGTCAAATTTTGATTTAGATGTAGATCTTTCTCCAAATATTTCCCCTAAAAATTTTGTAGTGTTATACGTGAATAATTGCTCAAATGTTTGGCCCAGTGATTTTGAATAATTCATTTAAAAGAGGAAAAGAGGGCTATATACTGGGATGTTTTTTTCACAGGCAAAAAGCCAAATTTCTTGGCTTGACATACAGTAGATATCTTGTTCTGTTGCGCTGTCTGTTTGAATATTTTGTATTTTAGTCTGTTGGCGATGAATGGTAATTCTTGCCCCAGTTTTGTTCGGCACAAAAGCTTTTGAGAACGTGTTCACAAAAAACTTTGCAATATGAATAGAAGGGCAGTGTGTAAAAAAAACAAAAGCAAACAAACCATCTATAATAATCTCTCACTGACGTCAAAGAGGACAGTTTATAGGTCAGCCTACCAACCATTGTCTGAGAAATTATCAAATAAGTAACAGAAATAATTGTCAACTCACATTACATGTTAGCAGGGCTGAGTTTGTCAAACTGGCAGGTGAACCTCTTCAGCTCGTCACCTCGCCTGATTCCATGGCGTCTTTCACAAATTGCAATGACACAGGGGCTCTTACAAACTGCATAGACTTTAAATACGGTCAGAACAGTCACGGGAACAAAACCACCTATTCACAGCTTTTTTTTCCTCAGCTGACTTGTCACACTTCTGTAAGAAACACCATCATGCCTTGTAAGTCCTGTTAATGTCAGTTATACAAAGTCAGAACTAAAAACAGTTTACATAAAGGGGCCATAGCATGCTTTTTAATACAAAACACTACTTCTGACTGGCACAGAGAGGAGACAAAGAGAGCTGAACTGTTGTGCCTGGGGTACAAATGCGTAAATGTGATCGCATCCTCCGTCACATTCTTTGTTTAGCCAGATGTCTGTAGGTAAACCAAAAACAAAATAGGATGTTTAGATTTTTTGATGTTGTGATATGTTTAGTTACATATACTGTGTGCAAGGTATTTTTACTCACAGGATTTTGGCCACTGATATTTTACAGAATACACCATATCCAATATTAACCTCATTGTTTTAAGGTGATGTATCTTTTACAATATATCCAACATAAAAAAATACACTTGCGTTGAATTCAGTACTTTGGGTGGTATTTTCTGGAAAACAAATTTTACTTTAATAATATTAGTTAATGGATTATGATAAATCTTCCTTTTATAATGAAATGCCAAAAAGATAAACTAACCAACTAATCAACAATAAATCAGACTACACTAAATCTTTCTTTAGTAAATACTATCCCATTTTATATATTTATATAGCTGTCTATCTCTCTCTTTACTCTCTCTTGCGACTTTACTAAAGGAAATGCTTGTTCCTCTCTGTTCAAACAGCAGCTTGCCTAATGTGCTTTCAGGTTTTGAAATCTAGTATAATTGTCATTTTTTTAAGACACCCAACTACATTAGATACATTGATACAAAAAACACATCACATTTGTTTCATCCCCATCATGCTTTGACAGTAAAAGAGGGCACTCAGTTGTGTGATATTAAAGCAATTACAGAAAGCAAAAAGTGAAAATCTGTGTCTCACAACTCCTTAGACAAGTATTTCACTTATCAGCCAAAAGCAATCCACATTGAGTGTGGTGATAAGCAAATTGATTTCCACCTAGGACGAAGAAAATTGAAAAACGGCAAACTTGTCTGTCTAACAACGATAATGCTCTGGTTTATACTGTAAGTGACATTAAATGTATTTAACACACATAAACCAGTGAACTCATTCTGTATCTGGTTGACAGATGCGCAACCTTGATACACACAGGCAGCAGCTATCGATGGTAACAAGCAGTGTGGACTGAGAGTGTAGGTAAGAAGTACCTGTTTAGATGGAAGACAGAGAAATCAATTAAAAAGGATGCAGATAATGTCTGACATTTCTGCTAACACCAAAGAGATTGTTATCTATGAGATGAGTGCTTGACCTGGGGTGGTTTGATTGGGCTTTCCTCTTTAACAGCTGGGATTGTAGAGGGGCCACGTTATATTGCATTTTCTAAAAAGCATCTTATATGGCATCTGTGTTATTATTCGATATTGTTTTTTTTTAATTTTGCTTATCTTGCTTATTTATTACATGTATATTACATGAAAGGTTTATATTATGTATAGGCACAGTACCATAAGATAAAATACATCAATATTGTTGACATACAAAGCATGCAGATTTTACTTTTTATAACATGTAAATCCCATACATTTTGTATGGGTTTTTAACAGAAAAAGTATACATCTCTAAATTAAGAGGAGTGAGTCCCTTAAACAAATAGATACTTGTTGCCTAATGCAGCTGGATTTCTTTGCATGACTAAAGCTGTTCCTCTTAATTGTTGAGGAAAAATTACAAACACTTCATTCGTAGTCCTGAGTAATTTAGTCAGACTTTGTCAAATGAAAGAAACAATCAGGAAACTTGAATAAAATAAGCTAACAGTGGATTCCCGGGGGTACAATGCTGCACAAATGATAGGGATTTGCATGACTCTAATGAAATATGATAATAGTAGATACGTATAATTGGTCATGGGCCACACAGATGGGCAGAGTCGAAGCAGGCATTTGCCAGGGCACTTTGATCAAGAATAACTGTGTTCACAGTATCACGGGCACACATGCAAAATGTCACGCTAAATACAGTGATTGTTATTTGGGCGAACCCAACTCTTTGTTAGAAAGAAACATTTCCTTGTAGTGAAACACTATTTTACAGAGTGCTATGAGACAAATTGGGGTGTCATTTAGAGTCAGATTTATTTGAGAAATAACGTAATTCCAATTGTCCGGGAACCGGTATCCCATCTCTATCATTGTCACCCATGAAATTAAATTTTCACAACACTAGCTCTGAGTTGATAGAATATGCTTCAGGTACAAAAGAAAAAACATCTCTGATTTGATTTGTTTTCACAGTGGTCAGTCATATTTTCCTGGGACATTGCAATGTTTAAGTGATATACTTTTAATGTGTATTTTAGTGATTCGATGTAGATTACATTGCCTTGCTAACCTCACCCTTAATGTGAAGATAGTGTCAATGGAGTGCTGGAGAAACTAATGCACTGTATTTGTTTTGCTATGCAAATTCAGCGATAACAAGAATTGAGCCCTTTAGATGCAAACTGTTTAGTAAACATGTTTTCTGCCTTTTATTTCCAGCAGAAGCTCAGTAGTGATTACATTGCATCAACTCCCTGGAAGCAGTCCATTTTTGTGCCAACATTTTTTGAATGTTGATTGACTGTATATAAGGTCTATATATCTAATACTGTACATATTGACATACAGTTTATCAATGCTGAAGTCACTGTGTGATTCAATATTTACTTGGTGACAAGGTCTGGAACCATTGATCGAAGCTCATCATGCAATAAATTAAGAGTGTAGCCACGTAAACAAGGTAGATGTAGTTTCACTTTGTACTGGGGAGTAAGTGCTACTTTACATTTGACAAACTCAGCCAAATTCAAAACCCTTTTGAGTAGTATTATTTTATTTTTCCAACAAACGGCTAGTATAAAGATCGGTTTAGTGATTGATTGATTGATTGATAATCTCACATAGATTGATCACAACAATTTTAGCTACCCAGGCTGACTTTCTCACAAGTCGGGTTCCTGAGTAACATATCACGTCTGAGGGGGACTTGCCTGCATGGTTATACAATGATTTCGGTCTTGGAATACAGTTTGTTTCATGTCACTTTCTGCTGTGGATGTATTTTTGTTCTTTTTGCAGTTTGCAGGCATAAGAACTAGAAAGAGTTAACTGACAGGCAACGGTTATGCTGCCTCGCATCGATGGCACCGTGAGGCAGGTGTGGAAAAATTCACAGACGTCTTGATGAGTGATAAACTAGTGCTGTCCCCACCACATCCATCCTCTTATTTAGTACAGTCTCATATCAGTGGTGCTATCAATGTTGTTGAGATTATGATATATTAGCTCACTCATCTATGTTTACCCAACAAATCAGAGTAACACTGAATTCACTCAGAGTAAATTCATTAAACCTAGAAAAAAAATTGAGAATAGAAAAATAGTAGAAAATGTGTTAACATAACAGTCAGCTAATAGACAACCAGTGGAGTCGAATGTACACTAAGTCAACTGTTCACTTGTCTTTTGGCCCCGTTTACTTCAGCACGAATTAACTGTTTCTGGTGATCTGGATAGCTCTCTAAACCCTCACATCTTCCAGCCGTTAAACAACTTCATGTAGACTGGCTCTTGAAAATTGAGACATCCAGCACAATGCAGTGCTATATTTCCCTAAATCTTTTTTCTCTCAATCTGCTTCCATGAAATCCTTTTGATCGTGTGCAATCCCTCCTCAGTACCTGGCTGTGGACCATTTTCTACACACAAATGTCCATTTGGCTGAAGAATGCAGCACACATGATTCCGCTTAACATTTCCAAGCCGGACAAATTGGGCTAAGATACCAGCTGTTAAGCATGGGAAGGCTAATCAGTTTAGCAGAATGCTGAGGATTATACAGTCGAAGAAGAGTTGTTGTTCTAAACACAATATACTGCAGAGGACAGCACATCTGCTGTTGGTTTTGTTATCTGAGCTATTTCCTCTTGTTCATTCTGGAAGCTTGTCTTAGCCTTGTTATTTTCGTGCTGCTATTTACCATAGGCCTGTTGTGAAGTAAGTGTCCAATTAAATGTGGATTTGGTGGCATGTGGTATCGCATCAGGTTTCCCAGAGTCTCACGTCATCTGTGTGCTTGTGTGGCAGGGTGTGAGGGCTTTAGGCCAGCAATTTTAAATGCTAAAATGTACCGTATAAAGCGTTGCATGTCCGCATGTCATGAAAGGAAGGGGAGACAGACAGAGTAAGAGATATGGTTTGTAAGACAGAATTCATTCTGTCTATACTATGATTATAAACATTACAAAACAATAATTTCAATAATAATAAGACAGAATGTGACACAATGCAAATAAATGTGATTTTTGATTGATTTTCTTTCCATCCATTTCATAGTCCTATGTGACTGCACATCATGTCACTTTGTTATAAGAAAGCATGGGAAGCATAAAGCATGCCTTCACATGTTTTTCAGTTTATCTGTGTCATTTCAACTAAAGCAATTGACAACAATTCACTGCTTTATTAAAAGCGATCACAGATGATCAGAAGGAATAACCAGATCTTTAACCACTCTATATGTTATCTTTACCATGGAGTTTCAGATCAGAGACTGCATCACTGTTTGACCCGATCACATGCAGAACTGGGAGGAATTAAGAAGCCTCTTGTGAAAAGCCTGGTTTTACTAATGGTAGAGCACCAGAACATTTTTAAAATGGTTGTATCTTCAGTTTAAAATAAAAATATATTGATGTGTATCTGGTTCAAATTCTTGATGTCAGGTAACACTGTAATTGTTCAATTAGGAGAACAACTTTACATCAGTTTTTGACGCTGTACTTCATAACCGTCGTGGTGGTATAGGCGTGAGCGGGATGGGGCCTGCTTTGGTCTTCTCTTGCAAAATGTTCAAGACAGGCCTCATAAAACAAGGTCCCAAGGTTGAGACACTATAGGAGTCTGACTCAGGCACCGTGTGCTACAAGCAATGATGCAATAAACCTTTGTTTAGGGGAGTACTCACACAGCATTACATTATGGTGGTCACTGAGCTCTCAGCATGGGGCAAAATGAACAAGTATTTTCATTTTCCTTTCATTTTTCCTTTTTTATTTTTTTCCAAAGCGTTTTTTTTTTTTTTTTTTTTTTAATATATATATCTTCACTGCCTCTTGCACAGCCTTCTGACCAGCTGTATTGCCCCTGTTTCTTTAATTTATAAATGTTTATTTTTGTTATTAATGTAGTCTGGTAGGGGGATTTACCTTCATCTTCACTTCTCCGTCTGTTTATGTTTAAAGTACTGACACTTTCCTGACACTGTTTACTTTTTTGTTTAATCCAAGCTGCGCGCGTACAGATCTGCTTACAAAGATGTACCTCTGATGCAAAAGTTTCCGTGATTTCTTTGTGACATTTTAATTACCTTTTGAACTGATACTCTCCATGTTTCCATACTGTCTTCTTTATTCACTTTTCCTTTGTGCATAAAAAAAGCGAGAGAGCTGATTTTGCTTTTTGTCTATTCTGTTTTATTCTCTTTGAAGAGAGACAGATGAAAAGGAGGAAATTGGGGTTGTGGGGGTGGTAGATTTTATAAAGCCACTACAGGCAATATGGATGGAAGCTGCCAGCATCTCTATATGCACATGTACCTGAGTTACACTTAGTTACGTCTAATCCAGTGTCAAAATACTCTGTGTATTATGTTGTCATTTCCATCAACTACTTAATCTTTGCAGTCAGTTAAAAATAGTATCTTTTCCATTGGTAATGTTATTGCATTCCATTGAAATGCATAGTTATAATACTCTAATGCAATTTACTATGAAAGAAATCCTTGTCTGCCCCACTGTTAGTATGAATAGTAGAATACTGAATATAAAAGGCAGTAAATTTGTAAGTGTTACTCTCTACATCTTTGAGATTCCCGATATGTTCATCTCTGACCAACAACAGCAAACACAATAGAAATCAAATCATTGTACCAAAGCTCTTAGGAGTTCTGACCATAGTAGCCACTTTGATAGCTCCATGTTTCAGACATTACCCAAAAAATTACCCAGAAATCGGATGTGATTATAGTAAACTTCAAACGTGCTAACATTGCATAGCAGTATTAACTCTTAGACCAGTAAGAATGCACCCACAAAGAAATATATGAACAGTGCTGATTTGAGACTTGAAATTGTTAGTTCAGTCAATGTCAGGACATACTTGGACACAAGAAATTATTTTCATTAGTTCTCCTTATTGTGCATGTATTTAAATTGAATTTTGGATCTATATAGCTGGGCCTAAAAGCTTCCTTTGGCATGTTTGTGTCGTCAGCTGAATTGAATGCACAAACTTCGATTTGCCCATTGTGTCTTGCTATATAATGAAAGTGCTGCCCGGGGTGTGGGCTGAGTAACACTGTTGCAGATGGTGACTCCAGCCCTTTCTTGAGTCCGGCTGAGTTCAGATCTTGAAACCCACTGAACTGAAATGTGAAATAACTCATGATATAGGATGTAAAATCGGGTCATAAATCCAACGGAGATATGGTGATGTACTACAATGGCTTAAGGAAACTTGGAAATTGAAAGGGTTTTATTGCACATAAGAAACTGTAGCCTGCAGGGGCTGAACTGAAAGGAAGGAAGGAAAAATACAACAAGTAAAAGCAAATGAAAAATCTAGTTGCAGTGATACATGCAAAACATGATTAATGAAATCAAATAAAATTCTTTAAAGCTCGAGAATGTTACCTGCTCAGCTTTTAATAGCTGGACATTCACAGTTTCTGGTATTTACATAACAAGGACAAAAAGACAGTGAATAAGCATTGTATTGAGTTGAGCCTTGTTGACAGTGTGGCCTTTTGTTCCTGGCGAGGACAGTTGCTAGATTGAATTGATCTGACTTTAGAGCCTAACCATTTATCTTGGTCAGTCATATCTGATCTGTGCCTGTCAAGTAGAGACAGGCTCCTCGGAGAAATAAACTGCTTGGAGAGCAAGTGAAGGGTTTACTTTACCTGTGTGCCATGGCAGCAGCATTTCCTTTACTCCTAAGTGTGTATGTTTCTCCGCAAGAACGACCAAATAAATGACCAAAATAATCAGCAAGTATTCCAATAATCAATTAATCCTGTGTAATTGTTCCAGAAAAATGTCAAACGGTCCCTATTTTCAGCTACTCACTCTTGAGAATTTGCTGTATTTCTGTACATCATATTTGATGATAAATTTAATATTATAAGGTTGGTCAAAGAAAACAGGCTATTTGATGACATTACTTTGGGCTTTAGGGAGTTGTGATGGACATTTTTTACTATTTTCTGACATTCAGTAGCCCAAACGATGCATTCATTTATCAAGAGAAAAATTTGCAGAGTTATCACTAATGAAAATAATGAAAAGTAGCAATGATTATGTGATCATATCCCCATGCAGTATTGTAATAAGAAAGCTACTTAGCCAAAATATTTTCAATTTTTACTGCAGTTATAACAACATAATATTTAGTAGAAAAAGTAGTAAAAAGAGGCTTACTTTTAAAACAGTTAAAGCACACACACAGTAGTACTGTCAGTTATAAGATAAAATGGGGGGAAATAAATGCTCCATTAATTTCCTCCAGCTGCAACAGAATGCCCTTGGTCCTGCAGCCTTATTTTCCACAGAGATTTTCACTTTAGTTCACCGCTCTCAAAGGACCCCCTTAAAAGATAAATAAATAAATAAATCGTAGGAGAAAAAATGTAAAGATTGTATTGGAATAGTTGCAGCTCAGCACTGTCACTCCAATTTAGAAGGCTGTTAGGTGATCCCTTTGACCGTGTCTTCCGCTACCTGGGCCATTTCTAAGCCACAGATGATAATCCTCAAGGGGCCCTCATTAAGTCTTTGCTCCAATTAAGCCACGCTCATTTTGCTGCAGCACAATTGCTCTGTACCACAGTGCACAAATCCTCTAACAGTGGATTAGGCTGATCAGTGGGTGGGATGAAAATAGCAGCATTGGTAAGTCAGTGGAAGGGGTGAGCATTTCTTAGGTACCAGCAGCCACTGCTCGCATTTCTGGTTGGGTGCATCAAACAATTTGAGGTTAAGGAAACTATATCAAATATACTAAATATAGTATATTTGATAAATGTTCCAAATTTGTAGCTACCGTAGCTATGGCCTATTTAAATGGCTCAAATGTGGCTTAGCAATGGAATCACTGAGCAAGCCAATACTGCTCAACTTTAATATAGTGAGTGAGGTCCAGCTGGCATTAAGACTTTAGGGGCCTAAAATTTTTTACAGTTTCATAATCTGTTATGAATCCGGTTGAAGTATGGGTGAGATTGGCTGGATACGTTTTCTTCCCATCTCGACTCCTCACTATATGTTTATTTCATGAAAAGATAGAAATGTTGATTCATAATAATGAAAGTAAAATAAATTGGCAACATCAAATGAGTTGACAGTTGTGATATTTACTCACCTACATGTAAATGGTAACGAGAACTCTGCTGTGTATTTATCCTGATTTGTCCGAGTGAAAGTCACAGTTTGTAGTGACGGTAAAAAAAAGAACAACGCAGTAATACTAACTAGATATTAAAGGGTCTTCAAGGTTATGCATTCACTCTTAGATAATAAAGAAAAGGAAAAAGAAAAATTGCAGTGATAATAAACAAGAGAATATTTGTAGGTTTTATTAGTGTAATCTTCAACGGAACTAAATCTCTGTGTCGGAGCATGTGAATTAGAGTTTTCAGTTATATCAAAGCAACAGCATCTCTCAGCAATAAAATATGAAATACTAGTTTCTGCTTCGTCATATATTATAAGTTCCCAAGTAGCGCAGAACTCTACAAGTAGAAGGAATGGATTTTAGTGGTAAGCTTTCAAAACCCAGTGAACACATAATTTTGAACATGAATGGTACTAGCATAAGTTCTTACAGGCCACGTGGTCAATAACAGCACTCTGATGAGGTGATGGCCAGCGAATCTGACCGCTAAATGTTTCTGCTGAAGGCTGACGATATGTTCACTGAAATACCTTACATGAATCATATGATGTCTTGAAATCCTTTACTAAACCATTATTGTACTACCTTTAAAAAAGAGACATTTGTTGATATCTATATCAATAGCTTCTTAGTCTTCAGTATATTACGCTTATACTATGCTTTTACTTTTTGGTTTATCACTAAATGTGAGCTTCCTTTAATGTTGACATAGTTTTTAGCCAAAACGGATAATATTCTTACACACAATGTGTCGTTTTTGTGCACATTTATCACTTAAAGCGAATTACCCTGACTTGTACATACACGTTATAGTTTGTATGTACCTTTGGCACCCTAGCCTAGGATCCAAGCCTAGGCAAGCGTACCTTTATTGACCATGAGCGCGGCGCCCGTTGGTAATATACACTGAGTGACAAGAACAAGTAAAACAATTTTGTCACACACACTGTGGATACTTTGCGATCAGTTTCGTGTTTAATTTTGGCTGCTTTACGGTCGACTGAACCAAGCAGTACAGGTGATTCTTTAAGGGAAATATCTATTGTTTGCCCAAAAAGTTCCTCATTTGTGGGTATGCTCTTCTGTAAAGTGGCTACAAAGGTCTTAAAAATCAGTTGTGTGTTTTATTGAGTTGCTTTGAATCTGCTGCTCATGTGCATTTCAACAATGTGTGTGAGTTATTTTGCGTTAACTAACCGTCTGAATGAATGGGGCAAGAGCCATAACTGCACTTTCAATCGTAACCAGGACAGAAAATTTGCAAGTATAGAATCACCAGTCAAATCTGATAAAAACTGCTTTAAAGGTTTGGTGACTTTGCCCCAAATTAATGTTTTAAACACTTTTTTAACACAGGTTACCCTTCTACTACGTATGCGAAAGGTTTCACGACACCAGCTTCATGTACAGCTCAAACCAGAGTGCTTTGATGTGACGGCGTCAGCTCATCACACCAGAGCACTTGAACAAAAGCGGGAGTTTAGTTTTACAGTTGATGCATCAGACAAGTGTTTTTTTTTCGTTTCCCCAGACAACTACCACAAGGTTTATCAGTAGACTAGAAAGTCTAGTTTGACTTGCGCGCTCACTGTTGTGATCCCTCAACTGTGCGCTTGCGTCAGTGCAACAACACTATCGGCTTGAGATGTTTCCTGGTTCTGCTCTCATAAAGCAGACGATTGGCTATTTGGGGGGAGGGGCAGGATACGTGTCATGCAGCCACCATCTTTGGCATTACAGACTTTTTCCTGTAGGATTTTTAAGTGGTTTTTTTCCTCCCTTGTCATGTGTCTGGTGTCAGTCAGTCAGTTAGTAGGGCGCATTCATTGTCCGCTTTACCACAAAGTTGGATGGCTTGAGCCCCACGAATACTACTCACCTGTCTTCTCCAGCCGAAATGATTGTGTAATGAGCCATCCTCTGGTAGCTGTTTAGGCAGTGGACCAGGCAAGGAGAAAGATACTGTGCATATGTCATGTGGGTCTTTTCTTGCCCAATACCCTGGTATTGTTTAGCTAATGTTCCTTCTTGGACTGACATTTCTTCAAGGATGTTTATCGTGGATCGCTGACATTTGTGTTGGCTGAGTCGGTTTAAGCCGTGAGCTGAGTCTCCATGTCTGCTCTGATTTGTGTTTCTTTTGTTTTCTTTCAGACCCTGGAGTAAGTGACCTGTGAATAGAGTCACACTTGGGATTTTCTAAAGGACTTCCTTGCTTCTGTAAGAACGTATGGACATCTGACATTGGGAGGCCCAGCAGGTATGTCAAGATAAATTCATATCTTTGTTATTTTGGATGTTGTTGCCTTTTTATTTTGTTTCTTAAGCCAGGTTTGAGTTAAAATGTAAGTTGTGAATAAAAAGACATCTAAATAAATATGTCCAATGATATTTATGTAAAAATCCACATCGACCACACACATGCTGTTCCAAGCACACACACACATGCACTGCAACTGTATGAAACTTTATCTATAAAAAGCTTATCCACACATTTGAAAGTGATTTACAAGATAAAATTATAACACGTTTGAAATATGTTTCATTTTATATAAGACTTAAAGAAAAAAATTTAAAACAGTGTATGTGAGTCACAGGTGAAGTAAAAGCAAGTCATGTGCATTTAAAAGTGAATATTCAGCAAGCAAGCCTGATGGGGCCATCTGCTCCAGTGTTTGGGTGCCCTGACAGTGAAAGCCCAATTACCCCTAGTTTATAATATATCACAAATAATTAACATGTTTGTTATCCTCAACTTGGATTGAAATTTGATTTTCATCACAGCACGTGTGGTAAATGGTTAAATTGAGATTTTAGTAGCTATGCAACTAGATATGGTGGTAAGTATGGTACTGTGGGAGTACTAAATCATACATGTCAGATTTCTCTTTAACGGTCAGACTCTGCACCAACATGTCCTCAATTCTGGTAAGAGCACTGCAGCCAGTGAGAATGAAAGAAACGGTTTTAGTGGTGCTGTACGTGCTTTCCAGACAGTGTGAAAACCTTATGCTTTCACATTTAAAGCCACATTAAATAAATGTGCCCATGATATTTTGCTGAACAGGGTGTTTATGTCCTAAGAGTCATAAGAGGATGGTGATTTGACCCCTATTAAAGATTTGCCTTTTTAAGATTTTGTGCTGCCCCTGAAGGTCACCAAGTTATGCTAAGTCAAGTAGCTTTTAGTAAACAAGTACCTGCCTTTTGAAAACAGGTTTGTAGCCGTAGGCATATACATATGTAGCTAAAGATAAGAGATCAAAAGAGGAAATAAGCACATCCTGCTTCGTGGACGGACCTGTCTTATTTAAATGCAAGCCTTACCTTAGTAATTATATTTTGTCAAGATAAAAAAAAACGGACCAAAAAAAAAAAATTAAATTTGCTGAATCACCAGCCTCAACGCTGCTTCCCAATGCTTTTAGGCATCAAAGTGACATTTTCTTCCCAAAGGGCAGAGATGACACAGCATGACCTGGAGGGTGTCAGACACATCTAGCCAACATGCTTAAATGCCTGCCCTCAAATGCCAGTGCTGCATGTTTCTGCACAAAGCTAATGGGTCTGTTTAAGTTTTCCGCCATTTGCCTTCATGTCGCTTCTTCAATAAATGTACAGAGCGAAGAATCGGCAAGAAAGAGTGGGACTGGTTGGAAATTAATGTGATCACGTCGGGGAAGGGACTGTGCTGAACGACGTGTGGAAAGAAAATGTGTCTCCGCGAACTCCCTTGCTGCCGTGAGGCATAACACAATTAGACTTTAGATTGTTTTTTTCCTCTCCCTCTGCCCATCTGATTTCTGCTCTTGCCAGGCTATTCTCTTTCATCTGCTTTATTCCTCTGTATTGTCATAATGTAGCAGACCCTGAGTGCTCTCACAGATCACTGGTACAGCTTATCAGTGAAGTGGTGCCGCTTCAAATTGGGTCCCTTAATTTAGTCTCTCTACATTCATTCTCAGGATTACACTTTCAGGGGAAAAGGCTGTAGTGGTGGAGAGGAAAGATAAACATATACTCTAGGTAGAACAATCTAGAGTAGCACATGGTTATCTCATGCAGAGTTTAGGAACTGAGGCAAGAAAGAAAAGTGTTTTTGCAGTTCTGAAGTTGAAGCAGCTCTTTGCTTTTGGAAATGTCCGTCCTGATCAATCCTTTGCAGTGTTGAAGAGATAAATGGAGGGCAGGCTGACATCAGGTAAAAGTTTCAACTGCAGGAAAAATTTCGGCCAGTCCTGGAAATGTTTGCGTGTTTCTCCGTTGATGTTTGTTTCTCCGTTGAAGGCTCACTTTACACACATTATCTGCTGTTAATACAATTAAAAACAGATAATTAACAAATGTAGTACATTGAAACTGTAAATAACTTACCCATTTTATTGTATATTTAAGATATGAGATTTACATAAATGAAACAAATGATAATCACCCAATTTAGTTTTTGTCAGGGAACTTTTCATCACTCAAATAATTGTTTAAAATCAAGGACCATATGTTTACACACATGTTGCAACTTTAGGACATGTAATATTGCCCTCCATTTGCTGCCTTATCCCCCTCCAAACATCTTCAAAGGCTCCCAATGAATGGACATGTGCATGGTGGTGATGGTCAAGAAAACAAGAGCATATTCATGAGATTTTTTTTCAAAAACATAATGGTAATAATGGTCAATTATTCTGTATATTCAGTAAAAAGTATTTCAGTATGCCCTCCTTGAAGTAGAAATAGCTATTAATGGTGCACTTTAATTAAAAATCCTCCTATCCAATATGACAAGTAGATCTTAAGATGATACATTCCGGGATATAGCCACATGCAGGTTTTTTTATAGCAAAGAGGGAGGAATGACAATGAAATCAGAGAAAGTTGTTCACCAACCTTGATGATGCTGGCATATTACTTTACAATATTTGGACAGTAAAGATTTAAAGGACAGGAGAGGCAAAAACATAACCATGTATCATACGCAAAAACTGAGAAAATACAGCATTCTTTCCCACCATTTCATCCATGACCAAAGTCTTATCTCTGACAGAAATGTTTCAGTTGCTTAAACATGGTGAGTTTCAGAAACCTGAACATGCTGAGTGCATGTCATACTGTTGTCATTTGGTACTTCCACAGAGGTTTGTAAGTCTTAAATATCAAACTTGTAAACTGCTCTGCAGTGTCTGTGCTCATCCACTAAATATTTTGTAACAGCTCTTCTGTGCGGATCCATAATAAAAATTATTTTCAGTCAGAGTTAGAATTGTGTGAGCCTACGGTACCTCACATATGTCTCAAAGGAGCAGTGCAAGATACAGTATACTATTGAGATAAACTGAATGTTCAGTTTGTTTTCACGGTAAGCATTGAAGAGGAAGGGCATACAGTACGGTTGCAGCTGTGAAGGGAGTCAGACGGAGTACTTAACCAGTGCCTGGTAATTTGACTAACTTTAATGAGTGTGTTTACCGACTGTCTGTCTCCTACATTGGGACACGCTCCATTTTCTGACGTGTTGTCGGATGCTGATGTTTCATGTGCCAGTTTCAACATACCCAGAGCAGTCTCATCAGCAGTCTCCAGATTTACATTTCAAATTGTTTTTAGGTTTCACTCATGGATGTGAAAGTTAAAACAAAATTCATCTGTGGCTACATTTTACTGGAACAAACGTAAAGGCATGATTAAGTCATTAAGGCCACATCTGCCAGCCTAATTCCTTTTTAATTTGCAGAGAACTCTGCTGTATATTGGCTACAGTGGATGTGACATTTTAATTAAGCGAGGGCTGTAAAAATGATTACCATGAGGTTGCAGAGGGCTCCTACTCATATCACTGTGGAGAATAGTAACCAGAGGTCCACAGTGGCTACCACTGCCAAACCAGCACACCCCAGAAATCACACTGACCTCCTTACTATAACAAAAGTAATCTGTGTCACACATTAAACACAGAGAAAGGTAGAGACAAGTGAAATTCATTTGCCTCTGTTGAGTTTGAATATAGTGCTTTCATACCAGTAAAACAAGAATTATTTTATGGGATACTTGGACTTCACAGCTGAGCTTATTACATCAGTATATTTAAATCTATTTAAAGACTTTTTTCCACGGTAAATCCCTCTTGAGATTTCCTTTTTTAAATGCTGCCTTTGGCATAAACATTGGGACTGGAAATAGAACTCTCAAATTAATTTGACACACAGAATGCCAGCACAGACAGAAGCCATGGATGGTGATGGTAAATACAGTATATATATGTTTAACTAAATGATTCCTAGTTTGCATGGATAATTCCTTATTTATTGCATGAGCAAAGCATATCTCTGTGTGCAGTAATGAAAGGTTTAGAATCACTAAATCTAGAATGAATTTGACTCAACATCTGCATGCAAAGGTCAAATTCCCTGTGTGTGTAAAAAAAAAAAAAAAAAAAAAAAACATACTTGGACAAAAAAGGATTTTTCTTTCTTTTTCTGGTTTATTTCCCATCAAAAGACAGGAGGAAGGATCAGCCTGTTGAATTTTGTGGAATCACTGAGAACATCAAAATACAGTATCAGAAATGTTTTGTTTCGTGACTCTAAGCATACTAGACACAAAACTCTTTAAACCACAATTTCTCGTATTCACTATAACGGACAATGTATTTTTGAAATCAAATGTGTCATATTCAAATGTAAAACGATCAGCCACATTAAAACCAGTAACCGGTTTGTATATATACAGTATAGATATATATATATATGTATGTACAGTGGGGTCCAAAAGTCTGATTCAGAAACATTTAAAAACCCAAGAAGTCATGTCATGTAAAATGAAGAAGAAATATTTAAGATTCTGCACTATTTCTAGGTCAGCAATCAAATTAAAGCAAATTTGGAGCAAGACCAACTGAACTCCTTTGTACAAAAGGTCAGATTTCCTTGAGTTTTATCCCTTCCATTGAAGCATGCGTTCAGATTACACTAAGGTTGATTTGATCTACTCATCAGATGTTCGTTCGAGCAACTCAACTTGCAGACAGTTTTCACCTGTCATGCCTCAAGTTTCTAGCACATTGTG
The DNA here is from genome assembly GCF_016859285.1 of Xiphias gladius. NCBI lineage: Eukaryota > Metazoa > Chordata > Actinopteri > Istiophoriformes > Xiphiidae > Xiphias > Xiphias gladius. The sequence goes on from NC_053422.1 coordinate 7,902,363, forward strand.
ATAGTGGGAAAAATGGCACCAAAACTAAGTGAAAGTGTCAAAAGTTAGATTGTTATTCAAAGCAAAGAGGGGCTTTCCCACCGTCAAATTTTGGCTAGACTAAAGGTTTCTAAAGGGGGTGGCACTGGAACTCTAAAACACTTCGCAGAAAGTGTATCAGTTGTATCGAAAGCACAGTCAGGCAGAGCAAAAGTGACTACACCATCAGAGGATTAAGACATCAAGCTTAGCTCTCTGAGAGATAGAAAAGCAACTTCATCAGAGATACAGAATTTGCTAAATAAAGAACGCTAGACTCCAATCAGCAAAAGTACTGTCAAAGGAAGGCTGTTTTGTAGTAGTCTCAGAGGACGAGTAGCAGTTTCTAAACCACTTCTTAGGAGGGGAATCGAGGCCAAACGCTTGGGGTAGGCTAAGAAATACCAGCATTTCTACAGTGGATGACTGGAAAATTGTCATATTTACTGGTGAATCCAAGTTTGAGATTTGTGGAAGTAACAGAAGGGTATATGTAAGGAGACGAACAGGAGAGAGAATGATACCGCAGTGAATCAAACTTACAGTGAAACATGGTGTTGGACACATTCAGGTCTCGGGGTGTTTTGTCTACTCTGGAGTTGGACACCTGCATCGAATTGGCTACACCCTGACTGAGAAGAAGTAACACTCCATTCTTCAGACATGCTATGCCCTCTGGTTTGCATCTTTGTGGAGAAGGATTAATACTGCAGTAAGATAATGACCCAAAACACACCTCAAAGTTTTGCAAGAACTACTTGAAGACCAAAAAAGACTAAGGAGTCTGGACTGTCATGGACCCTCCCTCACAGCTCAGCATTTTTTATACTGTACATGCAGTCACCACTAAACATTTATGGGGTTACTTGAAGACTGAGGAAGTCAAGTATTCTGTTAGGTCACAAGAAGCTCTTTGGAACCTTGTCAATTCATGCTAGGATATAATGGGTCATCAAGTTTTGCAGACTTATGGATTCCATGCCAGCTCGAGTGCATGCTTTCATTAAAGCAAAAGGGAGACATACCAAATACTAAGATATTCTGAAATTCATGTTCATTTTTCATAGATTCAGCTTCTCCCTCCAATTGTTAAACTGATACGATATTAAGCTGGGGACTTCGGGACCCCACTGTGTATACTCAGGAGGGGTATATACAGTTCAGCCACAACATTAAAACCGGTAACTGGTTTTAATGTTGTGGCTAAAACGGTGTATGTCAGCATTGATCAACTCTCAGTCAAACATAAACAGGAAAAGGGAGTCCATTAGTCTTCATCAGAGAGTTGCTGGTTTGAATTTCCAGGTTTGCTGGTAATGTATGAGCTGGTAAACAACTTGTGTCTGCGACAAAGCTGTTAATTACTACAAGGAGGAGGAGAGTGACTGTGCTGAGCTGCTCTCCAGTACACATACTGTACTGTAACTGTTTGACAAAAGGATTTCAAGGCGTAGCATTGGTGCGGCACATTTTAATGTCTTTACTAGATGTAATGTTTGCAGTCAGTGAGTGTTTCTATAGAAAGCCCTCGAGCTTTAGAAATTTTAAGATCTTAAAGAGTATGGAGAACATTTAGAGCTTTATATTTACTAGTTGAAGTTAAGTGAATATGATTTTTCATGACAGTAGGGTTCATGAATATGTATGTACAGCGGAGGGACTGCTTCGGTTAACAGTGTACTCTCTCCACGGCTCTCGAGCACAGCACCACCTCAGCACGTGACTTGACATTATAGGAGATACATTATTAGAATATCATTGTTATGATAAGGAAAATCTAGCGACATTCAACAGAATCTCATGAATTGGTTTGATAAAATTTCTGTGCACTAGAATGATGGGAATATCAGAAACAGTTCCGCCAGCAGAAGCACTGAGCATTGGTAGCATTCTATCATAATTGACTGGGGGATTTTAGGATTTCGCAAAACATTCTGTGCACATCCCTGTCAAAGCACAGTTTGACTAGTATTGTGAGTGGGATGTGGCAGGCGAACAAAAGAGGGTGAGGACTTTCTGAAAGCGTTGACGTGTTAGTGGAGTTGTCTCTTCTGACTAATGTTGCAAAGCTAAAGCAGTGAAAAGCAGTCAGCACTGTGGACAGCTCCACTCTGCGTTGCGTTCTCCTCAGGACCGTGGACAGCTCACTGGGGATCTGACCACAGTCATAGACAGTTCATCTACAGCTCCTCTACTCAGCAAAATCCTGTGCATTTCTTTTCTTCTTTTTCTTCACCTCACATGTTCACCGTACTTATCAATTTGGAAACTGTCAGTTGCAGATGAGCTAGAATTCCGAGTAATCCGAGGCCTGTTTCATGTACTGAGATTAATGGGTCGGTGAGCTAACTTTGTGATTAACAGGTTTAGCTGGCTTTTTGGCTCATGAACTCACTTTCATGTGAGGTAACCATGGTAACCTATTATTAAACTTTTCCAGAGCCTATAAAGTGCTGGCTACTGGCTAATCGCTTGTCTGAAGATACAGAATGTTCCAGTAGGATCCCAAAATGTACAAATGCTGCATTTAAATTAAATTGATAACCACTATAATGATCTGTAGCTTAAATAGGGAGCTGTCTGCAGGAAGGTTTGTCATATTCACACCTGAGTATGTTCTGAGTTCAAAATATCTGCCCTTAGCCTACATTGATCAGGATATATCAGTCACGATTAATAGCTACCAGAACATGCTACACAGTTTATGTATAGGATTAATAATTATCACCAATTTCAGAGTTAAATATAAGACACTGTCAAAAAAAATATTGCAATGTTGCTCCATATGTTATTGGTGACACCCCAGCAGTAAGGTGACACTTTATTATGTCAGTGATAATAGCTTTTCCATGCCCTTGATATAGACAAAGCCTCCACCAGAAGAAGGTAGCCAGTTAACAGAAGAAACTGTACCTTGGAAAAATAAAAAGCAGGTATGGAAACAGTTACTGGTTCAATGTAAACCAATGCTTTCATCATTCATTATTGCAGACCTGATGAGCATCAGGTCAACATCATGAATAGAAAATCTTTTTATAGCCTCATTGTGACAGCACAATATTTCATCTTGTCCTGAACTGCCTCATATGGAGCTGCCCATGTTGCATGTAACAGCCTATTTATTACGCATTACACCCCTACAATTTGAATGCAACCATACCTTTTTGGAAGTCGAAGGAGCACATAAAAAGCACTGTGAGACTTATTATCCAGGATAACCTATGTTAAGTCTAATGAAAATGGCGACGGCTTTGTGTGACAGGTTCCGGTAACTTAGTAACTTGGTGTTGTTGCTGTTGTTCACAGTTCATACACAAAGGGAAATTAAATGACAACTTAATTATTTTAGTATATGATTATTGTAGAATAGTGGAATTTGAGTGACAGCATAAGGATTCAAATCAATGTAATTTTTTCTTTCACAAATGTTTGACATGTTTTTGCTTCCCTTGTTTGCAAATCAACATTATTATCCTTTTTCACACAGTCAGAACCTTACCATGGGTTTACTGATTCATGCTGTGTGTGTAGGTTGTAATGGAATCTCCTTGCATTACATGAAACTTCTCTCACCTGAATGCTCTGAGACAAAAGGTCAAGGAGGAAGATGTGTATTTCCAGGTTTTTAAATTCTGAAAATACACATCGCTATCTGAATTTAATGCAGTAGTATTTTTGTTACATCTTCATTTTGATGTTGTAGATTAACGAAGGGTTTATGAATGCTTTGTGAATTATACTGGATAACACGTGTAATTTTTCCTTTTCTCCTGTTTTCATTATTTCCTGAGAAAAGTTTACAGCCACTAATGTATCTCTTACATTCAGATTCTGCAGAAAACAGACTTTTTTTTCACTAACAAGACACATTATTCTGAAGTCAGTCATTGGATGTCTTAATCATGCAGCTAATTTACCTTGTTACATTCGGACTTCTTTCATTTCTCCCATCTCCCCATTTGCAATGTTTCTCATTTCTTTTGAAAAGAAAGAACAAAAGTTCTGAAGAATGGAACTGCTTTTGTTACAACTGTTGTAATAGCAGCATTATCATAATTGCCCTGAATTAAATGATTGTATTGCTTTTGCTTTTGTCTGAGCTGTAATATTTATCTGCCAGCTGTTTAGAATGGATATTTGATAAACAAAGAAGGGAACCCTTTCAAAATTATGCAAGCATAATTCTTCCCAGCACCATTTTCCACTTCTTCCTGGGCCACTGCGAGGCATTCCCTGACCAGATGGGATATGCAGTCTCTCCAGTTTGTTCTGGGTCTACCCCTGGGCCTCCTTCCCGTTGGACATGGCAAGAGGAACGCCCAGGAAGCGTCCTAATCAGATGCCCAGACCACCTCAATTGGCTCCTTTTGACCTGAAGGAGCAGCGGCTCTAATCCGAGCTCCCTCCAGATGTCTGAGCTCCTTACCCCATCTCTAAGTCTGAGCCCAGCCACCCTACGGACTAAACCCATTTCGGCCGCTTGTATTCGCCATCTCATTCTTTCGGTCACCACCCATTACTCTTGACCATAGGTGAGGGTTGGAACATACATTGACTGGTAAATTGACAGCTTTGCCTTCGGGCTCAGTTCCCTCTTCACCACAACGGTCCGCTACGGTGCCCGCATTACTGATGACGCTGCACCAATCAGCCTGTCAAACTCGTGTACCGTTTTATCCTCACTTCTGAACAAGACCCTGAGATACAAACTGCTCCACTTAAGGCAGCAGCTCGCTCCCAGCCTGAAGTGAGCAATCCACCTTTTCAGGTGTCAGGTTTATGTTAGAATAAAAGATACAATTACACCAGCTTAATCCATAAAGCTAAAAAAGCTAAAATTCTCTTTTACTTGTAGTAGTATCTAGTCTTGCAGATAGTCTCACTTGTCTGGGTTCTTAGATATCCATGCCTGAAATTTTTGTCATTACCCAAATAATAAAATGAATGTAATCGATCTTTTTTGTTTTTTTTATGTTTTTTGTATTTCTGGTGCTCAAAGAATTCTACAGCAACCTGTGTTTATAGAAACAGTACCTCTGTTATGACATATACAACAAACTGAAGCACGATCATTTACTAATGTGTCTGCAAGAATGGCAGACATGTCAAGGTTGTCTTGAGTCCATGAAACAGTGTCCTGCCGGTTGATTATTATTGTTAGGCTTCAGATTAATGTCTCCTTCCTTATCTCCTTTCATTGCCTTTTACTGGACCTGAGTTATTACTTAGCCAGAAAAACTGTGGTTCAGCCCACTCAGAATTAACCAGTGCTGTTTCTGCCTTCAGAGTAGCTCATTTTAAACTTTATCCAGTGACACCAGCTGCTTTACTTTTTAGTCATGGCTTAATAAATTAAATATATAGGGCTTAAGAAATATATTTATGATACGTAAACTTTATCTTCAGCAAACTTTCAAATTAATGACCAGACCGCTTAGTGAATACCCTCTTTCCTGTGTGCATTGAGCACATCTGATGATCTTAAAACAAACTGTGGAAGCGGGACTGGAGAGTCATGTCAGACAGAGCTATGCGATCTAAATTCCTCTCTGCACATTCACGTTTATGAATGCTGAAGATGGTGGATGCGCGTTTCCATCATGCTTTGACTTCAAGGCATAATCCAACTACCAGAGCCAGCATCCCTCTGTTCTGTCCTCTTCATATTCTCTACAGAAGGTCGTTTTCACACCTGCCAGGGCTTTTTTTTTTCCCTTTTTTTCCCTTTTTTTTTGGCTAAATGTGATGTCTGCACACAGTTTTTCCCTCCCTCCCAATCGTTGGATCTCTGTGAATTTCAGATACTCTTAACCTGCCTTTTTACTGGAAAGTCACTGCATTTAGGCTGCTATGACCTTATGCCCGTGTGTGACTGGAGTAGCAAATAGACCTTTTGTTGCCTGCCCAGGGATTATAAATACATTTTAATTCTCCTGTAATGATTATGAAAGTTCATTACTCGACATCTACACTGATTTTTTTTTAAATTGGTGATGACATTTCTGCTGGAGATTGAGCTTAAAAGCAATGATTATGGTTGCCCGGCACATTTTTATTTCTACAGGGTTGTGTGAAAATTTAAATTTAAATCACAGGCCAAGTGAAGTTGTATTTTATACTATATCTCTGTGCCAGTATAACTATTCTCTGTTACTTTAATAGACTGATTCATTAAATCTCCACTACTTTCAGCAGCAAATCGTTAAGGTTTAATATACTGTTATGGATTGTCAAATTAGAATCCACTAAAGAACTATAAATGTTGAGATATTTGACATTGTCACTTTGGTTAAGATAGGCACTGACAAGACTGTCACTGTTCAATGAAATGGTATGATTAAACAGGACGTCACATTCAGTACAGAAAGTCAGTGCATCACATACTATGGATAGTTGACTATATGATACATTTCACTGCATATTCAAAGTGGCAGGTTTTTTTTGTATAATCAAAAACATTTTAATAAAATGTCTGATGTTATTGAATAAAAGAATTAAAAGAAAGAAAAATGCATGATAGTGAAATAATACAAACACAAACTGTAGACACAACTATTGGCACCCCTCAGTAATGTTTGGTAGCAGAAGGTGTGGCAACAATGGCATCCTCTAAACAATTCTTGTAGCCATCTAGAAGCTTCTTGCACCTTTTCTTGCACTCTTCCATTGCTATGCATCCAAACTCTTTTAATTTTGCAAGAGTCCTTTTTGCAATGGCAGATTTCAGCTCTCTCCAGTTTCAGTGGGATTTAGGTCAGGACTCATTGCTGGCCAGTTTCAAACAGTCCATCTTTTCCTTTTTAACCACTCTTTTGTGCTGCTGGATGTGTACTGTGGGTCGTTTTCCTGCTGAAAGACCCAAGTCCTTTGCCTCAGACCTAGTTTTCTGACACTGGGAAACACTTTTTACTCTAAAATGCCTTGGTAATCTTCTGATTTCATCATTCCTTTGATACATTCAGCACTTCCAGTACAAGAGGCATCAAAGCAGCCCCACAGCACGATAGAACCTCCACCGTGTTTTACTGTAGGCAGGGTGTTCCTTACCTTATGGGCTTCATTTTGTCACCTATAAACAAACTGAAGCACGGCATTCCTTTAGTTTCATATATCCATAGAACATAATCCCAGTAAGACTGTGGCCTGTTTATGAAAGTTTTTGCAAACATTAGTCTTGCCTTCTTGTGCATTTCTTTCATTAGTGGTGTCCTCCTTGGCCTTCGCCCATGGAGCCCTCCTTGGTTAAGTGTGTGGCATATGGTATGGACCCAATCAATTGCTCCAGGTCGCCCAGAAGCGCTCTAGATGTCTTGCGTGATGTTTTTTCCACAATCTGCGCCAACCTTTGCAGACCTCTTAATGAGGATCTTCTTAGCACCACGTCCTGGAAGCGTCCTAACAGTTTTGTGACCGTGACACCTCTTTAATAACATTACGAACTGTTGAAACAGGGATGTCGAGATCTTTGGCGGTTGCCTTGTAGCCTTTTGAAATATTTGTGTTTTTTGGTAATAGCATTTCTTATGCTCTCAGACAGCTCTGGAAAAAACTGGAAACAATCAGCTGTACACAATAATTGTGTCTAGTACACATTTTATGTCTGTTTTTTTATTTCACCATGTGAAAGCATTTTTTTGTGTTCAGTACCTTTGGAAATTTTATTAAAATATTTTGATTATACAAAATTGATTAATTTGCATATATTTCTGAAGATATCCTAAATTATGTTCTTAAATTTCAGGGTTGCCAAGGACAGTAGTTATAGTCGTACTGTAGCTGAAACCATTAGTTGATTATTAGATATATCAGATGACCAAAAATTAATTGACAATAATTTTGATTATTAATTGACAATTCAAGTAATTTTAAGCAAAAATCAAAAATTTTAGCAGTTCCAGCTTCTCAAATGTGAATATTGGCTGGGTTTTTCAGTCATCTATGATAATATATTGAACATCTTTGGGTTTTGGACTGTTGATCAGACAAAAGCAATTTGAAGACGTCACCTTGCGTTCTAGGAAACTTTCTGACATTCTTCTTTTATAGAGCAAACGATTTATCGAGAAAATAACTGCATTAAATAAGTGATGATGATGATGAATACAAAATAATCATAATGAATAATCATTATTAACTTTGAGGAAGTTAAATTACCATTTGCAAACTCTGTTACAATGATGGGTCATCCATTACAGACCATTTAACATTATTTGTATATCCCCCTACTCCATATCTTATATATACATATAGACATGTATAACTGTAAAATTATGTTGATGGTTTTAACTGTACAGCAATGTCTATAGTGTTTGGCATAATGTATGCTGTCATGATTTTTGAGAATGCCCCTTTGAGATATTAAATATTTTATCTTAGTTTCTTCAGCTGACGCACAGAGGCCAAATTATCTGTGCCTTCACTACATGTTTGGCTTCTGTCGATGTTTTTGATGTTGTTTAGAAATCTCACATGCCATAGCACTGATTGGTAACCCTTCTTTATATCTGACAAGCACTGCTAATTGGCATTCAACCAAATATGACTCACCTTTGAAGCAGTGTTTGTAATTGTGATTATGGTCGTTAAATGCCCTATTCCATGACGCGTTTACATTATGTTATGGGTCCCCTGCGTATGTGCATCAATTTACTGTAGCCAACGGTGGTATGCACCAGGTGCCAGACAAATTAAAAATAGAAAAGATTACACATCAGATATGTTGTATATCAGTTAGTTCTAGCTAGTATAATGCATGCTTCTATCCCCTACTGTGGCCTTTTCAGAGCACTGCAAGAGACAAATGGCAAAGATGAGATGGGCCCCTTTGTAAAGATAAACCATTCAATCTCTTCTTATTGTGACTCTTTTGAGTGCCCCTTTAGCGAGAGCTTATATCTTAAACTGTCTGCTCAATAACTCAATTCTACTCTTATCTTAGGCACAAGGAAGAGATTTAGAGTGAGGTGGGAGAGCTTTCTCGCATTCGCTGTAGGATGTATCCCACAGGCCAGACTGTAAAGAAATACACAGGAGCCCCATCAATGATGTCTTTGAGAGATTACCATGAAGATGGGCATTAATAACAAGGCACCACATGTGACAATGGATGGTTTATTGATAGGTGCTACAGAGGCATTTGCAACACAAGGTGTTGGTGACACATTGTCCACAGATAGGACTACATGGTGAGCTTATAAATGGAAGAGAATGGTCTCTTTGCTACTTTGATTTTCTTGATTTTTTTTTGCTATAAATATAAGCCTGGGCTGGTTTCAACAGTTACTGGAAAAAAGGGAATTAGGTGCATGAGCATACATTGCTGCAACATCAGTACTATTTTCTTATATTTTGCTTGTTCTGCGGATAGTGTCTTAGAGCTGCAGAAGGTAACATTTATGGATTAGCATTAATTTGGAAATAATTGAAATACGCCACAATATTTTTTGCCCTGGTCATGTATGATAATATGTCAGAATCTCATAAACAGTGACAGTCTAATTCCCCGGTTACGCTTGTTTTGAAGTGAAATGTGTAGAAACCAGTCTGCAATGGGACTGCTGAGATAGAAAGTGGGACTCCGTTTCAACCACAGCTATTGGCTGAGTAGGAGGTGTTGTATAGGTGTTCAATGTACGAACTTTTCAAGGCATCTTTAACTTTGAAGCAGTCTAAGGTGGGTTGATGGTTTGACTTATGCAATGTTGCTAGACAATGCATAGTTTTTCCCTTATGCACAGTCATGTGGGCTCGGTACAGTTCAGTACTATAAATTCCCCAAGCAGTGCCTTTTACAAGCATAGTGAATGCTTGGCAGCAATTAGGCTAGTGGCTCCCATCCCCTTTGTTTTGTTTGACACCTTAAATTAAGCAATGTCTATTGAGCACCCCTCATCACTTTTTGCTTATGGCATGAACTGTGAGCAGTTCCACCACCAAGTTTCAGATTATTATTATTATGTTACATGTAACAAAATTTTTCAGACCAGAAGAGGTAAAACTATCAAGTATTTCTCAAGAAAATGCTTAAGCATTTGTAGCAAACTATGTTTTGTTGTCTTTCCTATCCTGTTAATTAACTACACAGAGGTTTATCTCTTGAACCTTTCAAGGGACTCCCACCTCCCATGTAGGGAACCACTGCAGTAGGCCGTTACGATGCCTGCCCACTATCTGTGCTTCTCCAGGTTCCATTTCGTAAAATAGATAAAGTGTCGCTAAAAAATATTGTTGTAAAACAATACATTGCTTGCAGCCTTGAATATTTCCATCTTTAATGCAAATCTTTCAAAAAATACATTAAAAAATTATGCAGGTTTTGTTGGAGTTGGATCCATAAGATATTACAAACTACTTCTGTTTTGAAATAACATGCAAAATAAAAAAACTAATATTCGTTATTATTATTATTATTATTATTATTATTATTAATTATTATTAATTATTAATATTATTGTTATTGTTACACAACCCCTGCAGAAAGACTGTATAATAATAGTAAAAAACAAACATGCTTTTGGATATCAATATTGTCATTCTTCTAATTGTTTACAGAATTAAACACATTTCAAATCATTTCAGTTCAAGACATTTCTTCTCTTGTGATGAAACAAAGCATCACTTCCGCAACAGGACACAATGATGTGATTAGGTATTCTTGGAAAAAAAACAACATGTTTACACTAATCCATCCCGTCAACAGATATCTGTGCTCCAATTTCCTCAGTTCTTCCTTCATTTGAAGTTTTTCTGTGCCTCTCCCTGTTCTCAATTTATTCCGCCATTTATTTATTTACTTCCTCAATTTCCCTGTATTTATATGTCTGGAATTTGTATGCGACACATTATTTGCATTTGTGACTATGCAGAATAAAAATTGAACTCCATTTTCTGGCTGGTCTGGCTTACCCTTGTTTGTTCGCTGCCCTTTATTTCTTTTGCTCCCTATTTGACATTATTTGGCCAACTTGTTTGTTGTCATACCCAGTTGGTTCAACTCTGTGTTTTTCAGCCTTTATATTTGCCTTAATGTTTACGGAAAGTAAAAATGTATTTGTTCTCTCTTGTTTGCTTTTTCTGTTTTAGTGAGGAGGTTTTTGCTGCTGCACTTGTAGAGACCAAACCAGAGAGAAGGGCTGTGCATTCCCCAATGTTCACCTTTTTATATTATATATGGAACTCCACTGAGGGGCACATATTTCCTAAAGAAATATATGAACTCATAGCTCTTTTCACAGAAAGTTGTACAAAGTAACAGCAGCACATGTGCAGATCAATCCAATCCAATAGTTCTGTATCAAGTATTACTTTTTTAGGGCTTATATAGTTCTGTTTTTGTTCACAATGTCACTGTGTTTAAACAACACTGTAGGCTGTAGGTTATAGTGATGTTATATTGAACTGCAACACACTGTAGGTACACACACATTTCAGGGTGTTATACAGAGATGGCTCTGGAACAGTAACAACTACCCTGCAATAATTAACACCTTTATGAGGCATTGCTAACTTTTATTTGTTCCAGCTCCTATTGCTTTATAGTTACATTCATATCTTAAATCTAAAACCTGTTTATTATCAATTATTTAATTGATTGCTCCTTGAATCTATACAGTTTTAGAATGCGGTGGATAAAAAACCATCACAAGTTCTCAGAGCCAGCATTTTCATATTGTTTGTTTTGTTCACCCACCACCCATTAACCAAAATACATAGTATTTATTTCACAATGATCCGAAACGCAGAAAAGCTCCTTGAGACTCTTATAATTAAAATATTACAGCTTTCATATGATGTATTCATTATATTTATGCATCTATCCAATTAATATGCCAATATATGTGCACAGGCAGATATATCTCCAACTGCAGTATCTGAATCCAGGCATCAAATTAGAAACTAAATACAGAGTGAGTTGTTTATCATGCCCCCACCCCCCAAACAACCAACTCCACCGCCCCCCTGCCCCATGGAGCCACAACGGTTGAGAGCATACAAAGCAAAATGTTGGTGTGTGAGCAATAAAACCAGAGAGAGCTAGTACTCTTTTGAACTAACAAAGACAAAACGTGTGTGTGTGTGTGTGTGTGTGTGTGTGTGTGTGTGTGTGTGTGTCAGTGTCATGACATGAGGACAGAAATGCCAATCCTCTGTGGTAATAACAGAAAGCTCTGAGGTGGCAAAGACTAGTCTCCATCCACCATACTTCCTCGACCTTTGACTTTATGCAGTCTTTCCATGTCCAAGCAAACATCTGGGTCGTGGAAATACAAATGTCAAGTATTTCCGCATGAGAATAGTTGCGGCTTGGACCCTAGGGACAAACAAACAGCGCCCCTTTCTTTCTTTTTCTCTCAGCTTTCCCTCACTTTCTTGCTCTCTCATTCCCTCTTTTCCTTATTCCTGTCTTTCTCATGAGTTTGTCTCTTTCCCTCTCCCGCCTTTTCTCTTTTTGTCTTCCTCCCTCTCTCCATGTGTCTATGCTGTGGCACACAAGACCTGTCCACTTGTTTGCGGAGAGCGTTGTGGTAATGTTGTGCGGCAGTTGCTGAGGACAATGGCTGCCGGGTATTTTGTGATGTAATGATCCCTGCCATCGCCTCTCCACCCCCCTTTGGTCCGTTAAGGGGAGAAAGGGATGCAAGGTAACGGGCCAAGTAGAAATATTCATAAGGAGGAGCATTGCTGGGAAGCAGTATGCAAACCGAGCCAGGCTTGTGACTGGACAATTGCCGGCTCGGATATTGTGCAGGAAAATTAGTTGGTGGAGTATACAGGCTCTCCCTTTTTTCCAACAGCTGCTGCTGGGATGCACTTGGGCCAAGAACTCAGCCCCCAGATGCACCAGTGAAGCTGTTCAGTGGTGAGCTGTAAAAGGCTGCTCTGTGATGCTCTCATGTAAATGTTTAACAGGGGCGTTTCTAGGAATTGACAAGGTGTGGGGCTACACATAGGCTATCTGCGTTAGGCTGTGTGTGCACCAATTTTTTATTTTTTTTTATTTTAGATGAGCCTTGAGTGCTCCTATGTAACAAATGGAAATGTGTGGCATTGAAAACCTTAGATCTCTTAAGCTTAACTTGATTGAGGAATCATGGCTTGTATGCCGGCTGTTTGGCTTTGTCATAGTAGTCTGTAAATGTCGTTGGCTTTTGGCCACTTGTGTGTCAAAAGCTGTTTGCAAAATCAGCAGATGAAAGTTTGCCATTTCAAACTCATTCATACAGTATTGTAGTGAATTCCAGATTTATTAGAGAAAGGTTTATTATCTTACTATGTAAATACTGCATTTATCAGCCCACTACATCTACAAAAAAGGTAAAATTTACAGACTTTTTACTTCATTTTGAGTCAAGTCATCTCGGAACTATCTGTACAGTGACATTTAAATCAAGAGTTTAAGACTGTGTTTCAACTTAAACTTGTAGCAGGAGTTCATCAAGGTGAAAAAACATTAAAACTGAATCAGAGATTTAGAGTAAGATATATAACAATCAGGCCCCTCACAGTACACATGCGTAATGACAACCGTGTGGCACACTCCTGCAGCTGAGGAGGAAAAGGCTGTTTGCTGCTGTGGATGTGAGATGAAGCAGCCCCTAACGTGACTCCTGACCACCAGGCAGCTGCTTGAACCCAGAGCCAAACACCTGTGTTTTCTACTATATCTCTAAATTTATGGGAACAATACTTTGTGTGGGTTGTGAGGACACACTTATGGCCAAACACACTTTAACATCACAACTTCTGGATTCCATGGACTTGGTGTCTGCTCTAACATCTACAGTAGGGCCAGTAAAAAAGGATAACTAAACTTAAAGTCAAACTTTAATGTGCACATCTATGAATCTACAAAACACCTGTGCATCTTAAAAATGTGATGGATTGCATTGTGGGACTGTTACCAGAAAGTCTATTTTCAATTCCATAGGCCTTTTTCACAAATTGTCATTGACATTCTCCGGCAAAAATGTCAGGATGCACCAGAAGCAGATATAACAGTGGTTAGGGTTTGCTTAACTAATATTAGTTAATAAACCATTGGTTCTCAAATCTAGAGGCACTGTTGCTAGTGGGACCTTTGTTTCTACTTCACCTTTTGTTGTTACTGCAGTGTGAGCCCGACAGCCATGAAGAAGCAGCATATATTGCATGCTGATGGCCACAGAGGACTGACTGAGTTGACGTTACCCAGCCCACCCACTCCTTTAGTCTCTCTGCATCCATACACAGGCATCAGCAGGCGTTGGGGGTGGTCAGGAATTAAGTTATTTAAATTTCGCTATGATTATAGACTTTTTCGTCTGTCAGAAAGATTCGGGGGCATTCAAAAAACATCTCTGGCTAACGCCCCGGCAGCCCAGTGTTGACAACCCTGATAGTGTTCAACCATATGACTGTTAAGCAAGGCTATACTGGAAAAGGGCATGCATGCTCACCAAATGTTTTCTTGCTAATTAAATGTCACAATGGCTTTTAATCGTTAAGCAGCATGGCAGAGAAGGGAAATTAATAGAAAAGCATCTCAGCATTGCTTTTACATATAGAAGCTTTTAAAGTTTCCAGAAGGCAAACCAGCAAAACAACAGTATTGTCCTAATAATGACATACGTTTCAACTTAACGTGTAAGAGATTCCAAAAACAGTCTAGTGGTGAGCAGGAAAGTTCATTCTCGATCTTGGAAACAGTAGTTTGACGAAATAATCGTAACTCAAGGTCCTGTTATTAGCTTTCAAACTCATCTTGGGGTCTTCATCAGTGGATGGTGTTAGCTCAGATGTCATCGTGTTGGCTCAGTTTTTATCACATGATCTGAGTATCAAACATTTTTTACTCTGCGCAGAACCTTTTTTTTCTTTTATAGAAGCCTATTGGAAATGGATACTTATGCTTAATTTCTTTGCAGCAAGTTCTAGTACAAGTGCTTGTGCTCCTTTCAGTCATGCTCATCCACAGACTGTTATCACTGTTGCCTTAAAGCAGTGGTGAACACCTCCACCTTGATGACAAATGTGTCACGCAAACATACCGTGAAGAACAGCAGTAAACAAGTGTGAAAGCAGACCAGTTGCCGTAGAGGGGGACAATTGATCTCAAGTTCAGATATAAACAAACAAACCCAGTGTGAAAATGGTCTGAGGAGCTGTTGTTGAGTTGTTAGTGGTCAAGGCTTCTGCAGCTTCTCAGTAGCTTGCTGTTGCCTAGTAGCCTATAGCTATTGATTCAAGTTGCATTTGGCTTTATTGTGTCCTTAATCCAGCATGTCTGCTATCATCTGCTGAATATATTGCAGATAGGTTGTGAGGGTGGAAGTGTGTTAAGGATTCTGACTGGGTGTTCTCAGCACAGCCGGAGGTTCATTTCAACTGCCAACACAATAAAACCTTTTGAAAATGCACAAGTGGAATTGAAAAGCCAAAGAAACAAATTTATGAATTTGATGTTTGTCAGTCGTCAGAGTGTACTTACATACAAACGTTGAAATTGGCATTATCATTCAACAGCGAACTTTAATGATACTCCAAAAAACTAATTTATAATAGGTGACAAAAAGGAACAGAGCACAATTCAGCTGTTTTCCAGCTCCACTACATGGAAATGTTGTCAGTCAGGGTTCCATTTTGAGATGTGAGATAAAAAGAAGACTGCAGATTTAAAGGCAGTAGACACTGGTAATGACTAGAGAGGTATGCGATGCATTTCTGTGGGGTAGCAAGATAAAACTGGTTCTTTTTTAGTGGTCGCTGCATTTTAAAGCCACCAAATTCCACAGAAATATTATTTCAGCTTTTCAAAAGGGACACACAGTTGACAGAATGGGACCCACGAAACACCAAATAGACCAAAATTTAGACTGGAGTGGGATACTCTAAAAAACCCTTAAAGCTGTAGAGCACTAAGTCATTGTACAGTAACATGACTGAGAACGAGGCTTTGTGAATTGAGACGACATTGAAATCGTCTCTGGGGGGCACAGCAGACCTACATATTCCAATCAAAATCCGTTCAAACCGAAACACAACTAATAGGAGGAAAATTATCAGTAATTAAAATGTACATCAGAACTTCTTGTCGAAAATACACCACAGGCTGCTCTTCCATCTGTTAATTACTCTATGAGTGATTTGTTAAGTGAGTGCCTCGGCAATATGCTCATTTCAAATATATTCATCTGATGAGCATGACTTCAATGATGAGGTGTAGATTTGTGTTTGTTAAAGCCAAATTTGATACATTTCTCCTGATATTTCCTGTCTCTCTCACTATAGAGGCTCTGTGTTTAATAAAACATCTACAACATGTAACAACAGTTCTGTGAATGCCTCTGCTATTTTCTGTATGTGATTTTGTTTTCTTTTTTGCAAAGCATAAATTATGTTGCAAAGTAAAATAGTTATTCATTTTTCTACATATTTGGTTTGTCACTATTTGAAAAAAAATAGTTTTTATATGCACAATTACAAAACCTTACGACATCCCCTTGCAGGAGAGGTTTGTATTTCTTTCTGTCTGTTTGGTTTAATATGGGGTTAAAAGATGCATCACATCGCGACTAAATGTGTCCTCTGGACAAATGTAATTCCATTATACTGCAACTGAATCGAACAGAAAAAATTAATATTGTAATATAATTGACTGCAGAAACATCTTCCTGAGTTTGGATGGATGATGCAGTGATTTTATATTAATTATATAATCTTGACAACTATTATCTTCATGCTCCATCTTCTTGCTCACTAAAGCAGACTTCCTCATCCATCATAGTGGAAGCATGTTGCTGACTCAAAGCTCCCGGCACAACTGTTTGCATTCCTCTGTCATATCATAGAAAAATGTACTTTCAAACAATCTAAATCCTTCAAGACAGTTTTAAATTCAAATCTTAGTAAATGGGCTACAAAAGCTGGTCATTGATTTAAGTTATTTATAATCTGTCCAACGCTCATCTTCAGCAGTCCCTGTAGACACTTGTAAAGCTGCATATTTCTGTGTCCAAAATCTGCTGTATGGAGCTGTTGAGTAAAATAAAAAAAACAAAAGTTTTTTTGTTTTTTTTTCCATTTAGGGTAGAAATAGTAATTCTAGTAATACAATATACATTCTCTTATCCTGGATCATGCATTCATACAGCAATATGTAGAATCCTTTTTTTTTTTAATGCAGAGTCAGTCACTCTCAGCCAAGAGCCTGATCGGTGTCAATTCTTAGGGCTTTCTAGAGGAACGTTTGGATTGATGAGCAACGTTCGTGGTGAAGCAAACAAATTTCCAACAGGGCAGCAGAAGAAGACTACATGTTCTTAGCAGCTCCAAGATAACTATTATTAGATAAAGCTGAATGAATTTGTTAAAAAACAAATTTAGCATTGGAAGCGTCCATTGATGCCAAATTTGTAAATATATTTTAAATAAATCTCTCTTGTTCTTCACATAACTACATGTGTCAGTCACTTTGAATCGCAGGCCTTGGAGAAATTCTTTTGAATTGCAAAGTGATAGGTTGTAGTTATTAGGGTCAGAACAGAGCAGCGTACTTTGCCTTTAAGCCCACAGCATCTGCAAATCAGCTCAAATCGATGTGCTCAGGTTACACAACCTTTCATTCTAACGTTGAAGCTGAAGCCAATGGTGTATTTTCCCATGAATAAAACAGTCACAATGAATTCTGATTGCAATGATTCACCCTCAAAATTAGTTGTTTTTCTCTTCTTGCAAGGGAGGTGCTTCCAGCAACACAAGCGTGTTTGCGCACTTTCATCTGGCCATCTCTTGCTAAAGTGGGATCGCCCACACATCCCCCTCTCCAATGAAAAATTATTTGATCACTGCTGCCAAGCGGAGTCAACACACGAGTGTGGAAATATATTGCAAGGAGTGGGAGAGATCTGTGTGCAAGGTGAGTCTGCTTGTGATGTCTTTATCAGGCCTATGCAAATAGAGGCATTGACATATCCCAGCAGTAAGTGGAATACATTGAGGCAGTGTATTGATGTAATATCTGGATCCTGAACAAAAATGCTTTGTGTCATTGACTTCATGTCAACTGTAAAGATTTTTTTTTTTTTTTTATTATACTCATCGCTGTACTTATTGAATACTATATACTATACTCTATCTTACTGAGCATCAGTCAAAACAAGACATGCTGTTTATATTGTGCCTCTTTTACCCTACTGCATTTTCTGTATGTTATTGTAATCAGTTGGCTTTATGATGATGTTTTTATTTAGCTGTCAGGCTATTCTAATTAATAATAATACAGTGATCATTGGGATTCTTGCAATTTGGAAGACTTGGAAACATAAAAGAAGTGGAAACACTAAATGGCTGTGAGAGCGCATGAGCCAGAGTCGAACATAAATATTATGCACAGAAATGTTTCTCTCTCTTTCTGTCCAGAGTCAACTTAAGTGAGCCAGTTTTGTCAGAGACTTCACTCCTTTTCCCCTGTGGCTTCCAAAAGACTTGAAGCAGTTGAGAATAGGACCTCTTTGAAAAGGCGTCATATTTGTTTTGGTGTATTTGAATAATTAAATGATGTATGAGGGGAAAAAAACGTATCGTGAAAATTTAACTTTTTCTTTACACCTTAACTGTGGCTTTTCACAGAATTCCCACAATCCTTTTAACATCGTCAAAAATAACTACTCTCTACATCATCTTGACAAAAGCACTGTGGCATCTATGCTTTTTTTTTGTTCTTTGAATTCGGTCTTATCTTACTTTTTAGTGTCTGTTCCACTCTCAGGGGCCCCAAGAGGCATCGAGCAATACACCAAAGAGACCTTACCTCCCCAGGAACCTGCTTCATTCATTTTTGCGTGACTTTCCCCTGGGAGGCATGTCATACACAGTTGACTTGAGGAGAGACCCCCAAACACTACGACACACTTCAGCATACACAGTCATGGCAATCCACTACTTGCTGAGAAGAAGTACTTGATGTTCCATGGTGAAAACCATCAATATAGGCCAGTTTTACATAATTTCATATAAATAAAGCATGTACAACACTGAATGTGGTCTGTCTATATGATTCGAGCTCAGTCACTTTATATATATATATATATATATATATATATATATATATATATACACACACACACATACACAGTACATAGAATTTAAACAGACAAATCAATCCCATTGTCCTCAAGCCTGAGCTCTCAGTAATCATGTTCTATGCCTACTGAGGTTGAATCAAAATTTAGCTAGGTGGTACCTCTTCTAGGTCAAAATTAGAAGTGGGTTTGTAAAGAGCTCTGCCCTCCCACTAATTGGGACTCTATACATTTTCTGTATCCCTTTCTGTATCTTCTGTATGGACTTCCACTGTTCGATATTGGAACTGGCCAAAAATATTTCTTTCTGCAGGAAATTACTAAATTAAAAACTTAAATATGAGTATCACATTTATTGTCTCATTCTTCGGTGTAAAGAAATCAGTGGACAAAGTTGTTTAAGTGTGCCGCGTACTGGTTACTGACATTGTTCGCATCGCGTCTGTGGGTGCTTGTTTTGAAATTTCTCAAATAGTTGCTTCTTAGTTCTAATTGGACCTACTAATCTGGAAGTCAGCAGAACGTGACACAGCCGAAGCTACTACTGAAACTACTGATGGACATCATTGTAATCTACCAAAACACAAGCGCTGAAGAGACCCATGGGGTTGCTGTCATGAGCGATACGTCTGTTTGACACGAAATATGTACTCCATCATATGCAGATGTCCCTCAGGGGAACTGATGAAATCAACCTACATACTGACCTACTTATGAAGTAACCTATCTACCGTAGCTACTTTATCTATCGTGGCTGTCTATCACCGAAGATATCCACTTGCATCCGGTTTCTGAGGCACTGACGTACATGAACATAGTATATATTTTCTTTGTCTTTTATCTCCCTATCTTTTTTGTTTCTCTCTTTCTCTGTCCCTCTCATTTGTTATCTTTCACATGCACACATATGCACGTAACATCAAACATGCAGTAGGATCAGATAATGAGCCAGAGCTTCTTGCTGCATTTGGGGCAGCATGTATACAGCAGTTGTAAATAGAGAGATTTTTAATCTGTAGCCTTCTGGAGATTAATGGCAACCAGTGCAGTTAACCAGATCTAATTGTCATTTAGTTAATTACAATTGGAATCAGCAACAAAGGGCCTTAACACTGCCGAAACCACCCTCCATCAACTGTAAGCCAAGAGTGAGCTGGCTTGTAATGTATGACTCTGCACAGTGGCAATGTAAGGTGTGACTTTAAGCTTTGAGACATAAGTTCTATGTAGAGACACATCAGGTGTGCTAATGTACTGCTGTCTGCATACCAATTAAAAATATGCTGCTTCAATTAAAAATATTCAGTGACTTGATGCAATTTTGGTGCTGTACATTTTCACACTAGTATGAAAGTTTAACAAGTTAGTCGGTCAAGTCTACTAAAATCCACTGTTTAGTTCCCTAAACCAGCATTCAACAAGACTCCTGTTGGTGATATATTGGCAATGTTCCAATGTGCTGTAACAAGGATACTCCACATACCAAGTATACTCTACATAGAATGTAATGTAATGGTTTAGTGAATGTATCCCCATCACATTACAAAGATATATATATTTTTATTATTTTAATTGGTGTCGATTCATAAAACTAATTTATGACAGACAAAATCAGTGGGTCATGTTTGAAAAATATCTGTGTAACCTGGTGGGTGATTATTGCATGTTGTTTACAGTAAATTATGTTACTTCATTTAAATGGAAAATACTCTAGCATAAAGCTTTGTAGATGCTAAGGGATCAATTATCGAAGTAAAGCTGCCACAGCCTTGATGAAATGGATTTAGTCATTTGCATCAGTCATTATGCTTTTGGCATTGTTATTTAGGGATTATCTGTCTTTTTGGTGTACTTTAAAATCTTGCTTATAGCATGCTTCATCAACTGAATCAATACAAAAAGACCCATGGGAAGACTATTAAGCCTTTCACTGACACGACATGGTTGTAAAACAGTGACAAGTGTTCACCTCCAGTGTCAACATCAACAACTTGCAATGCTCATTTGACAAGAATGACTAATATTGACACATAACTGCAGCTTGCCTCACCAAGATGTTAAATAACTAAGATAATTAGGTTCTGTATATTTTATAAATTCTGAAAACGATTAAAAATTCGAGTCATAACAGGAGACATGAGGCTGTAGTTTAAAAAAAGAAAAGGCTTGCACAAGGGTTTTAAGTCTGGTCCTTGTGTGGGGCTGTGAGGTCGTATGCCGCTCATCTGATGTGATTTCTTAATTACCCTTATTGAATGCATTATTTATTTGCTCTGTTGAACCTGCTTAACCTTGCTGCCCTTCAGCAAAAGGAGGCAATAGAGTCAGCAGAGATCTCTACCTGTGGGAGGACGTCCAAGTTCACGCTACAGCTTTGAAAAGTCATCAAGTGGAATTAATCAAATTTTAGAATAAGAACCAGAAGATATAAATTATATAATCAGCATGATTAAAATGCTTAACATTTTCACAGGTGTCTCAGTAGACAGATTATCAATTAAAATATTTGCTGAAGGTAATATTTAGAAAAGTAATAACTAAAACATTTTTCAATTCATTTTACTGATTTGAGTATCCAATCCTTTTTCTATTCTGATATGCAAAATACCAAATCAGTGCTCCCTGACAGTCATGTCTACATGTCCTCGTTGAGGTCCTGCCTTGACATTTCTGTCATGCAGTGTGCCGGTACATGTCAAAACAACTCATCACACGATTCATACATGGAAGACAAGCTACATGGTTTTGGCAAAATCCCATTAAAATATAATGGATAGGAAATCCAGTCTTCCAACAGCATTGAAATACATTACCTAGTCATTAGCTCCAAGTATCTACTAATTGAGTACAGTAAAGAGTATTTCATTTTGATTCATATGAAGGTTGACTTTGCCTGTATTAACCCTCTTTGCTCTGAGGCTGACACAAGATTCTTTACAAAGGCTGACATAGGTTTGTGTTTACATTTCTACTGAAACATGATTATAACTTAAGTGAAATATAATTTGACAAATTTACTTTCTAAATCATGAATAAAAAGTCAATTTATGTTCAGTTTTGAGCCTGCTTTGTTAACATACAGTGCATTCAGAAAGTATTTACTTAACTTTTCTCATTTTCTTATGTTGCAGCCTTATGTTAAAATTATTTTAACTTCATTTTTTCCCCCTCACATAATCTACACTAAGTACCCCATAGAGACAAAGCTAAGACAGAAGTTAATATATATATATATATATATATATATATATATATATATATATATATATCAAGTTGATGTAAGTATTCAGACCCTTTACTCAGTACTTAGTTAAAGCACCTTTGGCGGTGATTACAGCCTCGGGTCTTCTTGGGTTTGGGGATTTTCTGCCAGTCTCACCTGCAGATCCTCTTAAGCACTGTCAGGTTGGAAGGGGACCATTGCTGGACAGCTATTTTCAGGTCTCTCCAGAGAAGTTTGATTGACTTTAAGTCAGGGCTTTGGCTGGGCCAGTCAGGGACATTCACAGAGTTGACCTGAAGCCACTCCTGTGGTGTCTTGACTTTGTGCTTAGGGTCATCGTCCTGTTGGAAGGTGAAATTTGACCCCAGTCTGAGGTCTTGAGCGCTCCGGACCAGGTTTTCAATAAGGATCCCTGTACTTTGCTCAGTTCAGCTCTCCATCAACACTGACCAGTCTCTCTGTCCCTGCACCTCTTAAAAACAACCCAACAGTATGATGCTGCCACCACCGCACTTCACTGTTGGGATGGTATTGGGCAGGTGATGAGCAGTGCCTGGTTTCCTCCAGACATGACTCTTAGAATTGAGGCCAAACAGTCCAATCTTGTTTCTCACAGTCTGAGAGTCCATTAGGTGCTTTTTGCAAACTCCAAGTGGGCTTTAACTTGTCTTTCACTGAAGAAAGGCTTCCGTCTGGCCACTCTGCCATAAAGCCCAGATCAGTTGAGTTCTGCAGTGATGGTTGTCCTCCTGGAAGTTTCTACCATCTCTACGCAGGATCTCTGGCGCTCAACTGGAGTGCCCATCGGGTTCTTGGCCACCTCTCTTACCAATGCCCTCCTCCCCTGATTTTTCAAGCCAGGCAGCCAGCTCTAGGAAGAGTTCTG
This sequence comes from Xiphias gladius, assembly GCF_016859285.1. Classification (NCBI taxonomy): domain Eukaryota; kingdom Metazoa; phylum Chordata; class Actinopteri; order Istiophoriformes; family Xiphiidae; genus Xiphias; species Xiphias gladius. Next base: position 7,925,548 of record NC_053422.1, read on the forward strand.
TTTTTTCCAAACTTCTTCCACTGAGGAATTATTGCCACTGTGCTCTTGGGAACCTTCAGTTCAGCAGAAAGTTTTTTGTGGCCTTCCCCAGATCTGTGCCTCAACACAATTCTCTCTCTGAGCTCTGCTGGCAGTTCCTTCAATCTTGTGCATTGTCAGCTGCGAGACCTTATATAGACCGGTGTGTGCCTTTCCAAATCATGTCCAATCAATTGAATTTACCACAGGTGGACTCCAATCAAGGTGTAGAAACATCTCAAAGAATATCAAGAGAAATGGGAGGCCCCTGAACTAAATTTCAAGTGTCATAGAAAAGGGTATGCATACTTATGTCAATGTGATATTTCAGTTTTTTCATTTTTAATAAATTTGCAAAGATTACTAAAATTCTCTTTTTGCTTTGTCATTAAGGGGTATTGAGTGTAGATTGATTAGGGAAATTGAATTGAATTGAAAAAAATGCACAGGGGTCTGAATACTTTGTGAATGCACTGTAGTAGTTCACTGTACAAGTTCCATAATCAGCTTCAACTGGCCGATTTGGTATCTGTAACCTGATCTTTGTTGTGCTCTCTGTGGAAATCAACTCAAGTGTTTTTGTTTCATTTCCACATGCTGTAGGACACTTGTATAAAGCTACACTTTTCTTTTTGCAGTTTTTGAGCAGCTTGTTGTCACTTTGCATCTGTATACCTCTGATGCTAGTTCCTTCTTGTTCAGAAATAACTGATATCCCACTGCTTTTTGTCTCTTTGTGGCTGCCTGTCTGTATGCACCCTGATGTCTACCAAAGAAAAGTCGCTAGATTTGTTGCAAGGCTGTTCTTTTTTAAATAGAACCACTTAACAACAAAGTCATTGCGTTCTTTTCATAGATGTCTGATTGGGTTGCCTTCAATGCATGTGTATTTCAATAACCTCTATCATTCAATGGATAAAAGAAATTCACTCTCCCAGGCCATAGACTGTTGAAAAATTGCATGTACTCCTGTCCGGATAAAAATATCTTCCATCAGTTTTGCAGTGTCCTAATATCAGAGAAAGTTCTTCCTTTTTTATTTTGGATGGGAATTTCAGCTCAGATAACTCTTTAGAACAGTATGTCAACTGGAGACTGTAGATTGGCATTGATTTGCCAAAAAGAGGGGAAAAATGTGAAAGTACATTCAAATGAGATAAACCCTGAACATGGAACACCTATCTGCTCCACTACATTGGGCAAATGTGTCTGTTTACTCCAAGTCCTTGAAGGGCTGTGCTTTTGAGTTTGCCAGCTACTGAAACACATCTCATGGTCAAATTTGCCTTCCGTTGCCATGGTTTTGCAGGCAGAACTTGCTAGATAGTAATGATCATTTCTGCACACCTTTAGCCTCCAACTCACTCTTGGCAAAATGCATTGAGACAGAGAGGGAGAGACAGCATGCACCAATTTGAGTCTCTGTCTGACTTAGCCCAGTGCTGTCATGATTCTGTGAAAAACAGAACAGAAAAATCACAATTTGCTAGATCCCCATACCCGAAGGCCTGGCATAGTGAAATTATTTATTTATTATGTTGGTCCTGCTTCTTCATAGATCCTTTGTGAAATATTCATGAGTTAATTCAAACAGTAAATAACAAAAGGTGAAACAGTTCGTCCATACATCATGAGCTTAGCCAAATATTGCACAACCCCTGTTGCTAACCTCTGCATGGCATATTTCTCATAAAGCATCTGTGAAGCATTTGAAAGGACCTTCATTACGCTTCAGATGCTGAACTTTTCTGAAAGTTTTTTCGGAGGCAAAATTACTTACTTACAGAAATTACTTTTTCTGTGTGGGTCATACATTTAAAGGCAGTTTAGCATGAAGAAATACCCTGCAAAAAATAGCCTGGTAAAACTATCTTTTATATTGTGTGGTAAGACTTTGAAGGATTTTGAGTCTTCCACTTCTAATTAATACTGACTGTGATTCTGTAGCAAATGAACGGGGTTTGCCTTGAAAGGCAAGAAGTATATATTCAGATCAAACTGAATTATGAAGTAGCCCTGGAAAATCGGGGTCAGTGATGGATCCCTTTGATTTTTTTTTTCTATCTAGCAGCTGTGTGTCCATATAACTGAGGTCTGATTTGAAATCCAAATTCAGTGAAAGTAGCACAGCAAAAAACATCATGGTCGTGTGAGGGGAAACGGTTTTGTATGAATATGAATATTTTTTTCAACCATTGTTTTCCAGTCTACAGTATCCTCAAACAAACCTGCTACACAGGTTTCTTATTTTCTTTGGAATTACAACTCATCTAAAAATGTAAAACACATGGCTCTGTCAATCACCCCTTTAGATACAGCAATGTGAGATAAATGTAGAAAGGGTTGTTTCACAGATCAATTGTACCACTCTGCACCTAACAAAAGGAGTTTGTACTTCCACAAGAATTATTTGAACAAGCATGTAGGTAATTTCCTGTCGAAGCAGGTTCAACAGCATTCTAGCTGAAACATCTGGATTAAAGGCGTTTTGACTACTCTCTGAGGGACTATGATTCAGTAGCTGATGTTAAACTGTGCCGCTTTGAGAGTTTTAGTTTTTAATCCCAAATTTGAGCTACTTCCAATCAACACATAACATTCTGTTTTCAAGAATATATTTATTTTAACCAATGATTAGATAAGATATTGTATGATTAATTAAAAATGTCACGTTTTTTACATAAATACATCAAAAAATTAAAAAAAAAAAAAATTATATCAGTTATTACACCAGCACCAGATGGGTAGTAGCTCCTTCCACTAACATTGGATCAAACGGTTATCGTTTATCTGCCACTTGCAAAGTCACTCTAATAATTAACAGTTTGGAGGACTGTACTGGAGCTAAAACCAGTAGCAGTCCAGTATGTTGTTTGAAGAAAGACAGTTCCTGCATAGTTTTTTTTTTTTTTTTTCCTCCTAGCACTCAGTAAAAGGGACGTCATGTGGTGCAACGCAGGAGGTCTGGAACAATCAGGGCTTGTGACCTCACCTCAAAGAAAAACAAGCAGTGGGCACATCCATAACAATTCTTTTGGCATCCTAGTGTGTAAAACAGCATTACCCAACGATGACTCATCTGCCTCTTTTTCAAATAATCTGAAGGGTGTGGATAAATGCATAACAGCTTTAGCCCCCACATTGCGTGCGCATATCTCACAGTGAACCCCTTTTAAAAAGGAGCAAGAAAAAAGAGGCCATAATGGTTTCTACTTCTACATCCAATTAACCGGGAAACATTGTGTCACTATTCATTTGTAATCATTATGTATATTTACATGAGTAATGAGAGAGAAATACAACAGGTGAGGCACTCCCTCACTGTTGCGGATGATAAAGTTGCAGCTCGACATTTTTGATTACAAACCATTAAATGGCAATGGAGGCAGTTCGCAGTCTATTGCATCCATCATTACAAAAGAGCATGAATTCCTGCTACAGACATGGGAGAACTAGAGATACCCTGGCTCTTAAATCAAGCTCATAATATGTTATATAAAGTGAGCATCAACAATCATTTGTCAGCATATATAAAATGTTTTATTTTAAATACAAACAGTTAGAAGATTTCAGTTAAACAGCTGATTATTTCAAGATCGTATCTCTCAGTTGATGCTGCCTGAACGTTTGTTTTACTGTTAGACCACTGCAGTATTCTATACCTTACAGAAAGCTACGGTAGAGTAATTTGTTATTTGAAGTCAGGACAAACCCCCAAGACATAAAGATGAGGTAAGAATGGGAAGATTAGTAGAAAAAGCTGCTGTTTTTTCTTCTTGTGTGAAAATTTTAACTGATTTTGAGGACAGATGATGACATATAGTGGTCTATCTTACCAATTATGTTTACACAACAAGGTAAACATTTTGATGTGATATGAATATTCATCATGTCAACATGTTACTTGGCTTCAAGAAACTGATGATTGAAACTTTTGCTACCTTAATAAGATCCTTATTTATTGTTTGTTTGTTTATGTATTTATTTTACAAATTTTGATTGAAACTAGCACCAAAGCGAGACTTACTGTACATTAATGAGATGATTAAAATTAATTTCACTGTAGCAAGGATTGTACTGCAGCACAAAACAAAGGTTGTCTGTCATAATCAGCTGGTTTACAGATTAGTCTTTGCTCATTTAGAGGGCTGAGAACCAAACAAATTTCAATTTTACAAACAAATTAATGATGGAGATTAAATAAGCGGTCATGATTAATGGAACTCATGAAATAGTGTTACAAAATTAACTTAATAATATATACATGTGTATTAGATCACATTATGCTACAAATATAATCTACATATGTTAATCGTTGTTTTACCTTAAATACAATATACTTTAAAGGCCATGAGCAGCCACAGCACCCATTCATAAAGTATTGGGTATACCCTTTTATGGTACCAGAAAGAGATACATGAGCAACCCATTGTCAAACTCTAAATCTTCAATAGTATTCATTTTATACACACACAGAGATAGAGCCTGATGACGGCCACTAATGCAGCACCTCATCAATCAGAAAACAGACTTCTTGAAAGAAACAAAGACAGATTACTAAATGCAGAGACTCTGTAACTCACTGATGCAAGAAATTAGGCTACAAATTGTCATCCCGTGTAACTCAATAGGTGGGAATTAGGGGTTGATTTACTGCAGAGGTCAACCATGTAACAAAAATTTGCACTTAAAGGGGCTGTAAGGTTCTTTAAATTGAAACATCCATTGAGGACCATATGCTAATTTTGTTTTGCACTGGTCTCAGAGCTCCAAAGCCGTTTTCAAGCCAACATGTGGAACGCAGTATCCACCTTATGCTTTCACGGCCACTAAATGGATCACTTTGTTAATTCAGGTGGAAACATTTAACGTTTGCCGCCCAATTTCAACAGAACCATGTCCAGATGTTAGAGCCCAGATGCACTGGGGTGTGCTTTTGCAGCAGACAGCCCGCACCCCATTCAAAAGCATTTCCGAGCCTCACCATCTCTACCAAGATATGTGCTAATGTGTGTGCATCTTTTTTTGACTTACACAATAGCAAATGTGATGGAATAAAATACTGCCAAAGTATGTGTGTGTTATCCCAGAGACTATGCCATCATTAAATATTTATTCAGATCTCTGCTTAGAAGAGCCAGCTGTTGTGCTGGCCTATTTAACTGCACTTCTGGCTGCTTCTGAATCCTTGAAGCAAGAACTTCTCTGCCCAAGGGGTCTTGGAAACTTCCCCTGCTCACTGGCATGAGAGATAATCGAATAACCTGTATATGTCAGATATTTTGATTAATCACTCAGGGTGCTTAGCAGAACCATCTCCTGATTGGAATGTCACACGTTTGATCCAAAATATAGCCATCTCTAGTGAAACGCCCTTGAGCAAAAGACTGAATCATGTCTGGCTCAAGTTGTTCCGTTTCGAAGAGACTGTGTGCGCTGACTTCTCCGTTGAAATGTGTACATTTGTGTTTTGGAGGGAAGAAAGAACTGTAAAATTACCCTGTTTTGGTATTGTGATTGAAGTGAACTGAAATGCTTCGGAAAAACAATCATAGCTTTTCGATTCATGTGGTGCATGGCACCATAGTGAGAGAAAAAATAATCGATTTATTCGACATCCTCTCTGCATATGCATTGCGCTTACATTACATTCTGTTAAAATGTAATAGATATATAATTATAGCCACTGACGCACAAACGTATGCACGCAGCAGTGTTTATGTGAAATATGAAAGTGATGGCTGAAAGGGAGAATAGTTTTTGAAATGGGCGACTGAAGCAGTGATTATTTCACAGGCATATGCTATTTTCAGTGTATGAAGAGTCAGTGTGATCTATTCATTTAAAGCAGTATGTATAGATGTGTCATGAGTGTGGAAATGACATTAATGCAGCTTGTTTCCTAGTCTCCTTTCCATGCTCTCCTTGTTGAGGCAAAGGCATCTTTCTCAAATGCCTCTCCTGGTTGACACAATAATAAGACATTTTTTTTCAATACAGCCTTAGTCTCCAAAATGATTGATGCCAAAAAATGAGACCAAATTTCTGGTATTATTCTCAAGATGCATTATTTTGTGACCTACGCCCGTGGCTCTTGAATGATATAATGAGAACATTTTTACAATGTCAGCGTTTTAAGTACGTCCTTATCAGAGACAAATTAAGCGATACTTTGCCCATTAACATTGAAATGAGCCCAATGGATTGATGAGCACGTCCCCATGTACTCCGTGTAAAGTGTCTGCCTCCAACCTGCCATCTGGCGGGAAAATGAAATGAGAACTAAAAGGCATGCAACCATTTATTTTGTGGGAAGAAAAAAAAAAGGAAGGAACCCTTCACAAAACAGTCCTCTGAGCTGCATGTGGCCTGTGGAGAGAAAGGGACTAGATAGAAAAATGGAGAAAACAGGGGAAGCTGTGGGGGTATTCTTATTCTGGCGAACCAATGTCAGCTGCCAACTAGATGGAAACCATACCGTTCAATCATAAATGAGTAGGATTTATCTCTGAAGAACAAAGTGGGTTTTTTTTTTAATTTGCAGGATTTTCTGAAAGAGGTAAAAAGAGTCTAAGTACAGATGTAAGATTTATCTCAGCGTCGACACCGCCCCTGTCGAGGCATTGTTTTTTTTTTTTATGTTGAGGAATCAATGAAAGAAGAGTGGAGAGGCAGGCTCATCTCAGGTACCCTTGGCTCCCTTCATGTCTTTTTTTCCGCATTGTCAGAGGCTACAGTAGCTACAGCCCCCTGGAGCGACATCCAGGGGGTCAGATACAAGGACCTGAGAGGGGGTCTGCTAATCTTAGCCATGCAGGCTCCGATTTCACAGAGAGAGAGAGACGGTCTATTTTCAAACCATAAAGAGATAAAGCAGGCATGAGACAGAGGACGTCAGCTGCCAGATTTTTTTCTTTTTATTCCATTGCAGGTTGTAGAGCAGAAATGTCAATCACTAAGGCCTGCAAGTGGATGAGATTTACAAATTTACAAGCTAAAGTTAATTTGCTGATGTGTTTAACAAAATCTTACAGTGGAGTCATAATTTGCGATATCACTGCCATGGTATGTCAGTGATTTGAGGAAACTCCAAATGAGTGCTAAGAGCAATACCTGTTAATTGCCACCGAAAAATTGACACGGTGACTGTAGATTTGTTTTTTGTTTTTTTAAACAGTTTTAATAGGTACTTTTATTGTGCTGTCTTATACTGCACTAGAATACAACGATAAATACTGCATAATGCTGTGCATTATAAATCCTAAGGCCATGATTCAACACTCACTAATTAAATATTTATCAGGCAATCATGCATACTGTGCAAATTATGGATAATTTCGTGCTTCTGTGGTCAAGACAGTGAGTAAACAAATGTAAACAGTTTCAATATGAGTTTGAGAATGCACATTCTCTGAATATTTTAGAAACATGACCAAATGGAAATGCTTTGATCTCCACTTCATTTTTCTTATGTCAAAGTAATTAACAGGTGTTGATATTAGCAGTCACTTGAAGTTTCCTTGATGTCACCTGCATAACAGCGTCATCACAACTCAGGACTCAAGTGCACAATTGTGAGAAACAGGCCATTAGTATTATTTTACATACACTCCAGACAATAGATGTAAAGACACACTCATGTATTACAAGAATAATGATCAAGAACTACTTAAAATGTGATAAGGAACTAAGGAAATGTGTGGGGTTTTTTTATTATTATTCTGACAAAAAAGAAAGAGAGGATTTCAGAGGGATCAGTAGCAGAGGTGGAAATCAGAGACGGCAGTGGAAATCGGGAGGAAATAGCAGGCTGAGAACATGAAGTGTCCCTGTGTCCCCTTTTTTCTCAAAAAGGACAGATGAGTTTCAGCTTCCAACAGAAGACATTTTCTGTTCATGTGTATCAGCTTATTTGGGCAAAGCTACTTGAGCTGAAACTGAACTGAAAGTGTCTCTGTGCCAAATTATTGGAATCTGATGTGCTGCAATATTTTCCTCACCAATTAATTTTCAGTCCATCTCATTATGTTATGGTGAATGCACTGTAAGAACTTTGCATTATAAGTCTCCTATTCACTCGTGAATCTCAAGTTTCCCCCAGTATTCATTTACATTTTAGATTATTAAACTTTTTAGGCTAACTTTATATTGGATGATTTAAAAGTTTTAGACGAAATCCCAATTTTGAGTAAAACCCCAATCATTGCTTGCTTCCATTACACCACACACAGTCATAATCGGCATCAGTCTTTATACTGTGTTAATACAGACATTCTCTTCCTGACAGGTAAAACAAAATCAAACCCTGTTGTATAATTACTATTCTACCTATCCTTGGAGTCTTATCATGCGTGATGCTACGAGATACTCAGAAGAATCCTCATGAGTTATAGAATCATATAATATCTGCAAGACGAGAAACCATGACTCAAGTGGGATTGTTGCAGAATAAAAACGCATATTATTCACTGTAGAAACACCTGATTCAGTGTTGCCTTTCACATTCTTACTTTTCTTTTCCCAGGGTCAAGTATGAGCTTTTATGCTCTTGAACCCATACTATCTAATTTTAACTACCACTTGTCAATTTTATAGAGGGACTATCTGCAGAGAGTAGCAGATTGTTTCCTGTTATGTTCCAGTTACTCAAGTGTTAGTGCATTATGATTCACCAAAGCACATGGATGAATGCCTGTTTGCTGGTTGTGGGTGTGAGCCCTAGTTGATGTGTGCAATGGCTAATATCTGCATGATAATGAGGTGGAGAGGCAATACGGTAATGGCATTGTTGTGAGTGAACCTCGACCATTAAGAGATGCATCTCTTCCCAGGCACAAGTGCACTGCTTAATTGGTTCATTTCATCAAAAAGCTTTAATTGGATGACATATTGAAAGATGGATGGATCAGTTGTCCTGGAAAAAATAAACACGGTGTCTTGGGTAGATGGTTTAGTGTAATTTGTGTGTGTCTCAGTGTGTGTGTTAAAGAGAGTGGAGGCTTGAGAGAGATTATTTTAATAAGGCCCATTAGATCAACTTTTTTTTTTTTTTTGTGGTACTATGGCTTAAATATGCAAAAAAAGGTGGCCGCCTACCACTTTACTCCTGATGCCAGGCGCATATGGCAAGGTCTACAGCAGATCACAGACTATAAAGGCACCACCACGGAAATATCCAACACCACCATCTCCCTACGTGAACAGTTTAATAAATTCAGTTCCTGTTTCAAGACCTCCAACAATGAAACACACCCTCACACACCAAGAACATGCAAGAACCCCCACTGACTGTCTCATAAGCTGATGTACTTAAAGTCCTGAGGAGAATTAGCCCTCGCAAGGCAGCAGGTCCAGATAACATCCCCAGGCAGATGTGCTACAGAACTGGCCGATGTTTCCACCTCCATCTTTAACCTGTCCCTTGCACAGTCCACAGTCCCAACCTGCTGTAAAACAACCACCATCATCCCAAAAGGGGCCCAGTCACTTCTCTGAATGACTAAAGGCCAGTTGCACTCACTCCATTCATAATGAACTGCTTTGAGAGAGTGGTTCTGGCGCACATCCAGAGTAATACACCTGAGTCACTGAACCCCCTCCAGTATGCATACCGTCCCAACAGATTCACTGAGGACATTATCTCTGCAGCCCTCTCCCACCTGGAAATCAAAAATGCTTACATCAGAATGATCCTCATAGATTGCAGCTCAGCCCTTATTACAGTCCTCCCCCACAGACTAACAAACAAACCATACAACCTTGGCCTGGACCCCAAACTCTGTGACTGGCTGTTAGATTTCCTCATTGGTAGACCTGCAGTCTGACAGAATTGGAAATCTAACCTCAGATAATGTGATGATGAATACTGGCACCCCAAAAAAATTGTGTCTTCAGCCCCATGCTCTACAGCCTATTCACCTACGACTGCGTTTCTTCACATAAGGACAACACTATACTGAAATTTACTGACGAAACCACAGTCACTGGTCTGATCACTGAATGGGACGAAACAGCATACAGGACATAGGTGACAAGTCTGGTGACATGGCATGACAACAACAACCTCTCTCAGCACAGATTAGACCAGGGAGATGGTAGTGGACACGAAGAAGTGAGAGGAGACCTCATCAGTCTCTGACAATCCATGAGTCTGAGGTGGAGATGGTCAGCAGCTTCATATTACTGGGTGCCCACATCATTGATGACCTCACCTGGACATGTAACATCACCCAGCTGGTCAAGAAAGCAGAACAGCAGCTGTACTTTCTAAGGAGACATGGGAAATTTGGCATGTAACAGAGGATTCTCAGCGTTGACATTTGCATCATGGAGAGCATCTTGACCAGCTGCATTACTGTGTAGTATGGGCACAGGATCGCCATGGGTCGCAAATGCCTGCAGAGACTGGTAAAGACTGCTGATAAGATCGTCATGGTGCCCTTACCATCTCTGCAGGACATCTGGAGAGTCCACAGAAGAGCCTGTAGCATCATCAAAGACTCCTCCTACCCCCAAAACAGGTTTATCACACTTATGCCCTCTGGCAGGAGGTACAGAAGTGTGAAATGCAGGACCTTTAGACTGAGCTACAGGTTTTATCCAGAGGCCATCAAACTGATGAAAAGATGTAATCCACTGCTCCTGCCCCCAACCTAACCCACCTCACTGTACAGGAAGTTTCACTCTACCTTGTGTTTCTTTAATAAATGGCATTCACAGTGGAAGGCAAAAGGAGAATTTCATTGTACAGGGAAACTTGTTTTTACTGTGCACATGACAATAAACACTTTGACTTGACTTGACTTGACTTGAATTGACTTGAAAGGTACTAGAGACTTAGAATACAAGAACATGCTTGGCAGAAATGCTGGATGTGGGTTCTGAACATTCGGTGAGACAGAAACAGAGCAGGAGCCCATACATATTGTAGTGATGGCTGGATGAGGAGCAAACTAGCTAATGGAAATTCTCGTGTGCATAGTATAACCCCAAAGTGTATCAAGATGTCCGTCTGCCACAAAGTTCTCCATATCAGCATCTACAAGGAAAGTAATGTGTTGTAAATGTATTCTAACTATCAAAGTATCACCTGTGTTCAAATATGAAGCAGTGCTGTGTGTAGAAAGCCTATAACCATCATTTGCAACTATTGGAAATCACATTTAATAGACATCAGTCAGTTTTCCCATTTAAGTCATACAGCCCCTCTATCATGCAGTAATACAGGTGCTCCTATCCGACAGGAAATTCAGACAATGGGGCTTCTTTTTTGTTTTGTGTTTATTTGTTTCAGCTCATTTTGTTTTAGAATAATTGAAATGGCAAATCACTGTGACCATACGTATTCATAACTGCTTCTCTAGTCAATTGTTTTGGAGATAAAGAAGGAATAATTATGTTTTTCCATTTTCATGAGTGAGGCCATTATCACGGCAGATGTTGAGGAGAAGTGTTAAACCTTCTGTTCAGGCGCCAAATATTACTTTAACGATGATATGTCTTCCCCAGTGACACTGGTTGAGCTATTTTTATCCATTCACACTAAAACTTGCTGTCAGATGTAGAATTCAAATGACCAACTTTGGCAGCTGGCATAAATAGACTTTCAACAGTTTCACGAATGACAAAGCTGAACAAAATCTTTATACGCTATGTTTACTGAACTGCAAAAAGCAACAGTTTTGTTTGGTTAATGGATAACAATGTATGTTTTTATATTATCACTGGTTACTCACAACTAAATATTTATAGTAACATATTGCAACATATTTTTGCATCGGAAGTATGGGAGGACTACTGCAATTCATATTTTTGATATAAAGATGTATGTATGTTACAGGCATAACAACAATATACCCCTCTAAATGTTTAGTCAAAGTGAGATTAACTGAAAAGGTAAACAGTTATGATTATGGTGCACCCTACCTGCTTGGGTACAGCAGGTGAATAGGATTTATGCACATTTAAAAGTCATTTTCTCAATAGCCAGCTCCAGAATGTATAGAGATACACCAAATTAAGTTTAAAAAAAAATGTGTGTCCGCAATAGGAAGAAAGCTTTCGGTTTTTTTTACCATTTAGGCCTTAAAATAAATCTCTACTTTCATCATTTTAATAAAGAGCTTTGACTAAAGTGGAATATGCTTTGCAGATCTTTTCTAGTACAGATCTGCTTTTGAAGAGTAAAGAAATTACACACTCTGTTGCCTTTTACAATTCTCAAAATAAGGCTGCACCAGAATCATTGTGTTGGACTGTGCACTCATGCCAGTGCTAAAGCCCACTTTATGGAGATTCCCCGCAGTTGGTGTGCAAAATATCCCCTGTGGTTAAAACCTGCACTGCATTGTTGTTTCTTTGTACCTCTCATGTGCCAGTTTGCGTTGTCTCTTTCATGAAATCTGTGTGATAGAGATTTTTAAATTAAAGTCTTGTTATTTTGTGCTTGGTAATTTTGTCCCTTGGGGTTTGCATATCACCTTTTAAGTTGATCAGTTGAATGTGTTAACAAACAGTGTCTCTACCAAATCCTGAGGGAAACATTTCGCTCTTGATGCTGCCTAAATGCTCCACCATGTTCACCAGCTAGTCGCTACCTTTGTCTTGTGTTTGATCCTGGGCAGGCAGCATACAGCTGGTTACCAGAGGTTTTTTTCTTCTGCTGGAAAGGACACCGATGAGGGCCATGAGAGTGAATCAAAACTGTGACGTCGTGGAGCGTAAAACCAATACAATAAGCTGAAAGAAGCTAAAACGTTACATAGAGCAAAGGGGAGCTCCAGAGTCAGGTGATAATATAGCAGTGGGTTTGTCATTATGAGTGACACATTTCACATCCATGTAGTCGTTTGATCCATTGTTGATATAAACATTTTGATAATAATAGCTTAAAATATCTGAGAATTCTTGTTTACTGTCTTCAGAGAACAACTTAAGAGAGTGGCAAAAATGAAATAAAAATGTTGTGGGTTAACTCAGGTCAAGGCAAATCATTTTATCTTAAACTACAAAAAATATCTACAAAAAATATGTTGGTTGTATGTAATGTGCATGGATGAAATGCATGTAATGACAACATTAACACGTTGCCGTGTGTGATTACAATACATGATTCAGAGAGAGTCAAACACACACCTGCTCTGCTCAGTTTGGCAGAAAGAAAATGGCCCGGTGCTCTGTGTCTCTCTTTCTCTCTGTCTCTCACCCCCCTTTCTCTCTTTCTCTGTGTGTGTTTGTGTGTGTGTGTGTGTGTGTGTGTGTGTGTGTGTGTGTGTGTGTGTGTGTGTGTGTGTGTGTGTGTGTGTCTGTGAGTGAGTGTATCTGCGTGGGACACAGCGTATGTGTGCACTTTTTCTGTGCTCTGTGCTCTAGCTATCCCAGTGATACCTTGCACCAGTTTTGCCTACAAGCTAGCGACCTATTTTTTTCTCTGCGTTGAACGAAGTAGACATTTGAACTAAGAGAGAGGCAGAGAGAGACAGGGAAGGGGGGGGGGTGCAGATCATTTCCTCTGCTTTTATTCAGGCCTATGGATTAATTACCCCGCACCTAAACCTGATCCTGTGCTGTGAGCGAGACACTTTGGCATCACCCTGATCAATAATGCATTTTTCTGTCTCTCGATTTAATTTGCACGCAGGCCCCACACACTGGCATCACTATCTCCCTAGAAAAGTGCAGGAGACACCTGATACCCAAAGTGCAACACTCCACCCCCACTCTCATGCCATGATCCATGACACCCCTTCCCCTCTTTGTTGCTCACTGACAAATTGATTCTCTCTTAATGTCCTATATGGAAAAATATAAATATATTTCCTCAGTCCTCAGGAGCAGCATAATAAGATACATGGCATGTTGGATTAGCTCATGGGTTTTGAACAGATTTGTTCCTGTTTAGGTTTGGTTTGTCACAATTTGTGACACTCTCCATTTCTAGGGATGATTATTAAGCAATTTAGGGAAGGCTTAAGGTTTAAGGAGCCAGACAGTGTAACGTGGCAGCTACAACTCCCGAGTGGTAGCATAATTAGCACGGTGCTTCTTCAAGACCCATCAAACAAAAGTAGCTGTTACAGCAAGGTCAAACTAACGGGGGAGACAGGTAGGTCATCTGATCTGGTGTGATTCATCTGCTGTGTGTTTGTGTGTGTTTGCTCCTGTGTTTGGAAAGGAGAGCTGAGTTTCAGGACCTGAGACTCTTTCTTTGTAAAGCTTGTGGTTTTTTTCTGAGTATCAATTTGAGTAGCCACTCTCTAATGTTGACCAGGAGTCTCCGGACTTAGTGACCTGGATGTGCCGATCTGCACTTTCAGTATGTCTAAAGTTTTTACTTGTGGCAATCCATAAGCACAGGAGTTGGTTTCAATCTATAAAGCAAATAAGTGTATGACAGATACAGCATATGTGCCGGTGGATGAAAAAGAGGTAGTAACCTGTTGATATTTGGTACTGTTTTATTTATTGATTCGACAATGCTTTGCTCTATCTTGTATAACATATTTTTTGTAATCTGGAATTTTATGATCATGTTTGATATAATAGGATATACTGGGTCACCAAATGTGTGTCAACAAATTGTAATGTTACACTAACTAGACATGGTATCAATTAAATTTGCCCTGCAACGTTTTCTTGTAAACAAACAGAAGTTTAGTTTACCTTCAGCGTTTCTCACCAAAATGCATTCTTTGTAACCTTGAGTTCTAACAAACGTGTTGAATGCATTCCCTTACTTGTAAAACATTTGCAATACCAGTTTTTAAATATTTCAATTCCTGCATTGTTCATGTACATGTTTCTTGACACCAGCGGTCAAGCAGCGGAATAGCGTGACACCAACTGCAGAATGTGTCCTTGTGTGTGTCCATGATACAAAATCGTGACGTTTTTTTAAAAAAAAGCTATTCTTTATGTGATTAAAGAAGTAATATTCTACATATTTTCAGTACAACTAAGTGCAGTTTTTTCTGTCCAACAATTAAGTACAAAGTTTTTCTCACATTGGCATCACATCTTGGCAGTCAGATTCATATTGTTATCTAGACTCTTTCCAGACAGGATGCAGTCCAGCCATGATGTGCAATAATATTGATACAATATGACAAACAGCGAGTTGTGAAGGATAATACAGGTTGGAACAAATATAGCCATTATAACGAACCCTTATCAGGCGAAGTTAGGATATACAATGAATAAGTAAATACACTGGTGGAATTAAAAAAAAAAAAATCAAGTCTGGTAATGGTAGTTCAGTGTGACCCTCTCTGTGTATTGACAGGTATCAAGATAGTGATGTGGTGGGCCAAGCTAAGCATGTTGCTACCATAGACGTAGACTCTTCTGAGAAATTGATGATGGGTGGGTGAGCTGTCTCTGCCATTCATTTTTTGAATCTTACTGTAGATAATAAACGGGCCTTTTCTGCTGTCAGTTGACCCTTTTGAAACAGCAAACAACGTATGCTCTGTAGTCACAGTTTCACTAGACTAGACTTGTACACAGGCCATAGTATGCGTTGTATTGTTCCTTTGCACAGCAAGTGGCCCTGTTGTCCTTGAACCATGTTTGTTCAGTGCTTGTTCTGTAAGTTGTAATATGGGTGCAGTGCTGCCACGAAGACACACCACTGAAATGCACATTTATTGCACTTGTTAAGTGATTCTGATTTGTCAGTGCTCATATGTACCTTTGTAGAGATCCAGACTGACATCATTAGTGCTCTTAGTGCTTATTGCTTAAGAGAATGTTCAGACAATTAACCAGCTGCCTGACTTCTGGCAATGCGGTGAACAAATAAACTCCTCTTTCCACTACCTTGCCCCTGTGTACTTCGGCTTCTCATCTCTGTTAAGTGCAATGGAATATGATTTTAATCTTTTATTATGTTTCACTCTTGTATTCTGAGACAGAAGCTTAGAGTTAATTGCTTATTAAATCAACATTAACCTTACGACACCATTTGCTTCCAAATAATACCACTGTTGCAGAGGAGGGAAATTAGAATGGAGCTTTTTTTTCACCCCCTGCCATCTCCATGTTGTCTTTATCGTAAAAATCGGAGGTGGGTGTAAAGAGCACATTATAAGCACATCTGTGTGTTTGCCCTGCTTATAAATGTAAAAAAGTTGCCTGAGTTCAATCTAAAACGTCAGTCACTCACTGTAATGTCTGCTTCTCAGAAAACATTTAAATCTACACGGCTTTCCAATTGGCAGACTGTATTTATGTAACAGAAATGTGACCTGAGGCTGCTAGTTACATGTGTGTTTTGTATGTATGGGCCAATGCTTTCTCATAGCTCCCTGTGTTGTGTTGTGGGCTTGTTATCTGTTGCATGGGTTTGCAACCACTATTGTGATATATTGTTTTCATGTTTGATAGCCATTAATAGTGAACTTTTTGACATAGGCTATGGACATTTGGTATGTAGATTTCTTATTGATATTCCCGTCAGCAATTTGAGGACATCTCTTTGTTACATACACTGCTGTAATACTCTGCTCTAGGTTGTAATAATGAAAAGATCACAGTAAACAATAGTGTTAGGACACACTGTAACATACAGCTCAAAGGAACACAGTGTGTAATTCTCATTCTAATGATCAGCCTATCTGTATGGCAGACATACTGTATCTTCATCTTCTGCTTTTTGCTATGAGCTAAACATTATTATGGCAAATACAGCAGACCTCGAATGACTCCATTTATTGCAGCAAATCTGGCAAACTGGAAGGTTTGGTCATACATGGCAGGCCAAAAAAAACTGTTCTCAGAAAGATTTAACATCCCATTCACGAAAACTAACGTAACATTATTTTAATTATAATAATTTCCAGCCACCAGTGTTTTCCTAGTCGCACTAGAGTTATAAGTATTGATAAGCTTGCAAAATAATAAGCAAAAATGGAAGATAGGTGCATAAACCCAGGTGTTTAAATAGACTATTCAGTTATCTGTAGTTATTCTACCTTTTTGGGAAGACAGCAGCTTGATCACATTTCTTTCGCATTTCTATTTTTGCTTTATGATCTTGTGGATTTTAACCTAAACTTGTAACACACACATTTTCTGAACACACATATTTGTAATTACAAGTCATCCCCATGAAGAACTTGCAGTGCACAGTGAACTGGTGCTACTTGACAGCAGAGAATGCCATTTAAGGATCTTATTTAATGCAGGCTAATGAAAACCCAGAGGTAATTCTTGCCTTGGATTGGAATCTACAGCCATGAAGTCAGTGTACTGCAGACGTTAGTGTTTCCTGCATACACCTGCCTCTCGGGTTTTTGTCTCCATTACAGACAGAACTAGCCGTAAAAACCAGACAGTTGTATACTTTATAGAACATACCACATTCCTGGTAAATCATTTTCCTGTGTGAGGCTGTGTGTTGTGTTCTTGGAGACCAAGGTGGCATATCCTTGCTGTTTTTGCATCAAAAAAAGCCATTTTCAGCCGGATTTGGTGAAATAAACCCAATGACCAGGGTAGCTGTGGGAGACAGTAATGTACCCTTGTAACTTAAGCTCTAAGCAGACAGCTAAATTAAGAAATTTAGCTTCTCTAGCTTGTACCATTCCCTCATTGCCCTGTTGTGACCTTTTTCAGTTTTCTTCTGCGTAGGGACTGCGCTGATCCCGGAGCAGTCATTTGAGTAAGAGGTGAACAGTAAAGAGATAGCAGCATAATGTTTTGCTTTTATTTACGGTCATAGAATAGCAGTAGAACAGGTTGTAGACAGTAGCTCTCAATAGATCATACCACACCAAAGTAAGAAAAAAGATACAGTTTAGCTGTTGCAATTTGAATTATAGTTTATCGCTATATTCTTCTTTAAGCAACATAAACGACTGGAAACATAAGCAAACCAAGTTAGCTTTCTTAATGGTCAGTCCTCGTCATCAAGTATTTAGTCTTGCCATCTGAAATCTGCAGTATTGCTTCTTGGAGCAGAAGCCGGTTTAAACCTCTGACCTTGATTTAACTTACCTGTTGACGCCGATTAAGACAAATTTGAGCAATGCCTCAAGCACTGTAGCAAATCATTTGAAAGATCAACACACGGCGTAACATAGAAGCTTGTAAATATTGTAGCCCACAAAGTCGCTTAGGACGTAAATAAGTTAGAACAAAAATGCTTCCAGCTGTAATTGATGCGCTGCATGCATACGGAATGAAAGATTACAGTTCTTAGTCCATCAAATTGCAAAGGCACCACACAAAAAGCAGCAAGCGGTACAATATCTTCCCTCCCCTCAGGGATAATTGCTTCAGACATATTCCTTGACCTATCCCATGCATTAACAAGCGTAACAGTCAAGACATTGATCTCTTCAGCGTTCATAAATGGACGGTTTAATTACTTAATTGTGTCCATACAGATGAATTCCACATACACAGTGATTTCTAAGATCACCATGGGTACTACCCGCCAACATGAACTTGCCAACAAGCAGGGGATTATGGTTTTTTTGGTTGTGTGTGACACACACACCCACACACAGACAGATTCACACACATACTAAAAAAATTGCAGTAACTGGAACACTAACAGCAAATTCAGTTAAAGACAGATTAATAATGAATAATAGCAGGTAGATTTAGTTTTCTTTCTTTCTATTTTACATTGTCTTTCATTACAATTTTTACATCCGTCTTTAGAATGACTGTCCTCCCCAGTCCCTTGCCCTCCTTCTACATTTTTCCAAAGAACACTCATTGTTTCTATTTTTCAGTCTTCAGACATTTCAACCATGTAGGGTAGGCACTTTGATGGAGAGATGAGTGACAGAGACTGCAAGGTGTGTTTTTGAGATTGGATGTGGCATGACATCTCTGGCACTGATAAGAACCGTTGTGAACTACAGTTGTGTCATTTGTTAAAATAAGCTGTTGGCGTAAAAACAAACATCAGTGTAACATCTGTCACTGCCATGCTTGTCTTTTGACTGACACACTGCAATTAAAGTTCTGTAAAACCTGCAAGCTTGAGTATTTGAAATATGAAATATGCTGTATGAGCATGCTTATCATCTGACTTTTGTCATGAGAATTAATCCTAATCAGTTGCATTAATCAGTTGTTTGAAGAATGTCCTGTGGAAATTGATTTAGGAATAATATGAAATATGCAAATCAATACGTATGCATTTAATAATGTTTTTTAATCGTTTGGATCTGGCTTAAATAACAAGCCTGTAGAGACAATAAGTGGCACTTCTGTGGATGGAAATGTGTTAAAATAAAAGGGAGCAAAACTAATGTATTTCTGCCAGGGTGGGTTCAGTGGAACACATAAACCAAATGAAGCATTTCTATTGATTCACTTCCTTGGATTCCTCAGTTTGCGAAAGGGGGGTTTGGGGGGGGGCCCTTCCTCTATCAGCGGACACGGCTCATTGTTCAGCATGGACTAATAAAGAGCTTTACTGGTGCCATTATGCATTCTCTGTTTCTAGTGACAGACTGATGACAAGCCTTAAAGATGGAAGCCATTTCACATTTAAACAATAACAGCTCCAGTCACTGAATTGCCTCAGCAGACATAAACCTGCATGTAATATTATTTCAGATAGCTTGGATATCATAATGTATGTTTGGTTTCATTTATATTTCTAGCAGGCCTGCCACAAGTATATTATTTCTTGGTTTATACATATTCAGAGTGGAACGTATTATGTTTGTGTGTAACATTAATCCTTTGTATGTCTGGTGTACTACAGTTTGATGTCATTGTAAAAAAAAGTCATAAAAATTGCACAGCTGAAGTTATAATGGGATTACAGATTGTTTCTACGTGTTGCCAAGTCTACAGCTTAAAGATGTTTTTTTGATATTTCGACTCTTTTAAACTGTATCTCTATATACCCCCTTTGAATCTGACTTTTTCTTCCTAAAGTGTGTTCTCTGTAGACCCTTACTACAATATCTACAACCAACATCAAGGCCATAACTAACAAATGGCAGTTTCATGGGGGAAGTGAGCTGAGGTTTTGATGTGTTGAATCAAGCACATAAAGTCAGCAGATGAGCACAACAGCTTCCACCGCCTCTCTATTTACTGAATCATCAGAACAAGGAGTGTGTGGAATCAAGGGAGCCAGGTGGTAAGAGTTAAGGTCCTTAGCCGAAAAACTGCAGGTTTAATCTCATGTCAGTGTCCTTGAGGGAGACACTGAGCCCTACTTGTATGGCCACTGACAGATTCTCAGTATAAATGTAATGGTCTGTAATGAGAATTTCTACCTCACTTTGACCCACAGAGAGCAGAAACCAACCCTGCAGATAAAACCTTGACCTCTCTTTTTCTTTCCTCAGTAGATAATTAGCCAATTGCTTCCTCGTCATAAACTCTTATAAGCATGAGGAAAAGGAAAATTGAGTCCAACCGTTGCCATAGGATCAAAGATTTCATGCTCTCTTATTCTCTTTCCAACTGTCCATGTATCCTCAATGTCACATGCGCTGGAAAATCAATGGTTTGGATTGTTAGATATTTGTGTGTGACAAAATAAAGAAGATTGTGTTTTGTTTTGTTTTTGTAATACCATTAAGTAAACATGGAAAAATGTGACTAAAGGTTAAGCAACATACTGTATAACATATAAACTTAGTGCATTTGTAGACTGTTCAGCTTTAAGTATCCCCTGACCAGCAACACTATAGCTACTTGAGCTTACCTTGTATCTGCAGATTGTCGCTTTAGGCTTCTGCCATGGTCTTCATAGCGTAGCTAGCTGCCGCATTTTCAGGGGTTTAGAGATGCACCAGCCATTGGTAACAAAGTCGCTTAAAACCGATGAACACAGAAGAATGCACTGATTATTTTACTAAAAAAATAATTATATAGGTTCCTGTGGTATTGGCTGAGAAAGTGTTGGTTGAAATTCATTTGTGAATAGAAATGTTAATTAGATCTGTATAGAAAGCCAGCAGTGCCATGCAGTAAAATAATTATTTTATGTGAGTTCACCTGCAGATACGGAGAAAGAAGGAGAGACAGACTGGCAGGCAGACACACGGAGAGAAAGACACAGAGCTTTCTGCCACTATGTACAATTTCAGAACCCTTAAGTGATTCTCAATCCCAGCATCCCTCAGCCTGCCACTGCCATGACAGATGCTCCAAAATTGAATATAGATTTCAGTGAGCAAGGCAGGCGTGCCTGATGAATCTCAATTTGCGGCTGTCCATATTTCATAGTCACCACTATGGATAGCTCTAGGGGAGGCAGTGAGAGCACTATGGCTGCTTATGCCAAACTGTCAGTTGGCTAGTGTCGAAGGATGATATGTACTTCATAAAAGCCCATATTTATCCCACACTAATTCGTGCCCTTCATCATTTTATCACAAAAAATGTACATCCGTGAGTAGGGGGAAAGGAGTAGATATTGAAAAGACATACGTCATTTCACAACTGCACTGATCTTAAGAGAAAAAGAAGCCCCCATGATGACAATTGCTCTGCAGTAGAAGATTGTAGAAATGGTGTACAGTAGCTTGAGGGTGGAATAAATGTAGAGAGCTTCCCCAAGGGGGGTGGAGGTGCCTTGGCTGCTGTGTACCTGGTAGGCTATTTATAGCTTGGTTTGAAGTACTTGTGAAATGACACTGGATGCTATTGTTTTGCAACAGAGTGTTCTTGTGGGGAATTTTTGCATTTCAAAATGATGACTGTTTTGTCACTGATCTGTGTAAGAGCTGTCACTTGCTTTGACTCAAATTTAAATGAACATAGCTGTGTTTTTTGCACATGTGATCCAGTTTCTGACACATCTTGTGTACATCACATTGAAGTTGACCATTTCCCAAAGCAAACTGTATATACAGCTTCTTTTTCATACCTTACATCCAAATCTATCATCTATTTAACTGAGTTTAGTACAGTATAAAAATCAGCCGGCTTAGAACCCACTTTTAAAGCCCTTCACCACTAAACAACGCCTTGGGTAGTACAGAAAGCAAGTCAACTAAGATGTAACTAATCAGCAATCAGTCAAATGTTGCAACACAGTATGCCACAAGAAGTTTAGCATATGCAGCATAATAACCACAAGGAATTAGGACAACGCATAAAACAGAAAAATACATGTTGGAAATGCAATACTGTGGAAGCTCTAGTATAGCAGCCTAATTAGCCTAACATTTTAGTGTTTTTCTATTCATTTCCCATCCCACAACGCAGCTATAGGGGCCATGCTTAACCTCTAGAGTTATCTTGGTAATTTGAAGATAGGCAGCTAGTGTACCAGACCAAAGTCGAGCCCATTCTGTAGGAAAATGGCAACCTTACAGGCTGTCCATTTGATGCCAAGAAGGCAATACTGTGCTCAAAATACAAGAAAGCCAGTGCAGTGTCAAAATCTGGTGAGCAGTAAACCAGTTTTTTGCGAAATGAAAAAGAAAATGCATACACAAAGTAAATGGTGTAAGAAAAAAGTCCAATTTGAATTCCTTTTTAAAAAGCATTTTACAAATTATAGAATAATGAAATGGAATAATAAATCTGTTCTAATTAACATTTTGCAAATTGTTTTATTAATAGTTTAATTGTGCCATTAAGTGTAAATGTGTTTAATTGCTGTATTAATTATTTTTATGCATTTATAATTTAATCAACAATAATTAAAGACTGAAGTAATCTATAATAATTAAGTTGGCATGATAGAAGCTCCATACAGGACATCCATACCTATCCATCCTATCTTATAGCCTATCTACTGTACTCATAGATACAGTAATATAGTACTAGTAAAGTAAAGTGAACACAAACCAAGAAAAACAGAACTCCTACGCCTCAATATTTCGATCCTAATGCACTTTACATTGTAACAAGGTGTCTATGATATATGTTAAAGCTTTATATGAATCAACATTGACAATGGGCATCAATTTAACTACCATTCAAGAGGAGAAATGTGTTAGATGTAAATCAGCTATGTGCATTAGCTACAAATGGCAGGACTGTAGTTTTGTGAGCAGTTATTTCAAGCCTTGAGGGCCGTGGGTACTGAGATATTTTGTCTAAATTTTATACTGTAGCTTTAAGACATTACTCCTCACAACTCCTCTCTCCCATCTAAAATTTATGATGCTCGAATTTAATCTAGCCCCCTACAATGAAAGTATCAGACAAATGCTCAGAATGCCGTGTAGGATGCAGATAAAGAGAGATGCAAAGTGTGTCTGTCTCCCGAGGAATTTTCTGTTAAGCCACCGGAATTTAGAATTACAGTAACTTATAGTACAAAGTGCTGCTCTTTAACCTGCCGTTTCTGCTGTGTGATGTGGTGCTGTTAACTTCTTTTCTGTTATAGCTGCCATCGTACATGACAGAATTTTTTTTTCTTTTTTTTTTTTTTTACTCTTTTCAAAATAACCCCTTTGGAATGAATTGCATGATGCCACCAGGGGGTGCAGGAGATGGCAGAGCTTTCCTGTTTAATTAGAGCGGACATGCTACATGTGTCAGTGTGTGTTGCCGCATCTCATTAAGGCGAGGTATGGGCCACTGAGCCGGCTAAGAGGAACAGATAGGGAGCATGTGGTGGTGTAGTTTCCTTCACCACAACCGCAGCCACTTGGCTCTGTCTCTTCCTCTCAGGAGTCATGCTGAGGACCCTGGAGCCGAGGCCAGTCAAAATGGTTCCATTTGATGCGAAGACCCTCAAGGAGCCCACTGTCAAAATGAACACACACTGAAAACAGAATACAATCTATGTGTGTGTAAATGTACGTAGCGAATCCCATCAAACAAATGCCAGAATATGGACAAATACACACACACATGAAGCACTGTTATTACAATAAATTGAAATCCTACGGAAGAAAATGAAACAGGCACATTTCTCTGATGAAAAATGAGAATGTCAGTAGCTGTTAGTTCATGAATACTCATACATATATGCATATAGATCACTCTGATGTGCTGATGACAGCTATAACCTGGGACTTATTTTCCTAGTTTTCATACTAATATCAACTGTGTTGTACATTTCCTTATTTACTTTACTGTAGAGCCTTTTGTTACATTACTTCACTAGTAGTGCTGCTCTCTGGCACGCACTAGGGACCCATATTTTCAACACAAAAAAAACACACCAAAAAATGCACTTCTTTAACGATATATAATTGAGCAATTATTTTCACATTTCACTCATATAAGTCCATTTGATACTCTTTTTTTTTTAATTTTGCTTATATACTTTCTAGGGTATTTTTTCATCTGCTGTAGATGAAGCAGAGGAGTGTTTGGTTTTTTTTTTTGCTTCAGCCTGAAGGCTTCTTCACTTTATTTTACTTTTATGAATGCTAACATGCAAAAACGTTAGTAAATGAGCAACAGCACTTCTTTCTTATTTCTTAAATAGAGCGGGTCATGTTAGTGCAAATTTATCTCATATTTTAGATTTTAACACTTTGAATTGCTGCTTGTGTTGACTCATTTCTACAATTTTTGATGCCAGGTGGTACATAACTGGCCTCGAAAAATCCCAACTCCTTGAAACTACCCATCAAAAATCTATGTGAAGTCCTCTACCCTGAGCGACCATAGAGATTGTTTGTCCCTACCCTCTGACACACGCCATAGGAGCATCTCCTGCAGTGGTGTCTTGATGCAGCAGGTGCACCAGATCTTTGTCATCATGGTAACACGCAGTTTATTGCTGTATTGTAATTTTATGTAACAGATATGGTTCTGTTGGGTTTGGGCACAAAGGTTAAGGTTAAGGTTACGAAACGTAAGTACTTTCTTGAGGTTAGAGGATGTTGGTCATCATGGTTACATGGTTACATGGTTACAATAATCAACACGTGGTTAAGGTTGTGGAACAGATATGGTTAAAAGAAAAAATGATCACCATCGGTTTCAAACAGGAAATGAACAGGTCTCCCATGTCAAAGTCCTTCCTATGTTTTGTTGAGCCATCCATCCACCCCAACCTCCTCCTAACCCGGACTGGGGAGTTGTGGCATTTTCTTCCTAGTTCAGCTTCCTAGTCAAGTTCATGTATTAAATTTTGCATTTGATATTTAGGTTTTAAATTAATTTTAAGAGTTTAACACCAGTGCGCATGCGCGTTGTGGTGGCAAAAAAACAGTGGAAACAAATGGAGGTAAATGGGTGAGATCCCCGGAATAAGGAAAAAAAAAATGTCTCGTTGTGCCGTTGGATGTCAGAATAGGATTGCAAAATAGGATGACCTTCATTTTTATAGAATACCGTCATCAAAGACGCCCTTTGACGCAAACGCTTATGGTTACAAGCTATTAAATGGATAGACTGGACTGATGAAATCTCATCTGTTTATCTCACACAAAGGCAAAATCAATCATGTAGTTAATAACGATAAATTGGTAAGGGCAGCATTTAATGAATAAATGGGGCGCACGGTCATATTATATCTGTGATATGACATTTACTTAACACCGTAACTGAGTACAAACGTAGCTAAGCCATGGGACAGACATAAAATCATTAAACATAATGACTGAAGACGTCTCACAGGGGAGCCATCCATGGATCCAGAAAGCCCAGATTTTGTTCCCTCATTGTTCGCTTATTAACTTATTTAACCTGTCTTCTGCTGGTAAACGATTCAAATAAGTGGAGAAAGCGTTCGATTGATCCATATTCCTATGTTGTAAATTGACACCTGACACCACTAAATGTCACTTTCTGCTACCAGTTCAGCCCCACAAAACACATCGTTGCTGTTTACAAACACAAAAAAGGTCTATTGTCAAAAAGCAGAGAGAATGAGAAGGGGAAACAGAAAGACAGAAACATTACCATTACATTAACCTATCTCAGTGGTTTTAGAAACAACAGTGACGCCAGGCTACCTTCCATCAATAAGAGATGGTTAGTGTTAGACATTGCTGATTGGTTATTGATTTTGCAAGACAACATTTAGGCTACGAAACCTTGGATGCAAAGATTCCCACACCGGATTGACTGTGTTGAGGGTTCATTGATTTTATGTAAGCAAAGATACTTAGCTCCTTGTTATATTACAGCAAGACTCAAAAGTCCAGCTTTTTCCTCACACCCTGTAGGCTCAAAAGGTGGATGCAGGTAGTTGGTAGTTTCATACTTCAGAAAACAGCAGTTCTGTTTAGCTTGCATGCCATTTACAACATACTCCAGTGGTGACAAAACACCAATCGAAAATAAAACTCTCTTGCCACAATATTGTCACTCACACTTGAGATTTTTTTACCTTTGGGTTTGAAGAAAATCTCAAGTCATTTCAAGTGAAAGGGCCGAAGTCCAAGTTAAGTCATGGCTCAATTATGTTAAAGTCAAAGTTGATCAAATCGTAATGATTCTGTCATGTCAAGTCTAAAGTCACTAGATCTGAGACTATATATGCAGGTATTGAATTCTCAGATTAGTCCCTATTGTCACATTGAGGTTCTTCTATGTCGAATTACCTAATTTAATGTAGGCTGAAACATACAGCACATTTATTATGCAATGGCACAGTTACTCATTCCTTACCTACACTGACACGTATACAGCATTTCCAGTTAGAATGTATTTCTTTATTTTTTACCATGGGAACTCCTTTCTAATGCTCACCGTTGGAGCTTTGGTAAAACAGAAGAATATCAAATTATCTTAACAACACCCATAGTTATTAATAGTATGTTTGACAGTGATAAGTATCCAAGCCCTTACACACTGAATGCAGATCAGCGAAAAATAAAAGGGTTAAGTAACAAGAGGCCAATGGATTTAAATCTTTATATATAAAGCACATAGTAATAACATGGGAAACCTTGTCTATGTGAAGGAGTGGGAGTGATGGATGTAATTTAATGGATCACATTAACTTCCTGAGGGGAAACACTCACATCTTCAATTCCCTCGCTTTTTTTGTACCTTCAGTAGAGCGGACCAACATCTTAATTGGCATAATAATGTGATTAATTGCTTTCTTGTCATTGGGCCCATTGAGTTTAACACTGTAAAGAAGTATAAATCAGGCGTGTATTTACAAGTAATCAAATGCTCAAGATCGAACCGAACATAAAAAGATGCCCAGCTGTGCTAAGTAATTGGTTCTGCTTTATTAGCTGTGTATCATTAGTTAGAAGGAAGACATTTTGATCAGGAGAATTTGTTATTTTGGCATGTGGTATATTTATCTCATTTTTGGCTAAACAGTAAAATAAAACATATCACTAGCTGCAGTACTTAACATCGTATTGTATGGAAGTGTACTTATTTCTGCTGTGATGAGATTAAAATATGGAAGCCGTGCGGCGTCTTTCAGTAGGATTTCAGTACGGGACATAAAAGTCCTGCATTGCCCTCTGTAGTGCAACAATATCAGGAAAGATTTAGGTGCGGATTTCTCAAATAGGTTGTAGTCGCTGTTGTACCAAACTGGCAGTAAAATTATGTAAAACATTGACATTGAAAGGTTCATTCAAAAACAGTGGGTTTTGGACCTTACTAAGAGTGACTCACTGTGTAACATTATTAAAATCAGATTTCACTCAGTATGCAAGAGCACCTGATAACAACTTCACTTTTGAATGTTATCATCTAGGAAGACTGGCATCACATAATCACACTTAAATAGAAATATATGTATATAAAATATTATCATTGAGCAATAAAACCAAATACTACAGTAAAAACATAATAATTTTAAATGTATCACAATTATGCAACTAAAACTGAATTCTATACCAGTGTTCTCCTTCAAGGATTCTCCTTCAAGAATGAATCCTGCTGCTGATGAAAACCTTTATTTTTTCTCACTTTCAGCTGATCAGTTAAATGGGAAGGAAAAAAAAAAAAACATCCCATATCCCAATCTGTCCCTCACCATTCTCCATACTACAAAATAAAGCACCAATTATCTGGGTTTGGCCTGTGGTAGTTAAGGACAAATGCTGATGAAGCTTTGATGTCTATAAAAGCATCCAGGTGTTTTTGCATATTAAGACACTTTATGGTCACATCATTAAGGAGAGACACTATTGTCTTGATTGGTGTGCATCTTGATTCCAGTTGGCAAATGGCATGCTAATGCATCCTTATGAATCAAGGCCAAGCTTCTGGCAGCCCAGGGAACAATTTTTATGAGACAGATTGAAAGATTATTAAATCACCTTATATGCATTGATATACTGTAGTGACAATCTTAATCGGGATCACTTTACTTGCAAGCACAATAAATATACAGACATTTTTCATGGCGGCACTAGAGACATATACAACATTGAAACAAACAAAGGGACCTCACACATTGCAGGGGGAAGGTGAATATGTCCATAAGAATATAATGTAACAAGTTTAAGAGTCTTACATTACCAGCTTTGTGAGGCTATACTTACGCACCGCAGTGCTTTGAGCTAAATGCGAATGTCACCATGCTAACATCCTGACAATGACATTACTGACATGCTGTTTAGTAGGTATGTTTACCATGTTCAGCATCTGACTTTAGCTTGTCAGCATGCTAACATTTGCTAATTAACTCTAAAATCAAAAGTACAGCTGAAGCTGATGGGAATATCCTTAGTTTCAGAGCTATTTGGTTATAAAATAAAGTACTGGACACATTAAAATTGTAACCTGATGATGGAGCTGGATGAGAAATAAAGGTATCATCTTTCAAGTTCAAGATTTTATTATAGAGTACTTTTCAAAACAGCAGTTACAAAGTACTTCATAGTTAATAATAGAAATGCATAAAAGTACACAGCATGAAAACAGCAATATATATATATGTATACGTATGTATATGTGTACGTATGTATATGTATTTTTTTTTTTTTCATTTAATGGAAATTAGTACTCATTAATAACATATTAAATAAAACAAAATTAAAAGACAAATAAAACCAGTAGAAAATGCAAAGCTACAAACTTTGGTGCCATGTCATGGACGGTTTTGAATGTGATCTTAATCTGAATTAAACTGAATTCTGAAGTGTACAGGAAGCCAGCGCCAGAAAGGGCAAATATGTTGTCTTCATTTAGTGTTTGTCAAAGGCCTGGCTACTGTGCTCAGAACCAATTGAAGTCATGAAATTGCAGACTTGCTTATACAAGAAAATAAGCAGTTACAGTAATCCAGGTGGGAAGTGATAAAGAAGTGATTTTGTCAGTATTTCTGAGCTTAAAAAAACAAGACTGAACCAATTTCTTAATGTGATGGTCAAAAGTCAGATTTTGATCTGACACAACGCCAAGACTTCTAGCAGATGGTCTTATATTCCCTGCTAAATGTCTGAGGTATGGACTTATATTCTTTGAATCTTGGTTTGGGCCATTGACTAAAATTTCTCTTTGATCCAAATTCAACTGTAAAAAATTAAGCTACGTCCAGTGTTTGATAGCAGTAAGGCAACAGTGTAGACTATCCTGATTTTAAGCTCGTCAGATTTAAATGATACATAAAACTGGGTGTTATCTGCATAACAATGATACGCAACAATCTTAATATGCTGAATGATATGACCAAGGAGGAGCATATACGAGCAGAATAAGATTGGGCCGAGGATAAAACCTTGTGGAACCAGAGAAGTCAGACAAGAAAATAGTAAAATGGAGTGATGACCAGAAGCTGCATTCATAAGAATTTCATTAGTGACTTTCAGAGCAGGTTCAGTAAGGGTAATTTAGTGATTGGTCTGTAATTATTAGGGAGTACTGGATAAAGGCCAGGTTTCTCAAAAACGGTAGTACCAGATTGCTTGGAAATCCATCCAGTAATGTTGGAGATATTTCATTCAGAGCCAATAAAAGTCAGCCTTTTGATGGTAGTAACAAAGTCAGGGGATCACCAAAGTCATTAGGAGACATGTAGTTACCGTGAATGCATGTAAAAAATTTTGTGCATCCATTTAATAGGTATTTAATAGGCATTTAATAGGTGTTGAGGTAATTTACTGGATAAGGTAAAACTTTGACCTGCTGTTGGTGCTAAGTGACATGTCAGGGGGTCGTCAAAGTCACTGCGATTCATTCTTTGGGAATAATTAATGCTTGTACAAAATTTCATGGCGGTACATCCTGGTATTGCCATCCACTATTTAGCAATGCTAGCGTGGCTAAATATCCATGCGAAGATGGATACCTTTTAGTATGCATCATTTGTGTCTAATATTGTCATATTAAGATTATTGGGAGGCCTACGTCAACATCAAGAAATTAATTTTTCAATCTGGAACATCAAAGACAGATAAAAAGGGGATTATTATGAATTCAGAAAAAACACTCTTTTCGGCCCATTGATACTCTGTTGCCATTGTGAAGAACTGGGTTCAGGGGATCCAACGGATAAATGATCAAAAAACAGAACAGCTATTGTCCTTGAACTCTTAATGGCGTACTAATAGCGCAGGGTGTCAAGAGTGATTTTAACAAGTGTCCTGAGTCAAACTTTTTTTTAATCTCTCTGCCTTTGGACTGGAAGAGAAAACTGTCTCCCCTCTCTCCCTGTCTCCCTCTATATTTCTCTCTCTCATCATCGCATACCAACTCAGGCACGCCTTTTGCATAATCGCCATCCTCTGTGTTTCTTTCTGCAGTCTGGATAAGGGGACTCATTATAGTAGGGAAAGTAGCAGACAGGCCAGTGCGCATTGTGTAGGCCACACAGTTTGCAAGGTACTCGAAACAGATCAGGAAGTTCTGCCGAAAAATATTTTACCAAAAAATCGTACCATGGACTCAGCATAGAGCTGACAGTGTGAGTCTTGCTTATGTTAAAATAGACTAGATCATGTGATTTACTTATTGTGGATTGAAAGCTCAGCATTAGGCGAAGATTTTGCTGATGTGCTGTCACCGTTTCTACTCTTGATTCCTCGTCTCTTCTATGTCCATCAAATTTCTAAGCAGTGTGTTTTCAAAATGTTTTAAAATTGTGATTTTAAGTGTTGATTCTAATTGTGGTTTATGAGCTTACCCATAATTTTTCTTTTCATTTTTGCTTCTTCTCTCTTCTCTAATTCTAGATAAAATACCGAAAATAGGGACAACCACAGCAAAAGGGGAGAGAAAAGAATAGGCCATGGCTGAGTGGATGATTATTTCTCAAAGTGGTAAGCAGCAGACATTCACAGTGTCTTAGCTGTTGTTGTTCCTTGTGTGCTCATTTTGCAAGATTTCATTCCTTTAACATCAATACTGTTGCCTTTACGGTATAGAGAAATGGACATAAAACATAAGTAACAGACAAATAACATAGGCGTAAAAAGATACTCTTTGTGGGATCTGTTAGGTCAGCGTGGCATGATTATGTTACTCACTACCTGTTACTATCCTGAACCTCAATTTGATGCTTCTTTTTCTTCATTCGTGGTCACTGCAGACAGTGAGAAGAGTCTAAATATTACTTAATTGACCGGAGTCCTCCAATCAAAGAATAAGAATCACATATGCATGCCATTCCCAGATGAACCAATGGAACTTAATTTAAAGGGCTTTGTTGGGCTCCACTTTTATTCAGATATAAACACCTTTGGGTCTGTGGCACTGGACCTGTTCAAGTCTTCCTGCTTCTTTGGCTTTATGTGGTCCGTGTCACTGAGTTGCGTTGTTGAGTCAGTGTCCCTGTTGCAGCTTCTCTGACCGCTGGCACACATATCATTTCTTAATAATGCCTCTCATCAATGCTGCATCATCAATGCAGCCAGGACAAGCAGTTCAAAACAGAAGGATGTGTGCCATCTGAGAAAAAGGGTTCACATTGTCACCTCGGATTTTCATTCGCATCAGCAGCATCCTTTAAATTTACAATGCCGTCCATGAACTCTTCACAGCCTCTAAAGAGAAAACACCATAGTGGTAATAATTATGATGGGAGCAAAGGAGGGGGTTAGTTGACTTAGTATAAAAAGCGACAATGTCCACGCTAGCAGAAGGTTGGGGTGGAGGGATAGGTTGACAAAACACAGGACTTTCACACAATAGGCCACTGTTTTTTTTCCCGTGTGAAATCGATAGTCAATGTTCTTTTATCCATGACTGTTCCACAACCTTAACCGCATTTATTATTGTAACCATGGCAACGAAGGTCTTCTAACCGTATTTTAACCCAAACGACAATCTTTTCCTACCCAAGTAGATTTTGTGCCTAGACCTAACTAAACCGAAACCGTACCACAATCTTAACAACACATTTATTATTGTTACCGTGATGACGAAGGTCCGGTACGCTCCCGTTGGTTGTATCACAGGGTAGGGACAGGTAACCTTTATGGTCGTTTCAGTTGGGGGACTTGTTGGAATCCAAGTGAAAGCTGATCCCTCATTCATTTAATTTCTTAATGCCTTTTCAAATATCAAGGGATAAGGTATAGCGGTTGAAGGGAGGAAGTCATTACAGATACATTTCAGAGCCTGATAACATTAGGATATGGATTCTGCAAAGACGGTTTCAACTGAATATTTTAAAAGTGCTCTTAGTAATGAATAGATGTACAGTTAGTATGTGTTTTTTTTGTTTTTTTGTTGTGTGGATGTGATGTTTACTGCATTATACTATAAAATATAAACATCAATCCAGTTTTCCTGCAGATCTACAATTTAGCTTTCTCCTTAAGTCAGGACACACCAAAGATGGTCTGGTTACTACAAGACAGGGATATACTAAAATTGAGATATTCAGTTCAGACAGCATATACCGACAGAGGATATACTGTAGAAGCTGGTAATATATGCGTGAAGGCAAGTGGTTGCAGTTTTTAAATGTCACATATTATGTTATTAAAACACTTTTGATGACATCCACACCGTGCATTACACTGTTAAACAGTGTAGAACATCCCCTTCAGGCATGTTTGAGTGCAGATCCAGCTTTTCTTAAGCCAATTCCGGTATTCATGCAACCAAAAGATCATCTTGACGAGTTTTAATTTACAAGTCAATCTCCAGTTGAGTTCATCTGCCAGTAGCCAAGCTTTTGTCGGATTTTAGATTGCACATGTGAGTGTGTAAAATTGCAAAGAGTGTGTGTGCGTGTGCAGGCATCTGTGGGTGTTGGGTGTTTGTTTGTGTGTACTTGTGTGCCCAAAGTAGAATGTACGCATGACTGTGTAGGCAAGTGCGTCTCTATCTGTGTTTGTGGGAGAGAAAGTGATAGAAAAGCAAGAGAGGTGATGTTGTGTGAAGAGATGGGAGGCTGCAGACAGATAGTGTCATTCCCTCCGCAATGCCATTAAATCTTAATCTCCTGGCCCCTCATGGGAGGAGCCAGCCGAGCATGCGATTTTCTTTTGCATATAATTCAAGATGTCTTGTTCCTTCAGAGAGGGCTTTATTGAGACAAAGTTTGATGTGTCTATTCTCAACTTCACATATGTCTGGATGCACAGGTTGATTATCCAGCTGCTGTTGTTTCTACCAAAGCCTTGTCAAATTTAGTTGGCTCATAAACTGTAACATCTCTAATCAATTAAAAAGGAAGAGAAAACTAAATTTCCGATAGTGTAGTAAACTTATCAACCACTGAGTGGAAGTTTCAGCAGGTTGCATCATCGGGGCTGAGTTTCTGTGGCAGTGAATACCACCAGACTTGTAATTCTTTGTGTGTGTGTGTGTGTGTGTGTGTGTGTGTGTGTGTGTGTTTTTCTAATACTTATAATATCATTGACGGTATAGTAACCAAATATTGATTCTCTTTATGTATTCAAACTGTGGTAGTTACATAAGCCAAATACTAAAACCAGTCAACCAGTACTCTACAACTGCTACAAAAGATACCAGAATTCCAAATTCAAGTAGTCTGGCTCATCAAAAAAGCTTCAAGCCTGAATATAAAGTTTGTGAGAGAGGAGGGCTGTGTTGCAATATGATGGTATTTATTCCACAGCTGTGCTCCCATGAATCTGACAGAGTAATGACAGTGAGTTTTTTTCTAAATCTAGGAAGATGTGTGTGATTAACACATCTGGAAACGTATGTGTGAATTACTGAATTTGACTAAAAAATGTTGAATTATTGAGATACCAAATTAGGCTGATACACACATTTGTGGACAAAAATACTTGTAAAATATACATTTATATTAGCAATAGAAACGAGTTTCAATTCACGGAAAAGTGGGGCTGAGGGTTTGGTCTGGCTATCAAATGTAGCAAGTCTGACAAATTTTTATGTAAAGAAAGTATCTTAGTAAAGCTTGGTGGAATAAATAGCAGCCCAAACAATATTGTAATATATGAGGAAAGTGTAAACAAAATTATAATTAAGAGTTAGCAAACATTTTTTTTGAAACAAACAACTTATTTTATTGATAATACCACTTTATTGTTATCATATTGCAACCCAGATGAGTTTGATTTTTCCAACTTTTTTTTTTTTTTTAAGTAAAACACCAAGAAGAATTGGATTTAGTGTTTTTTGTTTTTAGCAGTAAATATCATGATGTTAGATTTATTATTATTTAAAGAAAGTTTGGTCAATTTGAAGCATTCGGTATTTATTTAATTCAGAATTTGCCTCAGAAATAAGTGTTGAAAAATGTTTGTTTCTATTCAAACAAGTATCATCAGCGAAAATAAATGGGAGCTAGGTGAAGATGCTGTGATGAAATCATTAATGTATAGTCGGATTGAAAGGGTTCCAAGAATGGACCTTTGTCGGACACATGTAATTTGGGCCCTATCCAAAATGGATCCATTAACATTTACAAATAGTTTCCATTTAGTAATATAATGGGGGAGCCATTTTAAGATCAGTCCATTAAGGCCATTATGTGACAACTTTTGATAGGTCCAAAAATAAACTTTAAGCGTTGTTTAAAACATTATGAATTTTATCAACCAGCTGAATAACAGCTAATGTAGAAAGACTCTTTTTTCTGAATCCATACCGGTGTTCATACAAAATACTTTAGTCTTGAAGGTGCTTAACCATTCTGTTGTACACAAACCTTTCACATATTATTGGAAAACATGGAAGGATAGAGATAGGGCCATAATTACTACATGATCTCTGATCCCAAGATTTAAAACACTGGTAATAATCCTAGAAATTACAGAATAGGTAGAAAATCCACTTTTGCGTTCAAAGGACTTTTAATAGGTAGGGAAAATACCTTTAAACTGCCCTGAAGAAAAGACTGACGGTATGTTGGTTCTGTATCACTAATACTGAACAAAGTGCCCATAATTGGCAAATGGAAAAATAAAATCCGAGAGTAAAATGAAGTTTGACACTGAGCACTTATTTACTCGTTGACAGTTTTAATTTATCCTGCGCCAGTCTGATACTGTAATGTCCTACTGACTGTTCTTATGGCTAAGGCTGTACTGACCCGCTCCCATGCAGGATTGAATTTGTTTGTACTATTTGCAAACCATTCATCCCCCTGTGAACATTCCCCCAGGTAACGGATTGTGATTATTTCTCTCAACGTACTACATCAGTCAAGGCATATTGCTTCCCTTTAGCTTTACTTTGTTTTGATCTGAACATTCCTCACATCCCACCTCCTTAAACCAGTCCTTTCTCAAGTATTACTGTCTCGCAAATATTCAGTTTCATCATAAAATTTGAGATCAAAAGTAAACGCACCACCTGTATTTTAGTACAATGAGATATGCTTCTTCCACATCCTCTCTCAGCAGGAAATGACCTGTATTTCCGCACTACCTTCCCATTTTCTCAGTGGGGAGAAGAGGTGAGCCATAGTCCGTGTACAGTGCATTTGAAAATTCTGTGGGTTACCCCTCCAAATTCTCACCTACCACACTTCATTCCACGTGCCAGAGGAAAACTGTGACAGAGCTTTTAATCATGGGTAAGGCAAAAATACACATGTTTATCCAGAGGGATTAGAGATTCTGATGCTGACATTTGCAGATGGAGGACATGATTTGTTTTTTGTTTTTTTTTCTCCAATGAAGTGCTACATTTTCTCCAACATCAATTGGATGTGGTATTATTAGATCTGGCTGCACTCTTTCAGATATAAAAGGGAAAAATAATGTCTCTGAAAGAGGTAGGCTCTGACAGCACACTGAGACTTAATGGAAGGCCTTGCTGCTGTTTCAAAGTGAGAACTCAGTAAGAAGACTGGTTTGGAGAGGGAAGCCTGCTCACAGATAGAAGTCAGGAATAGACCAGCAAGGATTGTACTGTACCTAGTTATAATTTGTTATGGATATGATTCTTTTTTTCCTTTTTTTTTTTCTTGTCTTGTAGCTTGAAGGCAACGGCTCCCTCATCATTCTAGGTCAACTGTAATTTAGTCAAAGATGCAGGGACAATATACACATATAGGAATTATATACATGCTGTATTTTATTTCATGATGATTAATGTGAAATTTCTTGTCTCTGAGTAGATGTTGAACTTTTTTTCTTCACAATAAGGTGTACAGTTGGTCTACTAGACATGGATGTATTTTTTCCAGTTCTAGTAAGACGCATTCATGAGAATGAAGAACACATACCATTCATCTTGTCTATTATAATTTCTGCGCTGCCCACATGCCCCATTATTCCTTGTAATAGACTTATATCCCCACCAGGTATATTGATTCATCATCATTTTCTCATGTCTTTGGCAATTCCATTGCAAATAATGCCAATGATGCTATACTGTTGTTGCGTGGAACTACATTAAGTACTTTTTAAAAATTTTTTAATTTAAAACAATTTGGGTGTAGGTACAAAATAACATTAATCCTCTATATCAAACATGGACAAGACAGGTTGCTTTTTGATGCATAAAGGGTTGAACTTCTCATGAACTCCAATAACTGAAATTTCTACTACATTTTAACATATACTGCTTTTGAAGTAGCAAAATAATTCATACATGCAGAATGCTGCATGTATAAATGAAACCACTACTGGTAGCAGACTAAATCACTAAAACACTACAGCAACATGCTAGCTTTGAACTTGATTATCAAGCTCCCTCGTGAAAATAAACCTCACGCATCACTCTTTAGAGTTACTTTTTGAGCTGGATATGATGAGGCTTGCTTTGCAGTAATTTCTCAGTCCTCATTAGGCTCCCCCAGGTATTACTACAAGCACCCCAGTTCCCCTAATGTCAATTAATCTTGTGCCACCAGTATTTTTAGAACACGTCTTTCAGAGGGTGGATTAGCCATTTTTGAAAGAAACTCGTCATATCTTATTGTTTAGTATGGCTAACCCACCATTATCCACTGACACTTGCCTCAATATGCTATTATGGGCTGATTAGGGACATGCCAGCAGTGATCAGAATTTTTGGCCTTGATTAAAGAATATTCACCCCTTTTGTTACTGTCAAGAATGATCAAGAGGAGACAAGGCCTGCTAAGTGAGTGAACGTGACTGAGAGTGTCATCATCATCATCTCTGTAACACAGCGGCCCCCTCTTCTCTGAGAGAACATATTAACATGCTGCAGCACTGTCATCCCCAGTGCCCTACTTAGACCAGATGGGCCTCATTCAGGTCTTTCACAAAAACACAGATGTGAAGGGATCTTAAACGTCAGTCTCAATATCACCAAAATCCATATTTAAGAATGAGCTAGCAGAAGGACATGCAATTTTGTGTCCTGCTTAGATAGATTGTCTCATATCAGGACGATCACAGATTGAATTACCAAAACCTAATGAGCCCAGCCTAAAAAGGCTATGCAAAATGTCAGATTCTTATTTTTTGTGGGGCAATTCCATGACAAGTATCACACTAACAAGGAACAATTAAAAAGGAACATGATGTTTTTGAATGCAACGAACATGAATTATGCTATAAAGTCAAAAATAATTATTTTTCATTGTCTTGACAACCATACTGTAACTGGTATGTAAACTTTTTTTATGGCAAATACGTAAAAATAGCATGTGGAACCTTAACCTCCAATTATTCATGTACATAACACTTAATATGTATTCCAGAAAATGTTTGTTTTGTGTTTAAGAGGCTTAATTGTCATATGTCTGAGCACAGCTACATCTGCACAGCTTGAACAGCTGTGTGCTTTCTGCATGCTTTGGGAAACACTATGATCATTAAGCCTGAGCTGACTCAACTTGTTGTGCATTGGAGTAGAAGTTTTAATGTGAAAAAATGTATATACTTTCAATTTACTGCTTGCTCTAACAACTGTAACCTAGATTAGTTTACATATTTTATTTGTAAACAGTTTCTCAAATGATTGTCCGAAAAATGACCCCTCACTTTTACTTATGTATCCTAGTTGCAAGACTCGGCTAATCAGTTATTTTATTTTCTTAAATGAATGTACAATTTTGATTATCATTTTAGTATATTTTTTTTAGATTATACTTTCTTGGATTTGATTAATCACTAAGTAAATAAATATTTTGACTGACCAAATAAGAGATCAATATCAATCTATCAATCACTTACAGAATTGTACCTAACATAATCATTCGAACAGACCTACATCTACATCACAGATAATATTTTCATGTATATCTCTTTTTCATCTCTGGTTATTTACTTATCTAGACATTGTTTGCACACAACTAACTCTCAACTGGGCTTCCATGTTGGCACTGACTTTGGTTAAAAGGCAATTTTCTGCTGCATCTGCACAGACTCTAGAAATGCAAACCGATATGCATTAAGAAACTGGAGGCTTGTAAGGAGATGATAGGGAGCATTAACCTTTGAAGACAGCAGAGGTGAATAAAAGGCAAGGCAAGTTTATTTGTTTAGGTTTTTTTGTAAAGGAAGGCAGAAACCAGGTGTTCATTAGATGATCCCGTTCAATGCTTTGTCCTCTCACATAGTCCACTGTTATTGCAAACTGTAATAACAGAGTGCATTGTGTGAAATCAGAAGGTATCCTCCCCGTGCTTTTCTTCACCACTGTTTGTTTGTTTGTTTTTTCTGTTGTGATTTCCGTACAGAAAATGCAAGGCTTCCAATTAAGACTTGGAGGGGGAGAATAAGGCATCTCAACAGTGAGCGGCTATCGCAAACTCAACTTCGATGTTTAATTTATATGTACCTTATTATTTATGGATGCCATGATCTATGTGTATATGGGGCTTTATGAAAACTTGGGTCTGTTCGGTTTTGGTGAGTTTGGGACATAGAAAAAAAGAAGAAATATAAAATGTGAAGCACAGTATGGAGTGCATAGCCACATGAATTATTGTAGGCTCAATGTAAATGTGGGCTGCCTGACAGTCATCTGTCACCCTGTCTCCTTTTCCATCCTGACTCACTGAATTATACATTCCCTTTACTATATACAGTACATTCCCACAGAAATCCTCTCACATGTACATATAGTATACAATATGGTATACAAAAACATGCACACAGTTAACCAACAGTATAAGGATATTTTGTTTGATATGCTCATTCTCAGGATCATAACCCTAAATGTACACATAACCTCTGTATACCTAACCTAATGTAAAACAGAAACCATGTTATGTTGTTTTGAAGGCAACCTAACGAATTCTAAATGACGAAACCAAATTTGTCCCCGTTTAGGAAAGCCAACACCAAATCAGCTGTGCAACTCTCTCCTTCTCTCTCACATCCTCTAACACCTTATCTCCACAAACTATATCATCACCAGCAGCAGATGATGATCAGGTGGATGGAATAACAACACCCATGAAACTTCTGCCTACAATGGCCAAGGACCATGTTCACAATATGTTCCCTCCACCTCAACCGTTAATGTGCAGCAAAGCAGCTCTAACCCGCTGAATATTATGCACTAGGCAGAGCCAGCTGAGGGCTAAATCCATGCCTCAAAAAATGGCTTGGATCAGCAGGTGTGACTGGGAAGGATAGCCTGGATTTGAAGAAGGGGGAAATGCAAGGAAAATAAATATTTCATGGAACATTTTCTCACAACGCAGTTGAAAAGGAGCCGGGATACAGATCAATAGTAGTAAGGGATCTGGCTATGCACAGATAGGGTAACAGCAAGGGTACTGGCTAAATACTTAGGGTTAGTTTTAAAAGAGCATATAGAATAGTTGCTTTTTGGTGATAGGAGAATCTGGGATGCTTTGTTTTTCCTAACATATTATGTATTATTATTATTAGTAAAATAACTCTATGCTAGTAGAAATATTGCTTTCAAAAACACATAGTCAAATTTAAATGGTACTGACTACATATTATTATGGTGGATAGGGGGGCAGTTTTTCTTAGCATTTTTAAAGTTTACAGTCCCAAACATTGTTTGATCAGTTTAAGAAAATTTAAAAAGTACATTTATTATGAACCCACAACCAAAAACTACCACATAGTTATTTTAGTTAACTAATTTTTATTTTGAGTGTATCACAACAATCAATCCATGTTATACAGTTGTTGATCCTAGAACACCTCAAGCCAAACCCAATCATCAGAGCAGGTCGAGTGTTCAGCTGGAAGAGTGAAGCATTAATGCAGATTAAAGTGGCCATGCTTGGTCAACATATATAATGCTGACACTAAAGTGAATGATTTACACTTACAGCAGCACCTAGAAAAACATTTTATTTTAACATTCCATTTTTAAAATTTTAATCTTAAATAGGAAATTTATAGGAATAGACATGATGTTGACTGTGGTTTCATGTTATGTTTTCACCGGCAAAAGAGATTCCTACTGTCACTCTTTTGTGAAGAAGTCCAGTGTCGGTGAATACGCTATGACTGGCAGAAAATGCTGATAGATAATTGGCCAGTGGAGCAAACACAATGAAACAAATAAGCCTATGTCATGCAGGAAATTAGTCTGAGAGGAGCAATGCTGCACCTAACAAGCTTACAGCACTTTGAATAAGGTGATTGAGAGGAAGGCAGTTTCCTAGGCAGGAGCACTGGACCATCAACCTTTAGTCTCTTACGGTATATCCTATGGCCCCTGGCCAAGAATCACACAAACACAACAAGGTGAGAGAAGGCACTTAAGGACCTCTGGTTCACTGGAGCTGCTCAGTATCCAACAGAAACTGGATAACAAACACCCTGGATGAGGGTGTATGCTACTGGGTTTTTAAATGGAAGCATTCATGAAAAGAGTCTTTAATAATAGTAGGAGTAATAGTAGTTTTTCGTTTTCACCATATTGCCACCACCGTATTATCACCATATTATCTACATCGCAAGGTTTGTCCTTGGATGCTTTTTACAATAAGGGGAGAGCACAAATTCAGCAAGGAGTAAATCCTCCAGATTCACCACACCTTATATATAAGCCATATATTACTGTGAAGATTAAGATAAATATGATTTGGACCACATTTACTTAAGTGATAGTTATCTCATCCTTGTAAGCTCAGTCCTGGTAGTTGTTTGTTTATTCCATCTCTGCCTCAATCAAGCTTTCTTACAATTTTTTTTAAAAAGATTCTGGCTCAAAAATTGTGTTAAGCACTAAACTGAAATCCAAAATAGGACTGCAACTCATGATTATTTTAATATTTTTCTGATCCACAGTCCAAACCCAAAGATATTCAGTTTACTATAATGTAAGAAAGGAAGGAAAAAGAAAAGCAACAAATCCCCACATTCAAGAAGCTTCCACCATCAAATGTTTGACATTTTTGCTTGAATGATTATCAAACAATTTTGAAAATTGCTGGTAAATATTCCACAGATTGACTAAACGATTAATCGAATAATCATTTCAGCTGTAATACAAACTTGAGAGCGTTTCCTTTGGGTGATGGCACAGACACCATGTGTTTTTCTACAGTCAAAAGGTTACTGTTACAACCAAATCTGCTAAACAAACAGCATCATCAGTGTATGCGGGGTCCTAAAACTGATGGACTAATACTTTTGCCTGAAGAGGACAGGCCAACAAATGACTGAGGATTGCTGGTTTGATCCCTGTCACTGACGGAAGGGTGCATTTGTAAGCTTGCAACTGGAGGATATCACATCTACCATCACCTACCAAGTGCCCTTGAGCAAGTGACTGGAACCCCACAACTGCTCCGGGGGCACTGCACTCCGATCCCTCTGATGAAATGCATATCCATTTGTATGTATAACCTGGGAAGGCTATGCAAAGAGATTGATCCTTGAACTATAACAAAGACAGAATTGATGAATATATTGTGGTGAAAGAAGCAAACTCACTCTTCAGTGTTTGAAAGGACTGAGGTACCCAACTGCCCACAATACTGCACCATATCCAGCGTAGGTAAATAAGATAATATTGGAAGATTGTAATTTTGCATTTTTAAAACTGGAGGAGGAACCTCTCTCTTCCACCACTCTATTCAACATCATGAATCCTCATCGTTTTTAGATGGGGTTAGTCTTCAGCCATTTACAGGGAAATATACGATGCAGCTAACTCATAAGACTACATATTATGTGTTCAATTGGGAGTCGGAATGGTCTTGAGTGATGGGCTCGGTGAGGGAGTGGACTTCATTTTAACGCCTGACTGAAGGTGGACCTGACCTCTCTCGCGCGTGCGGGAAGGGCGGTAAAACTCCAAGCAGTGTAGCATAAGCATACAGAGCAACTTCAGTGGCTCTGAGGGGTCATTACCCCAAGGAGATGGGCTAGGAACACTGCCAGGCCGAGGCCATCATCAGTTTGTTGGTACAGGTGATTATCGTTTACTCTACCATAAAAATCATATAGTGCACTCGGCCTAAACTATACTTAGTTCCACTACATGGCACCTGCCATATTTACAGATGTTATATTTATGTTTATGAGTCACTTGCCATTTATATTCAAAGGGACAGCGCTTCCAAATCACAAAAAGCATCTATCCTCACCTGCCCTGAAAGGCATACACCAGGAGCAATTCATTTGTTTTTGTTTTTAATGGATAGACAGACAGACAGACAGTTTTGATGGACATTTTGAATTAGCCATATCTGCAGTACTTTTAAGCTAGTAGCGTCAATGAAAAGGAAAAATGAAACAAAATAAGCCTGTTTGGGAATAAACAGGAACAAATTTCGGATTTAGAACATAGGCGGTAAATAAGAAAAGGCAAGGCATGGTGGGATGTGGAGGAGTGTGAGAAATTGGCCATTTGTCAGCTTGGATAAGGTCACTCTGTAACTTGCAAACCGCAGACTAATTAACTGCAATTGGGATGTTATAGCTAATAGTGGTTCAAATGAAAAGCCATGGAACTGATAATGATAATCCATGCTTATTATCTAATTTCCAAAAAAAGAATATCATCACCAGTAGCAACAAAATCATAAAGACACCAATGCCTGTAAACAGCAGGAGAGGTGTCAAAGGGTAAAGAAACTCCCCTAGATACTGTTTTTAGGATTTCTCATACATACTGTTCAATTATGGTCAGAAGGACATTACGAGTTAATTACTGTGTATAGACTTATAATTAACATGAGAGGGTAGTACAACATCAGTATTTATGGAATAAGTGCTCTGCTCCTGGTCTAAGCCACAGCTGAAGGGGTTAAATTTGTATCATCTTTCTTGCACGTGGCATGTAGGCACAGCTGTCAGTAGCTGTCTTAATTAAGTTTGCAGTGCTCGGATTTGAGATAGACCCTAATTGCCTCTATACACGTATTTCAATTCTTATGAAGGAGTACATGGTGAGTGCTTGACTGCAGTCAAATCATGCATGGTAATGAAAAATCACGATTAAAGACATTCCAGAAAGTGACCATGAAAGCTTATTTATATGTAGGGGAAATGAGAGAATATTTGTACAGCGCGCAGGCTAGACACTAGCTGGGCAGTGGCGACAGAGAAGCATCTAGTCCCCACTCAGTGACTGCATCAAAGGCAA
Organism: Xiphias gladius; assembly: GCF_016859285.1. NCBI lineage: Eukaryota > Metazoa > Chordata > Actinopteri > Istiophoriformes > Xiphiidae > Xiphias > Xiphias gladius. Next base: position 7,969,282 of record NC_053422.1, read on the forward strand.
CTCAGACAGGTGTGTGGCCAAAAAATTTGTTTGAAAAGAGGGAAATAAGGCATTTTAATGTAAGATTTACCTAAAGTGAAACCAAGTGGTTTTATCCACCTGGGCAGGTCTTAATCTACCTGGGCAGGATGCCCAAGTAGAGCCATGTACGGGAACCGCTGCTAACATAAGGCTCAGTTGGGAAGCAGTGGCACTAGTGCATAGAGTTTCAAAAACATGGCATTCCTGAAATTTAAGACCATCTTGCATAGAAAGATGTTTCAGCATCTTGCTGGTGTTTCCACCTTACTTAAAACTACCATTTGGCAGAGAAGATTATAACTAGCACTGTTCTCATTTTTCTTGGTGAAATGAAGCCACGCATCGGACCGTATCTTCCGCTCTGCCATGACTCCCTCTTGTTGCAAGTTTCCAGCAGCGTAGATGCATAAGTTTGACATCATTTTTTTTGTAATGCACAACTTGTCAGGAAAACATGTCAGCATCGACAAAAGGAATTGATAAGTTCAGAAGCATACAATTCCCATGGTTCAGAGAATTTGGAATCAGTTCTCAAATGGAACCAGTTCTTCCCATTCCCATCCCTAATTGTGCATGATCCTCCCAGCACACAATACATGAAAGCCTCTTTCACAGCTTGGAACTATCTTTGAGTCTGGAGGAATAAAACGAATGGTGAGTTTTTTGTCTGTTGAATTTGTATTGCCAGCTATTGTTGTACATTGTAAGTTCTGCCTCTGAGCCATAGTCTGTGTCATCCCATAGGAAAACATCCAAATCATCTTCCTTTTAGCAGCATGCCATTTTTTAATCTTTTTAAAATACATAAATGTTGTCATGGGGAAAATAGAGTAGTTATGTCATGTCACTCAGGAAAATTAAGTGAACTTGAAAGTCAGTGCAGCAGATTGAAGATATTATCAATTTACTTTGATGTTTTACTTCAGTAGAACAGTGACTGCCAGTTAAGAGATCCTCAGCAACAAACTTAATTTGAACCATATTTTCTGTTTATTAGGGTCTATCTTTAATGCATTCATTCAACCATTGCTAGCTTAATTAAGACAGTTACCCACAATCATTACTATATGCCACATGTCAGTAAGCTGCAGCCTAAACTTTTGGCTGTAGTTTAGACCACAAACAGTGCCCGACAGCCCATAACTAATTACACTACATTATTTTTCTTATATTAATTTTAAGTCCATACACAGTGATTAACTCTCAGTGCCCTCACCAATGTTTAACAGAATACAACACCTTCTTCACATATTTCTTTGTGCAGCAGTTTTTGTTGTTTCTTGTTTAGTCATGTAGGCACCGTTAGGGTCGGAATCAGGGGAGTTTTAACAATGTCGTATTTACACATTCATCTTTCCAATAATGGAAAAATATTTCTTACATGCAGCATATAAAAACAGGCCATCACAAACTTTAAAGAGTCATTATGGACCTGGTTGACTCATCAGGCATAAATAACTCAAAAAGATTTTCCGAGCCACAAGAAAAACTGATAGCACCAGTGTGTTTTGTTTTTGGTTTTTTGTTTTTTGTTTTTTACAGATATACATTCAGGAGAGAATGGAAGACCATATAGTTTAAACCTCCCTCTGCAGTTCTCACCTACCCCAGTATACTCACCATCAGCAAACATTTTCAAGTGGGCGAAGGGAAAGACAGAAACAGTTGTTGATAATAAATTGTAAACACCAAATTCCCAATTAGGCCAAGTTGAAGGTATTTTTATTAGTATTACATTGTTGATCCTAGACAATATTTAAGCCAGAAAAAAATATCTGGTTACAATTGAGATTTGTTTACCGTAATTTTATTTCATCCAATAGTTCTTATTTTCCACTGTTGTTATATTTCAAACTTGCCCCAGGAATATCTTTAGAAGATACGCGCCCTCTGCATTGTCTGTCAAGTTTTGGTTGTTTATGTTTTTATTCAAGATTCAAGATTCAATTTAATTATCATTATGCAACACAAGATTGTTTTAACAAAATTACAGATGCAGTCCCTTTATGCTGCTCACAAAAAAAGTTATATAAAGTTATATAAATGAATGGATAAATAATCAACTCGTAAAAATAAAACAGTTTTCATGGTGGAGGGTGGGGGATGAATTCAGTAGTCTCACAGCTTGAGGAAAGAAACTGCTCTGAGGTCTGTTGATACGGCAGCGGATACTTGTGTGTCACTTGCCAGACAGCAGCAGGATGAACAGGCTATGGCTGCGGTGGGTATTCTCTTTTAGTATCCTTTGGGCTCAGCACAGGCACCTCACCTCACCAGTATCACTGATCCTTAGTAGATGGTGTCATTGTCCACTCTCCTACTTCAGGAAAAAGTAGATACCCAAAAGACAAATTGTCCCTGCCTGTTTTTGTCAGTCCCACTGTTGTGATTGTGCTGTAAATCTCAACAAGACTGCAGCTGTCAAACCACGCTGCTATTTAATGCTGTCACTTGGTGAACCATTCCTGACTGCACCCTTGTCACCCTCAAGGACATATTAACTAGCTTTAGTCGCTACTGAGAAGGATCAATTGCAGTGGTGCCAGGCAGCCTACTCTCTATGGCACCCTTATCTTTCAAGTTGTCTTTCCCAGTCTTGTTTTAATTAGATTAAAAGTTCTCTGCACCTCTGGGGAGGAGCTGCATGCCTGGCCGGTGCCTGAGCCGTTGTGTGCAGAACTGTTTTGTTTTTTTTTTTATGCTCAAAGGCTGCCAAGACTTTCCTGTTTCCCTGCTGGGGTGCTTAGGTTGCTCATACTGTGTCCGGGTCAAACATCATGCAAACTTGTTGGCATTGGCAATGTTTTAAGGTGACTCATTGGCTAAAATGTGTTTATGAAGCAGCAGGTTTACCCTTGTTTGACTTAGCTGACAAAAATACTTTAAAACAATATTGTAAAGGTCATAATTAACTTGTCAGCTTTACCCTGCACCCCTCAGACTAATAATTCCTCTTTTACAAATGAAATTTTGCTTTTCTCGCCCAGATACTTTGTTCTGTGTTGCAGGGGATAAATGGTCCGATTAAGCTCGAAGATTGCATGTAATTAGCAAGCTTGAGTAAGTTTAAATACCAAGAAAACATGCATAACACATCACTTTGAGCAAAGAAGTGGCTGTCATGAAAGATCTTGTCCAGCTCAGTGGTTTTTATTTGGCTGCTTAACAGTTGGCTGGTGTACACTAAGCATGTTGACAGTTTTAAATCTTTACCATAAAGAAATTTTACATACTTTGCACTCAATATGATCTCAGTCTACTAGCCAGGACACTTCTGTTTTGTTTAAAAATTTTATACCTGCGTGCTGTTTCTCCCTTTTTTTTTTTCCTCCACAAGTCCAACACAGAGAAACTCGTAAAAAGTGATGGTGAACTGTGTCCTCTGACCTCTGTATATCCTCAGCTTTGTCTAGCACATTGTTCTCCGTGAATCCTTAACACACAACCTGCACATTTGCCTCTTTGCATTTGAGTGTGTGCAAAATTGTATCATATAGTTTGCATCACAGCTACAACATACAATATGTACATTTTACATTATCTGAAAAAAATGCAAAGCCCACCTACAACCATCATTTTACTTACTTATACAACGTATATTAATAATGTATTATCACATAATTTCTCTCCTTTAGTAATTCCTTTTTTACTCTTATTCTAATTGTTACCCCTTATTGCACACTAGCCTTTTCGGCACAGCCTTAAGTATGCCCTGCTGCATTTCACTGCATATATTGCACAGGCATGTGACAAATAAAAATCTTGAATCTTGAATGGTAACATTTAGAAGCAGTTTTACAGCTACAGTTCAGTTAGTCAAGTAATGCTGCAGATAAACTTAAAGAGGACAAGACCTTCAAACTCTAAACTAATTAGAGCTCAAATCTGCTTTGAAGTAAAAGTCATTGGTACACAGAATCTTGTTGCTTTACTCAGTAGATCTCTATCATAGTAAGTCTAAATTGATTAGATTTGTTGTCTGGACCCATTTGTTTGGTAGAGATTTAAAAAACATACTACTAGAAACTAACTACACTACCAGCTCCTTTTCTGAGAATTAGATCTGCCATTGCTATGAAAGTTTATCCCAGCATCTTCTTTTTGATGTGGGAGGAATCCAGAACTTCTGAATGAAACTCACATCAAAACAGGTAGAACATGCAATTTTAATCCAAATGTCACCAGACACTACACTGGTAGAGACACAATGCCAAACGATGTCTTTGCAACTGGTAGAAGTTGTCATTTGTGTTGGTGGGACGCCAGACATGTGGCAGTTCAAATTACTGTTTCTTGTTTAAATATTAAAATTGCACAGGATTTTCATATGAATTGATGCGACAGTTATTAATTATGATGCAGATCAACTCAGCTGTTGTTCAGAGAACAACACACCACTGAGTTGCTCTTCAACTGTAGAACCCCAAAGGAAATCATGCTGTGTTAGCTGGAAAACTGAACTGACATGAACTCAGGATAAACCCTTTAACTTCGACCTGTGTTTCAGATTTACGAGGGCTTACTTAGTAAATACAACCATAATTTAGGTTTATGAGATCGGCCCCTGGAGGTCTTGTGGGCCTACCTCAGTTAAAAGTCGGTCAAAATGTGTCAAACCCAATGGCTTTCCGTATCTCACCCCCCCTAGCCAAACCTGTTTCCTGCGCAATTATACAACAAGATATGGTCATACAGTTTGAACTATTAGAGAATTACAATATTCAAAAATATTGGTTGCAGTATTTTGGGTCCAACAGAACTGACTGAACAGATAGGCCTTTTTTACTCGTGAAATTTTAAGGAAAACCTTGTTAAGACTGAGGCGTCTCAGTTTCACATGTAAGCACTCCATAAAACATTCTAGCTGGTGAAGCATGTTTTTATGGGACTCGGACATAATAAAGAGGGATAATGTTGATGATATGGCAATGTGTTTTTGCTGGAATTGCATTTAATTGATTACAGGAGGGGGTTGCAAGCAATTGCACTGGGTGAAAGTAATAACAAAACAAAGAGAAATAGGATTTTAACATAAACAGATAAGTATCCAGGGAATTCTAACAGGCAAGCAGAGCTGAATGAAGATTGAGGGTCTCCAACATGCTTTAACGTCCAACCTGATGATTAATGTCTTGATAATGCAGCCTAGCTGCTCTCCCTGCTCAGATATTGTGCTGACAGCAGGAAGACGTGTGTGCCAGTTAAAGTAGTTTGAACGAAGCCAGTGACAAAGCAATATTTTATTTTATTTATCTTACTTCTCCTGCTATTCATTGCCGCTATTCATTACCCCTGTGACAGCCCAAGCCATAGCATACATTGATATGGGGAGAAACGAGTTGTAAAGTGCTGGGGAATGTTCCAAGCCAGACATTTCCATTCATTGTAAAGAGAAATCCTATCACACTGAAAGTTAGAAAAAAGAAAGGATAAAACACAAACATGTTTCATGTCCTGCTGCATTGACTCAAGAATAATTATTTGTTTCCAAACAGATTGTCATTGTCTAAGAAAGCCACTAGCCTGACACAAAACATTTCAAGTGCATTAAACAATTCAGCAAAGTCTGGATTGGTTTTGGTGTCATTGATAACAGACATTTCTAGTTCTGTGCAGAACTTGACCTGCTCTTATCTGAATTGACACACATCTTCTGTAGCGACGATGGATGGATAGATAGATAGTACTTTATTCATCCCGAAGAATTAAATTAAAACCAACCAGTGAGAATGTTTTTTTGTTTTTTTTATAAAAAGCAGATACCAAACAGTTTGACATAAATTAACTTGCTCAGTTATTTTGATGGCAACATCAATTTATCTCGGCCGCTGTTTGTTCCTTATGCATTGCAGTTGATTAAATTCTGACCCTCATCACTCTGTCATTAAACAGTGATTTATTTGAAAATAATCAATGTTCGCCAGTTACTCAACAATCTCTCTCTCTCAGCTGCACAGGGAACCATCAGAAACTTGTGTATGCAATAATTACTCTGTCCCATTTGCATAACTGTAGTGTGCTTGTTCCTCCTTGTATGACTGACCTGTTAGTAAAACCTGACCTCTAGTAAGACATTAAACAATGCTCACAAATTTGGCTTTTTGCTCCTTGTGACAAAAAGGACAAGATAATGAGTTCTGGGGACAGGCTTTTTGGCACTGTCGAGTGAAATCCCCTGCCCATAAAATGAAGGCTTTTGGCAACGCATCTCAGTGTCACTAACTGTATTTACGGGAAAGAAAAAAAAATGGAAAATGAGGAAAGAAGCCCGACTTGACCTCGTGCTGTGTCATTGCGACCGCTTGTTGTTTATCTTTGTGTATTCGGCAGGATTGAATGCATTGTTTACAGGATTATCAGGCATCCACATGGACCAGCTATGAATGCAAACTGTGATAATGTTTCACACTTCCAAAAATGGAAGTGTGAAACCCTTACAGATTACCAGTGACTGTGGCTGACTAGGGGTGCTGGCCATACCACAGCGAGAAGCAAAGTAACGCCAAGCTAGCAATGAATTAAATAAAGTTCTCCCACCAATAAATTAGTCATTTTAAACTAAGGATTCATATCAAAATCGCAACAATTATTATGCTTTAATTGTGACAGACATCAATGCGAGCATTAGGTATTTTCTAAGATATAATAGTTAGCAAAAATGTTACATACTGTATTTATAATGTTTGTTTTTCTGTTCTGTTCTCTTCTGCAAATAGTTGGTTTGGATCAAAATAGACACAACTGTAGACAGTAAGTGTTTCTTAGAGAGAAGAAGAGGCCTGAAAAATGACACATATATATTAAGGGTACAGTGACAGAGAGAGAGGCAGGAAACAAGAGTAGTCTACAGAATATCGTGTTATTCACATGTATGTGTGTTCTTTATGTGCATCTTTGGTTTAAACATGTGTGTGAGCATGGATGAGAGACAAAGAGCAGAGAGGAGAGAAAAAGACAGTGAATGCTTCCTTGCTTAGGAGAAAGACATGGCCCTTTGCAGACGGCTTGTTAAAGCTGCAGAGCATGAGTCAGAGAGCAGTCCCCTAACAGGAGCCCTTGTTGTTCGGAGTCCAGTCTAGTTTCATCTTGTCAGCCTTGCTCAGGGCAAGTATTTAAAAAAAAAACTGCTGCACAGGAAGTCTTCTCCATGTCCTAGTCTGGACATTTTCCTCTCCATTAAATCACCTGGAGGCTCCACAATAATTTCCTGTCCCAAGATGAAGTGAAGCCATCAGCGTTAACTGAAATGACAAATTATCCTGCTTCAGTTTATAACTTATTTTAATTCATACACAGTCATTTACTTTACTTTAGAAAATATAATGATACGTATGAAGATGCTTGTGATTGCTTACATGCGCGAACAGAGATACAGTTGCACTCTGGCCAATATGGAGGATTTCTAGTGAAAATGTCTATAATGGCCGTATAAGTAAAAGGACTAAATGAAAGAAAAATTTGATTTACGTCAACTGTGAAAGCAGCGCAATGATCGGATGACAACAACAACTTCATCATCTGTTTAGCCCAGAGCCTTAGCTGTTACCGAAGCATGAACAGGGTTACGGAGACAGAGAAGCACTGCTTTAGTAACCCAGAATTACTACAGTATAAACTGTAGTGTTGAAACACTTGTACCGAAGCATAATGCTTTTTGTCCAGTATATTACAATTTAAATATCCTGACATTTTCTCCAAAACATTGTTTCTATCTCTTTTAAGGAAAAAATAAAACAAAAATAGACTACTAACCTTCTCTACATAATATGGAGGGTATTTATTACTCAGTTTTGAAATTTACTTTACTCTCAATGTTCCAAGTAAGTTTAATAATGGATTAATGTCCTATTTACTTTAATACATCGGAGAAGTTGATAGTGTTTGACAGGTATCTTTGACCTGGGTATTGTCTCTCTGCGATGAGAAACGATTGATGAAAGGACTCCATGGAGACTGTCATCACTAGGAAAATAAGCCTATGTTCAGCAGAAACACATTGTTTTGGCCAAAGGGGAAGCTGAAGCGTGACCAATCTTTATTTCTTTATTTCAATACAGCACACAATGGAATTTACTGCCCGGGAAACTTCAGGATCATGTTTTTTCATGTAGCTATGGAGCTAATTTGTTTTAACTGTAAATTTTGATTGTACGTTCATTTAAGTGTGTTTTAGTAAAAGAGGAAAACTGTTCCACAATGAAAGGGAGAGGCTTCCATATTGACCTCTTAAAACATTCAGTGCCATAGATCACAAAATCCTCCAAAGAATAATGCAGTCTGAAGACTAAATTAATGTGAATATTATACACGAGTTATAATATATGTATGTATGAAAAAACTACATCCAATATTGCCTTTTGTGCATATGGTTCACAGTATGCATATATAGTATACCGTGTATTTTTATACCATATTTGTAAATGTACCATATTATATACACTGAATGCATGTGTACTGCAAGCAAAGGCCACATGTTTTGCCACATGGATGTCTTTATTTCCATAATTGTGAGGCCCCGTCAAGGCTTCTCGGTACCCGTGTGTGTCACAGATTGCAGGCAGTTAATATTTCAGTACAGTGGAGCTGCATTTGGCGACAGCCAAAGAGTTGGGTCAGGTTCACATGGCTGTTGCGTGCCAGTGCCCAAGAGAGTCTTCAATATTTGATTGCCTTTTTCTTCCTCGGCTTCCTCCTCTTTTAATTCTCTTTAGATTAAATCCTCATATTTGTAGTTCAAAAATAAGCCTATAGAGACCCCATGCTGAACTATGTCGATGTTTTTAACTGTGTTATAGATCTATTATGCTCAAATGGATTTGTGTTATGTCATCAGAGAAGTTACAGCAATCTCTGAAAGTTGCTTTAATCGTTATGATTAATTTAATTACAAGAAAAAACTTCAACTTGAAATGCTACAAAATGCATAAGCTAGTGTATATTTTATGACATTATTACTTTTTCTTATTTTGAGCCATTACGTAAATATTTTAAAGCTGCACTAGTCAGCTTCGTACATTACCTGCTCCCATGATAGGTATGAACAGTTCAGGATCCAGCAGACAGGTAAAGTAATCACAGCGTTCTCATGATTACCAACCTTTACCGTCGGATACTTTGAACCAAAGGATGTTATGGTGGTGAGTTAATCTTTCTCTGGACAGAGCTCTTTGTCTTGGAAGTAGTAGACTGATTGGATTCAGTTTCAAACTTTTAATGTGTTATTTCCTGTGGATGAAAATGTGTATGCACCCAGTGGCAGGATTTTATTTGGACAATAATGGAAATCTGTAGGGCCTCAGTTGAGAGTAATGGGACACACATCCCAGCCTATATTGTGATCTAAGGTCTAAAATCTTGCTTAGTGTAAGTTTAAGTAAAACTGGAATTCTGCACAGCTATTAAAAGATTCAATTTAAATTAAAATTAGTACAAGAGAAGTGTAATTTACTTACTCCATACATCCATTACATTACATTATATCAGGAAGATTGAAGAAATCCCCAACAAACCAAAGTACTCTTACTCTCACTGCTTTCCGGGAAATTAATGCCCAACTGACAGTTTGTATTTTTTTTTTTATCTTAAATACTACATGTTTAAAGCAGAGACGGTGTTTCCTTGTTGTCTCTCCACACTTTAACATTAGCTGATCATCTGAAGTAGTGAAAACTCAAGGTGACAGCTTAGATCATTTGGCTGACCTTTAAGGCTTTTCAGAAAATGGCCACTCAGACTGTGGAGATAAATAATGTCCTGTTTGCAAAAGGTAGTAGCTTTCAATTAGCTCTCAACACGCCAGTCCACAAGACACTGGGGCCACAATTTTACAACATTTTCAGCCTGCAGAGCCGCTCTTTCAGTAACCACAGAGTGAACTGAGATTTAAGTTCTGCAGTTCAAAACAGAAATCCATTTTATGATTATCTCCTTGAAAGTGGTGATGGTGAGCCATCACAAGAGGCATCAGCGTCACAAGAAATCTGTCGAGGCCTATTTTTTTATTTTATTTATTTTTAATTTTTTTTTTTTTTGAGATACCCCTGATACTGTTGTCAAGATGTCATACAATCACATGAAATACATAGCAATGTGCAGGCTGTTTGGTTTTATCCTACAGCAAACACAGTTTTCCGGTCACTGAGCTATGACCTTTGGATGCCATAATCAGCTGATCCATTGATCAAAAGTGACAGACATGTATTCAGAGATTCAAATCAGAATAAATACTTTAACATGAATACAATATTTATTATGAACTAGTAATTTAGAAAAAGCTTTTGTGATACTGTGGAATGAAGGCCCATTATGATCGTAGAAGAGTTCATACAGGATCCCCCCTGGAGTGTAGATTGTGGTGATGGCAGAGAGACGGCAGGTGAATGATGGAACCTAATTCTCAGTTTATTCTTGCAGGACATGGTGGTGATGGATTAGGAGGTGAGCCATGCAATTTGTGCTTTGTAAGATAGAATGGCAAGTTCAACAATGATATTTAAATATCAGTATCCACAGGACTACTGCAGAAGGAAAGTTGGATCGGTTCGACATGGTGGTTCGACACGGTGACAGTTGAAATGTATGAACTGAAGATGGGTTTTGTTTTTTTTTAGGTCTGATAATATTGGATGGATGAAGGAACAGGTGGGAAATACAGAACAGAGAGTAGAAAAGTGCTCGTAAAAAAGTTTCTTAATAAAAAGAGGGGCAAAGAACACTAAAAATATTGACTTCCATAAAAACGTAAAAACCTCCAAGAGGTCCAGTAATAACCTAAGGTTTTATGCTTAATTTCAAATGTCCAACCACATTAGATTGTGATGAGTGTGTCAGGTTTGGAAAGCTGATACTTGAAAGCCTTTGTATTTCAATTCCAAAATGGAAAACACTTTTCAGTTGCCTGCAGTTTTACATCTCTGTAATGGTTTATACATTATCAAAAATTAGGCTTTCTTTTTGTGTGCCTTAGGCATGACGGCTACTGTAATAGTTGGATACATTTAAAAATCATCAATGATACAAATATGGAAAGTCCTTTTTTATTTCCTTGAGACTTGCTTACTCTCTCTGTCTGTGCATGCCATCTATTATAGTTTTGGTAAAGACATAGTGGTATGAGATATGTTTATCAGTGGACCTGTCTGATCAGAGTTCCATCAATTCCCTCCAAGAGCAATTTGTCCTGGGCCTTCTTTGTTTTCCTATCAGAGCAATGTCACACAGTAAATTGTCTCCTAGGATGCAGTACAGGTGGTCGGAGATGAAGAAGAAGAAGGAGGAAGTGACAAGAACGTTGCCCTAAATTGCTATCGATTCAGTTCTTTGAACCTTTTTCTTCAGGAGGTTAAAGTCTAGGAGGCGCTCAGGCTGAGCTTCAAAGGAAGGAACTGTCATTCGGTCTTAATTCAAAGTGATGTGTGTCGCATCCTGTCATCCTTCTCCGATGGTCCAGTTAGAGGAAATTCAAAACGTGAAACATTGTGAGGATTCTCCCGAAATTGTCAAGTAATTATCAACATATTAAGCACATCTTTCAGGGGTTGCTGAGGAAAATACACTATTTTCTACCTCACATTTCTCCATTATACTTCAGCTCTTTACCATAATATATAATAGAATATTTTTTATAACATTATCCACATAAGAGCTCAGCTACTGGCAACAACACAGGTCGGCACAGTCTCAGTATTGTGAGTTGTATGGCTCAGGATAAAGGTTTAAAGCTATTGATTTCTAAACAATGTACTGTATAATGTTTTTCAACAAATATTGATACAAATACAACTTGACGCTCACTACCTGTTATAAAAGTTATCGACTGAAATAACAAGTGAGCCTCTGCACCCCTTGGAGAAATCGGACAATGCCAAATAGCCTATGATGGATTATGGCTTCTGATCGATAAAGAGTCGTGATAGTTTCTAACATAAGAAGATCAGTGGAGCCATGGAAGGCAGTGGCACTTTGATTTATATATATGTCACAACAGGCACTGAACAGCAGTTTGGATGGTTCTGAGGTAGTTGTCAAATATCCGCTTGAGCAAAAAACAAAGCATATACAGTAATACTAACACTTTCTGCCTATTAAAGAGCTCACAAATTGCTCTCAGTCCGGTATATCAAGACGGGGATTAAAGTATTCCACCAAGCGTTCAAAACTGCACTAACAGCTAGAGGGCTTTGAAAGCCAACAAGTGCTTAGATAGGATTATTTTTATTTTGTATGACTGGGCATTTTGTTACAAAAAACACATGCTTCTAAAATACTTCAGAATGGTACCCTGCATGAATGGGGTATTACCTTGCAAAAATGGCTTCTTTTAGCTCATTTAGAAGTGTACACATGGTGATACACAACATCTTTCATCCCTTGTTTAGTAACAGTGGGAGAGAAAGACAGTAACAGCTGGTGACATATTCTACAAGGCAAACTTTATACTAATTCACCTCTTTTGTGTCACCCCCCTCCTCCTTTCTGCTCTCTCTCTCCCTCCCTACCTGTATCTATCTATATCTCTCATTCTCTTACTTTACTTGCATCAATAACATTTTAAGAATCACAAATATTTCATAGCCATGCCTATGGAAGGATTCCATTAATTTGAATGGATTCCATCAACTTGTTGGGGATTTGTATTTCTCAAACTATGCAAGCACCATGCATTATGCAACACTTGCAATACATTCTGCATAAATCCAGGGGTTGAGTACATATTTGGGAATCTGAAATTTCATTTATTCTCTTTTCCGGGTATTTGCTTCCAAACAAAAGTAACAGGCTGTCCTGTATAGATTTAAAATGGAATCTAAAACTTAAATATTTCCAGAAAACGTTTTTAATCTCTGTATGTAGCACATTGGGAATTTAACATTTAAAGCCCAGATATATTGCTGTAAATGATTATGTGAGGAAGGAAATTTGACTTAAAATGCTATAGTGCACAGTGGACCGGTTGTGTGTTCAGTGTCCACCTAGTGGCTCTAGGTCAGCTTTCTCAACCCATTTAAGGAGGACAGCATGCTCTGTCCTGCAAGGGAGTCTCATTGAGAATACTGATTAGGGTGTACCCTTGTTGGTGCAAGTGAGTCAAGCGAGTTGTGCTAACCTCCTTTGTCACAGAAGTGAAAGTGCTCAGAGGATCGCCTTTTTTAGCAACAAGCTGATGGGTCTACACAGTTAAATGTAGCTGCTCTGGTCTTAGTATCACCCGTTTTAGCTTTTGAACATGAAATAGGTGATGTGGGTTGTAATAGCTGGTGACTGGTGGATTAGGAGTGGACATAGTGCTTAGGGATTAGTGTTCAGCATTAGTTTGTTACAAGAAAATTTTGCTATGCCATTTAACTGTGCTGAAAGAAATTTGGTAATTTTCTGGAAAAACAGCTCTCACTGAACTAAATGGTTATGTCCTGTATTTTAATTTATATTCTAAAAGCTGCTATCTCCCAAAATGTAACACCCTAAAAAAACAAGACTATATTCCTTAATTAGTCACAGCCTCGGTTTAAAGACTTTAAGAAACCAGATTAACTGCTACATAATGAAACAATAGTATGGAGAGACAATTAAAATACTAGTAGGATCCAGCAGATAAATTACTCTGGCTTTGACTCTATCAGAGCACCCACAGAAAAAGATTTAATTGCAACTAGTGTTAATGACAAAAACCTGAAATGGCTAGCTTCCACTGCCGTGAATCTTCATCAGTCTTTTTTCTTCTCTCTCATCTGGTAAGGTCATTATTATTTGATGTTATTTTGTTTGTTATCCTGGGGCCCTGGGGGGGGCCAGGAGGAGGCTGCTTATTATCATCCCATGATGATGGTGACACTCTGCTGCAAAAAAAAAATTTTTTTTTTTTTTTTTCACTTCCCATTCACTTGTCCCCAAAATAAAATAGAAGGGGAAGAATCTTATAGTATTTCTTTATTGACCAGACCAGAACATCTTGCTTACGCAGTAGCATTTACCCTGAAGTAATCTGCATCTTAAATGCTTCTGCATCTTAAATGCTTCACTTGCATAAACAAGTAAATGTACTTTAATCTGGCACTTTAGAGGCATGGGCCATAGGGTTACACTAAGTGTATTTATTGTATTGTAACTATGACTGTTTTTTGTGGTGACTTCTTGTGTGTACTATGTGTTTGTGTGGTCGCTGTTGAGCGTACGGTGTGATTATAAGTTTGCACCAAAACAAACTCCAATCAACTGCTTGGTTGATATGGCAATAAATGACTGAATCTTGAATCTTGAATTTTCTTTTGCTTACTTTACAAACAGATGACTTGTTTCTTTCACTAAAACAGTTTTATTTCACCAGTTGGTGTTCCAGCAGTCTCTACTGTTAAAGAGCAACTCTAATTTGTTTGAAGGCACCGCCAGGAAACAGAATGTTCTGTGCCCAAGAAGTATTGTTGTCTTAGGAACAATAATAAAAGACCCCAGAAAAGTAGATCTTCATTAAATTTCCATCAAGTCACAACGAAACGAGTGAAATAAAACAGCAGGGGTCGAATATCTACTTCGACTTCTGTGGAGTGGATTACATCTTATCATGACGTCATAATTCATCAGACATAATGTGTGTGTGTGTGTGTGTGTGTGTGTGTGTGTGTGTGTGTGTGTGTGTGTGTGTGTGTGTGTGTGTGTGTGTGTGTGTGTGTGTGTTCACTGAACCACACTGTATATAACACCTCCTGGATATGGATCTGTGGTGTCAAGAAAGACATGGCATCAATACCTCAAACAGCTTCAAACAGCACTCAGCCACAAATACTGCAAATAGTTTAAAATAAACGTAATAGTTTATTTGTTAACACTGTTTTGCTAAGGCTTATATCTGTGGCATCCATAGGTATGTTGGGTATACGTGTTTTTAATTGTGTGGATTGTAGAAAACTTTATGTTGAGCACAGATAACCTGCAGTATTAGATATTGTGGCTGTACTGTGTGTAACATGTACTCTTTAACTTTAAGCAGTATACCATAATTTAGTTTTTCCCTAGTAGTGTGCTGTGCAGAAATTTACACTCTGACACCTACCCTCAGACGCATCTCCCGTCTACTTAAATTTCCAGCTCAAACGCCTACATTTCACCCTAATGCTTGATGTATCTCTTCATGAATTTTGATAATGACGTTAATTTTTAATGGAAATGTTTTATGCTTGATGTACTTCTGCGTGTCAGACAGGTTTTAATTTAGAAAAAATTGACCATATTGCTAAAAGGGTTAATGGTAATACTATATAAGGAATAGCCTAATGAAGTATTTCAGACAAACGATAAAGACAGCACAGTATGCATATAAGCAGTTTGACAGCTTCTCTGATTTATAATTCAGATTTTGTGAGATTAAAGACAGGAGAGAGGGAAAAAGTTTGATAACTTTATTTTTAATTATTCATACAGATGGAATTATTCCTCTCATAATATTGTCACTCTCTGGAGAAGCGTCATTCAAATTTAATAGTGGAGTAAGGGATAACCATTTGGCTTAATTCCGTGTCTGTAAGTATTTAGAGGATCTGGTTTTATTTTATGTCTCAATGTTTGTAATGGTCTAACATGGTTGGGCGTGAGGGGCATTTTCTAAATTTTGTATGGGTATTTTTGCATTTATCTTTTTATTCATGTGTTGGCATTTAAGTGTTGTTTTCTTTAGCCATATCACTTGTTGTAGTAACTATGTACTTGTAGAAAATGGATGAGTGTAAAGTATGTTATCACCATTTTCTGTTATACTGGAGACTGCGTTTTGCAGGACTTTAAAGGAGACGAACAGTAATATAAAATGCTGAAAGCACGCCTGCCTTAACAAGTAACTTAAAAGCAGACCTGAAAGTTAATTATGCTCTTGAGCAGAAGCATATTCTTTTTCAATTCTCTCTTGAAATTTGGCCAGTGTTCAGTGTCACAGTTTGAAATAACATGTCTGGATGTCTGTGGCTGGATGCATTAAGTTTTCAGGTTGTCCATCCATCCGTCCAACCCCATTCTTATGAACGCAATATCTCAAGAACGCCTTGTGGGAATGTCTTCAAATTTGTTGCAAGTGTTCACTTGGACTCAAGGATTTACCTATTTGATTTTGGAGGTCAGAGGTCAAATGTCTAGGTCACTGTGACCTCACAACACATTTTTGGCCATAACTGAAGAATTCATACACTAAATATGATTAAAATATACTTAACACCTTTTATTAAATTCCTACAAACTTCCCGACATACATTATATGAGTCTGGACAGACATGGATGTAAACTGCAACTTGACTGGTTGGCGGACGCATTCAAACGTGAGGCGGTACTTCTAGTTTGCTAACTTGTCACTATTTTGTGTAGTATTGTAACTGATCCCTGAAATTGTTTACAATACTACACAGCAACCAGTTCCTTTTTTTTATTCAAACCTGTCTCCTAGAAATTATTTTTATAATAACTAATAATTTATAAAAGCAGATACACTTTAAAAGGAATGTAATGCTATCAGGGGTTTTTTGACAAAATAATGAGGAAACATCTTTAATGAAAAAATGCAAAATCACAAAATGTCCACACTGCATGTATCTGAAAAATGTTCACTAACAACTGATTCTTTGTTTTCCCTACAATATCTGCTAGCAGCAACTGAACACCAGTCAAAGTCTTGCATTTTGAACACCTACCATCCACCCAACCACCTTTGTACAACTTCTGTGTGGTACCATAATGTAGCACTTCCTTGACTGAAAAAATAAATAAATAAATAAATAAACATTTCCCGCCAGTATAATCCATGCAGCAATCAAGAGTCCATCAGAAAACCGGTAGTCAATTAAAAGCTGGGTCCGTGATAATGGCCGGGGGCATGGTCGAGACGAACAATAAAATACAGGCTGCGGAAAAAACAAGGATGGATCAGCTCCTGGTGCCTGTCGTATTATTTGCATGACAGTTAAGCATAATTTACATTTCAACAATATAATCATGTTATTTTCAACGTTGTGTTGCTCTGGATTACTCATCTAAAGTATTATTGTCCCATTTCAGTCACTGTGGGTGTATGTGTGTTTGTGTCTGAGCCAAGTGTTTGTAGTTAGGGGGCTTTTAATTTGAGACAGTTAAAGGAAGTGTTGGGTTTGTATTAGCAACGTAGTGCAGTAACTTTAACAGGGCAAACAGCAGCAGATCAAAAAGAGGCTTTGTACTAAAATATGAGCACTTCCACTGATCAAACACAGGGAATTAGAAATAAAGGCCTGCCTCTAATACAAGCCTGCTTCAAATAAAGACCTGTTACCTTCTGCAGTTGAGGGCGATAAAGGTCCCAGTCACTACGGGGTAGTTGGCAAAAAAAAATGGTTTATATAAACATGATTTCTAGAAGCCTTCTCTTGATTGAACTGGGAACATCTTGTAAGATGAACCCTATTTCTAATGCTTAAATAATGTGCTCTTCAGCTGTTATATATAAATAGAGAATGGAAAAGCATTGAGTTGCATATAAAACTTTGAAGATGGAGGACACTCTAAAGATAAATAACAAAAATATAAAGACTGCAGTTATATCACGAGGGCATAAAAGAATAGCTGTATGTAAATTCTTTTCCATTTTTAATATTTTGGCAACTACAGTCTCGCTCTTCCTTTAGCCTTTTGAGCTCTAGCTCCAACAGATGGCAGTCACTGGTCTGGTACAGTCTAAACAGATACAGCCTTTCTCCCCTCCGTCTTTCTCTAAGGACCAAAGCGACTTTTTTTTTTTCATTTCCCCACAGCTACAGCGCACTCCCCTGCCAATCAAGAATCAGTGATTGAATTAGTGCCAGGTCCACTAGCTTGTGCTTCCGCTGAACGACAGACAGATCCAGAGCAGAGATTAGGCGAGTTTGAAGTTCACCCTCCGACAGAAATCTTCGCATGCATCTCTTTCTCCCAAGCTCTCAAAGGCACCTCAGAGGAAGACAGCTCTTGCCTGACAGGCCCTGAATTGTCCATCCCGTGCAGAATGCAAATGAAGCGGATGCCCATCTCTTCCTTCCCAACTCTCTAGGAAAAAAAAAAAAAAAAATGCATAGATGCTACATTAGGACGCGGTAGCAGTTCTCATGCAATTTCTAAAGAGCTCTTGGAGTTAAAATGAGTTTGCAAGATGTAGCCTATAGCACAAATATTTCATAGCACAACAGCATTTACCTTTTTCTCTGAGTGTCTGTCTCAAGGGTAGTATATGGTCACTGCACTGCAACTTATAGTAATATGAAGCTGTAAATTTGGTTTAATTATAGATGGTAAATCAGATAATCCATATCGCTGAATATATGCCCTTTCGTTCTTTTGGTCAAATAGTCTTGTGTTTATTACTTGTGAGATGGGGCTATCCTGAACACACGAAAGACCCTTTCTCCACTCCAGCCTGAAGGAGATTTTGCAAAAGTTTAAATCCTGCAAGTCCAGTATCATGCAGCAAAGTATGGTGTAGATATCATGTTGGTAGAGCACAAGAGAATTGTTTCAGAGAGCAAACCAACAAAATACCCTCTGGCTTGACAAACAATTTAGGCAGCATCACTTCAATAATCCACAATGCTTTCCCTGTACATTGCCATTCCTCAAAACAAAAACAGAGGCTTGTCTCAAATGTCCAATGGTTCAGCAACGATTTAAGAAGAAAAAGCAAGCACAGTAATGGTGTGTCACTGAACTAAAAAGCCTTGTGTTAGCTTTTCAGGAAAGAGAGGTGCTTTTTTTTTTACTTTGTCTGGAGAGTTGTACAGTCCCCATTCTGGTCAGGGTCCTACAATGAAAAAAATACTGCCAAAAACAGAAGTAGTTTTACACATCCCAAGCATAATTTCACAAGCTGTTTTCATTTCACATATGACAGATAATTCACATGTGACATACGGAGATGTGACATTGTTTACATTTACTGTATCTAAGATATGGTAAATCTGTCTTAGCCACTTTAAATACCAGTTAGTAATACAACTATGAGCTACAAAAATAGCAAAATGAACAGGAGGACCTTGATTATCCACTATCATTTCTAAAGGTTTCTAAAGCTACATTTCTTTGTGAAAACACTGTAAGTTTTTAAGAATGTTCATAGGAAGGATTTTGCAGTCATCAACACCTGCCTACCACTTCGGATACAATCATATGGAGACACTGAGTTTGCCATTTGATCTGATGGGGAGAAGAACACAAGCGATGCAAAAAAACAGCGCAGGGTCTCCAAACAGAACCTGCCACAAAGACGGAAGTGAAGAAAGGGTCTTTTACTATATGCTACATCTTACTGGAGTACATGTTTCTTTCGGAGCCTCAGAGTCTCAGGCTTTAGTCTTTTGTTTTTGAAACAAAATCAGTAGAATATTCTAATATTGGGACATGCAGGCATTGATTATGACATTTAGCAATTATTAGAGTTTGTACTGGTTCTGGACTTGCTGTTTGAGTCTGAATGCTAATACCCTTTTCATGTGATACTCTAGAGGAATTAATCTGTTTGAAGCCCTTTTATGATAGGAACAGTAATAACTGAAAGATGTTCATTAACACGCAACCTCTACTGACCTTCAATCATTTCAATACAGAGTGAGGCCTTGAACGTTTCGTGTAAGATCACAAAAAATAAAACCTACATTGGTGCCTGCAATGACAATAGGAGGCAAATAATCTGCTGAACTAATCCGTTTCTATATCTGATATGAGTGAGTTGTACTTGACGAGAGGTTCTCAGCTCCTGTGTAATATGAGCAGATACTATCACAGCTATTAAGAGTGTGCAGACTTGAGAAAACGCACATATACAGTAAATCAATAACTTAATCTTTGAGTCTGTCTAAAGAAACAAGATAAATGCTTTCAGTTTATATGTAGGACTTTAGTAAAGCAAAATGTAAACAAAGAAATGTGCACACATATTCTGCAAAATTTTGCAATTCAGTTGAATTCAATAAGAGCTTATTAAGCATCTGAATTTTCTTCATCAAATGTATCTTTATACTGTGCTTTAAACAGTTTTTTCTCTCCTCCTTTAGCTATGTTTTGATGCATTCAATGTGACATCAAGTCACTAGCAGTTTATTCCAACTTTATCAAGTGTTGATAAGATAAACTTACTGTATTTGCACCGTTGAGCTAATAGTAAAACCATCAACAAGAAATCCATTTCCAGACAGAGTTGCAAAGATGGCTTTGAGTGCTGAAAGGAACACTTTTATTCCAGGCAAGATGTGTACTTTTGTATGTGCGCACTATTCCAGTCCTATCCTCCAACAATCAATTTCTTGGAGTGCTGGATGCACTTGAGTGATGGGAGCGCAAAAGTAGTGACACTCAGCCATCAAGAAATGAGAGCATCAAACGATTGCCTCAGAGAAATTGCTGTATCTTCAAATGTCTTTGAGAATATCTCCCATCCCTGTCTGCTTTTCCTCTACTTGCTGCTCGCCAGCACTTGGAAGACTTTCTTTTTGACTTATGTTATCAGTTTGTGGTTCAGTGCAGTGCACAGTCTTGTGAAATGGCTGTTTGGTCCTGCAGGATGCCCATAGTGGAAATTTCATTACCTTTCTTGTAGATCCTAACTTTAGATTTACAGTCACCAGACAACTCTGAAAACCCAACAACACTAACTCTACTCGAGTATCTTCTTTAGTTGTAAGGAAACTGGACATGTGATTACTTGACTCAACTTTCTAACTAAATAGTGCAGCTGTAGAAAGTAGCTAAATTAGAACATTACAAAGACTAACATAAACATTATCCCTTTTGAGAACCCAAACTAGGTTTTCCCCATTTGTTAAATGACAAAGTGGAGAAGGCAAAATGTCTGGCAGACAATAAGCTCCTTCTCTCTTTCGGAGTTTTAAGGGTTTTAGGAATGTTCCCGGTCCCTCAATTCTGACATCCAGTAAACCAGCCTTGGTGTCCTCCATCAAAGGAAAACACACGAAGGATTCATTCCCCAGAAATAATGGTTTCTAAACTGCCTTCTGTCATGTGAGCCATGGTAATTAGCAATAACAGGGATCAGCTACGGAAGGAACTGAAGACCTTGAGATCACTTTAGAGGATGGCAAAGCCGAAGGACTCAAATTGGAACCTTATTAGTATTTCATTAACACGCCTTTTACCTTGTTCTCCAGTGTTGCCAGGGTAATTAAAGCTCTGTCGTGTTCTCCCTGAGACCACAGGAGGCTTTTTATGGAAGGCGATTTCTCAGTTGAGTTGATGCTGTATAGCTGGCAATCACTGCAGCCTCCTCTTACTCTCTGATCACATAGTCAGTCCAAGCAAAAAAATGTATCTCTCAACAACTTAACATGTACCCTATGTTTCAGTTTTTGCCAAAGTTGTTTTACAAGTGGGAAAAGAGGCCATATCACTTGCCATCATTTTATAATTATTGTTTTCTTCATAGGGCTATAATGAATTGTGTATATTCCTCTCTGAGTAGCATGTATTTTATTGCCTTTATTTAATGGAGAGGCACCGTAAAGTCCACCACATCAGGAGGAAATGATTTAATTGAAATAGAAGCATTTACTAATTTAGAGAGAAAATATAATTGTAAGAATGATCATAGACTGAAGTCTATTTCAAATTATTTTATTATTTTATTTAAATTCAGAGAATGTCCAAATATCCCAGGGCATTATGAGGTGAACTGGGTCAAAGCGATAATAATAGGTTGCACCAAAGGACTGTTGATTTTTCACTAAACAATTTTTGTTTTTGGTGTTGTTGTTATGTGGATGTTTATTCAATCAGCCCCAGTACTATTCATCGTTATTAAGATGCAGGTCCAGCACACAATTTCTGATTGCTGCCACATCATATGTATACAAAATAACTCTCGTGAATAATTATTTTTTATTGTTATATTATCATGTGAATGGTTCAATTTAATTTGCTTCTTGAGTCACATGCAAGCTGTTTATCACCCAGGAACCCACAAAATTATTACTCAGGCTTATCTTTATGACCTTTGAAGGTAAAGTTCTGTGCCGTGCTGCCTGACTCTGAGTTTTAGGAAAAGTAGCTAAGAAAATTCAATATTGCCAATAATGAATCGTAATCCAGTCTCGTCCTGGAAAAGTGAATATCAGCACAGTAGCTCATGCAAGGTCCTAGTTCTTCACAGGAGGCACAGTGCAGACCCTCACCAATCCACCGACCCACATACACACCTTCACACCAACTTCATCCAATGTCTCCATTCCCTTTTTTCACACTCCATCAAAAAACTGCCCTCCAAATGATATATTGGTGAGAACAGGTATGCGGATGTAATTTTTCACCCTATTCACTCACTTTTCACTCTCCAAGTTGGTTGCTGGATGCCTGGCTGGGCTGACTCGGCTGGGGATCCCATCACACTGTAAAATGTGATCCCCGGCATCTATATTTTTAATAGTTGAGAGTAAATCCACATGATGTATCACTTCCTACTGCCTAGGCTTTTTTTTTTGTGGGCGGGGGCGGGGTTGGCTTTGACAGCATTTGGTTGTGGTGTTTGTCTTGAAAATCCGGTGTACATCCAATCCCATAAGATATTCTTTACAGTTTCAAATGGGTGTGGTCAATCAGCAGTCCATCAACAGTGTACAATTAGGAGTCAGTTCCCATAAGAATGTTTAATGGTTTACCAGAACTTCATATATTAAATTTACTGAAATGGCATCACTGACAAAACCTTGATGCTCATGCTACTTTTTTGTACTGTTCCATGAAGAGTAAACTCACAAAGTGATAATGGATAAGTGATAATGGTACCTAAGTGCCTCTGTGGTCATTCTGTGTTAATTTTGTGATGCGAAAACAATGTGTTTTCCCTGTGGTGTAGTGGCATGAATTAACAAGTAAAAATAGTGCAGTTTGTTAACTAAAAGTAAGAGTAATATGCAGTATATCTATTGTGTTTTTAACATTTTCCCAGAGGCCATAATGTTAATCTCTCTCTATTTTTCTCTCACTTCTGCTGCCCTTGATGTAGGTAAGTGTTTTTGTTTTCCCACTATTCATGCTGCTCTATATACCTGTGTATTTGTCCACTCCATTTCATCCAAATTGCTTTTGGCAAAGAGGAAGCAAAAAATTGGAGAAAAAAGACTGACAGAAGAAAAAACTTTCAGACATTCTTTTGATAACTTTTTCTTATTACTAGAGATGCGGCCTTTGGTCAGGACCTAATGCAGTTAAAAAACCACAAAAAAAAAACGATATGCTTCTGATTGCATGTATGATTTTCAAACAACGAGAGAAATTATAGAGAAAATTTTATTTACTATATATTTATTATATATATATTTTCAGCCATGATAGTTCACAAACGTGCCATAATTACCTCCCTATAGGACTGCGACTAATGATTATTTTTTTGTCTATTAAACTGGCAGTTATTTTGTTGATTACTTGATCAATCATTTACTCTATATAAATTTGAGAATATATTGAAAAATGGCAATTGACATGCAAGGCGACGTCCTCAGATGTCTTATTTTTTCCAGTCAAAACTCCAAAATCCAAAGGTATTACATTTACTATCTTATATTGCACAAAAAAGCATTAAATTCCTGCATTTGATCAAATCAAAAGATGTTCCAATTTATGCTTAAAAAGTTACTAAAATGATTTGTTTAAAAGTTGTCAATTTATTTTCTGTTAATCGATTGTTATACTAATTATCGCTGCTCTGTCTCCTTTTCCGTACCCTTTGTATTAATGGAACATATTCTATCCTTAGACAAGGAAAGCAAGTTCTGCTCAACATTTCAATACAGTATGTGTTTCAGTATACCGTGCAGTGAATATGGGCGTGGACTATGTGTCAGATGTCAATGGCATCTTAGTTAAACCTTAATGAAAGAACTTCATTCTTCGTGCTTCCTCTGTGGTTCACCGCTATTTGGCAGGCTGAGAGGACCAACTTTGTTCCTCTGTTGCCATGGAGACTGTTGTATTTGTTCCAAGTGCAGTCGAAGTCAGTATTTAGATGCCCAACAGCTCTGATACCTTGTTTTTTTTTTTTTTGTATGAGTGGGTTAATTAATAAGTAAATAATGGATGCGGATCCCTCTGTTAAAGGGAAGCAGAGATTCAGTTTCGATTGAGTGTTACATGGTTTTAATAGAGGCAATAATAGTGATTTTGCTATCTTGGCATGCTTGACCCCATAGAAGATAAATGATATACAAGTGGAATTCCTGTTAGTCTGCATGGAAAGTCTAACACACCCGGTTTAAAGTTATAAAAATCAGTGTGATGATGTGGAAAGACACTGAATTCCTAAAGGATGAGACTAGTGAGGAGCAGAGAGTCTGAGGAAAGGGTTGACTCACTTGTAACTTAGGCGAGTGCTGTAGTGTAGTTTCAGTGGGATTCAGAGTATTACAGCTCAGAGAGGTCATTAGGATTCCACACAATTTTGATTTGGGAGGCTGCAGCATGTTCCAGTGTGTTCCAGAGCAAAAGTTCGATGTTGGAGTGAATATGTAAGCCGGGGTTGAGACCAGGCTTTTCAAACATCAACACCGATACCATTGTGCCCTTTCTTCACCCGGTTCATATTTTTTATCTGGCAGTTTCCTCCTATATATGGTACTTTTTATCATTCAGCATAGGAGTATTTTTTAGATATTCTTTAGAAATGGACTTCACATGCTGTACTTGCTCAGTAGGAGAAAAGCCTGTGTTCCACATGCATTGCATTTATTTTCAAAATGCATTGCATGTAGAACAAAATGACCTCAAGACAGAAATGAGGGAAGGAGATCAAGTTTACAATTTCGGCATCGGTGCTTACACCCACAGTGAGAATAACACTAGCAGAAAGCATCTGTTAGCCGGTAATGAATTCAGACCCCTGCCCCATAGCTGTCTATCTAGGCCAAGAAACTGCTAGAAGGACTTATTTGTTATACCTGAATTTTCTGTGGGTTTATCTGAAGCAATGTCTCCCTAAAGTAGGCCTAATCTGGGCGGCTGACCCGTACTGCCCTGGGCTAGATCAAACTCAGGGCTGAAGCCGAGGGTCTCCCACAGTCCCAGCTATGCCACCCTTTGATAGTCGAAGGCCCAAATCCTTTAAATGTCGGGCACACTTTGAGAGACACTACAGCTCAGGAAAAGAAGCAGGCACTTGCTGGGAGCTTACATTCTCCGGGGAAAAGCTATGTCCCACTTTTAGAAAAGGGGGAGAGTACCTTCACGTCACTTCAGGCACCACTCGGAGGCTGTGGTAGGAGGTATGAGGACACCGATAGTCCCAAATGGTTTTGTTGATGCGGAGAAGTGGTCTTCATCTTACTTCTTCCGTCTCTTGCATCATATTCGGGAAGTAATGTAGGCTAGGTGTAAAAATCCAAGGGGCGTTCGGCCCACAATGCAAAGTGCTGGCAGTGACCTTGCATTGTGCTACTCATACAGCAAAGGCGGACAGCAAGAGTGCACACAAAGCCATACAGACTATCGCTAATGAATGAGCGTATTTTGTTAATTATGATTTGCATTCATTTTAAATTAAACTGTTGGGTGGTTTAGTTTTTCTACTATATATTGTTGTACAATATATCATAGCTGACAATAGCTAACTAGCGCAATTTGTCTATATCCCTCATATGAAGATCAGATTTAATTTATAACTGCTATCGGACACCTGTAGTTGAGGGGCATTCCACAAGTTGGGTTCAGTATCTTTAATGTTTAGCAACATAAATGAAGGCATATATCCCAGATGCATGCTTTACAGCTCTCATCTGTCTCCTGCAAGTTGACAGAAAGTTAAGCCAGTGTAACGGAAATTGTTAGCATATTTAGATGATTAGCTGTTTTAATATGCGGGTAATAGCACAAACTGATAGCAGTTCATTTCTCACTGGTATTACACACTCAAATCCGCTGTAGATTGTATCTGTTTTCAAATTTGCCTCCATTCTTACATTACTTGTTATTTAGGGGACACACTAGGCAGTGCAGAGAGCTTGTGCAGAAGCCTTTGAAGGACAATTTCTCGGGGACCAAGGGGGGCATCTGAGAAGTGGATAAATGTTTCTTTGCCATTGGGCAACAGGGAAAAAGATTTTCCTGGGTGTCGAATTGGAAGGGAGGGCATTGGGTGGGTGAAAGAGATGAGGTGAAAGAGGATGTGATGCACTGCATACAGTCAGAGAAAAATAGAAATAGAGAGAGGCTGATGCAAAGATAGTATGGAGGTGGGCGCAGAAGTGACAACAATCAAACATGAAACCAACACAGGCGGAAGGGCAGGGATTATAGCGACAGTGACAAGCATATTGTGGAAGGGGAGATGAATGAAAATGAAAATGATTAATGTACACAACTAACACTTAGGGGTATAAATACACAGAGAAAGGAGAGTTCCCTCATGCTCAGGGATTCAGGATGCTTACTGTATCTACGTCAGGGATATTTCCACTGTGGCATTATCTGATCACACAACAATGCAATTGCAGACAGCAGCAAAGGTGGACTGTTGATGTCAGCATGTTCAATTACACTGACAGCAGATTGGTTTTAATTTATCTGATGATGTGCAAAGTAGGGTTGGACTACCTTATCTTTTCAGGGCAATAAAATTGACATATAGTCTAGGAAATAATTATTAATGACAATTCAGATCTTTTGGGTATAAATTGGTATCGTTGTAGCAGTATCTTATTAGATAGGTGCCATTATGCAAAATGCTTCACTGCCATGTGTCTAGAGGAAATACGAGACAGGGATCTTAACCACAGCATCACCTTCGTGCATATTTTCACACCTTGGGGGAAACCGGAAGCAGGACTGGACTAAGAGCCCAGCAGTTTTTCATCACTTCCCTCCCTTTCTCTCATCTTTTCTGCTTCTCTCTCGTCTGAGAGAAAGTCTGAAGTAGGTTAACACTCAGCGCTTGCACAAGGGAGGAAATTGAAATGCTGAAATAAGGAGTAGCTTGGGAGAAGATGGAGGAGCTATAACCGGGACAAAATTGCCCCGCCATGATGAGAAGGAGAGACATATCTACTCAGACATAGGGGAGTTCCTCCACTGGCCAATCACTGAGGTGTGTTGCCAGCCTTGATTCTTCATTCCAATCTTGGTTTAATGTCAACACCAGCCTTATGAATACTTTTTTTTTTTTTTCTTCTTTTTCACTTGTGCCCACATCCCTTCCAAAATTACATTGTCACGCTGGGGTATACTGGTTTGTGAGTGTAGGGGTTTAATACACTTCAGAATGAAATGGGCATCCTCCTTCTTTTCCCTGCTCTGTTCTTATGAGAGATTACTCCAGGGACTTTGATCGAGCAACAACATATAAAGCTGCATCTTCGTTGGCTCAGGCCTTGTAAGCAGCACACAACACATGTGAGTGCACACACTGGGCTCACCCAGGCAAGCATGAAACATAGTAACACACACACACACACACTCTTACACACAGCCATCTTACTGTAGTATGCTCAGGCTAAACCATATTCTCCCCCTTAGCAGTTCTTTTATTATAGTGCTCCCTTGTGGCATATCTTCTGTATTTGTTCTGTCACACTACATCACTTTCAGCCTATTCTCCATCAAACACTGTATCTATAGCACAATATGAGATTTGTTTTTTTTTTCCTGGTGACATTGATAATTCCAGTTTTATGCTGAGGTATATTACACCCACTGCTTAAATTGGATAACAAAAAACAATGGGCACTTCCTAGGGAATCCACATTTCAAAACCCATTCGGTAAGTGTTTGAAAGACACACGCTGAGATCTGTTGACAATGATGTTTACACTCTGGCTGCGTAGTAAATAGCTTTTTGTTTTATGAGAAAATAAAAGACAGATGGGAAAGTGGCACAGACAGGCCCACTTCAATAACCCATAACGTGTGGCAGGTCTGACTCTTATCAGTGAACTCTTTAAGGGTGGTCACTGTACTAAATATTTGATACAGAGCCAGGCCTTTTTACTATAAAATAGTCTCCCCAGCTTTGTTGCAAACACTACAGTTTCCCTTTGTCTTGTCGTTGCTGTAGCAAATCTCTATAATTATCAGACCTCCATTTTACTGTTTGGATACAAACCATATGACAAACATATAATTTATCATTAGGAGTCCCATTTTACTGTATACAAAGTTTGTTCAAAATCTTGTTCTTTTTTTCTTTTTTTTTTTTTTTAATAATTACTGATGTAATCACATTGATTTCTAGGACTGCCCCTTAATAGTCGACCAAAGTAATGTTGGTCAGTGAGAAGAGTCAAAGTTTTGATTGGTCAGTTGGTCGCAGGAAAAACAAAACCAAGGAAAATTTTTGGTCAGGGGCAGTCCCGTGGATTTCCTATGTTATACAGCAAATAATGTGCCTTATAAATCAAATAACACTTACCAGTCATCTAATCTCTTAAATAGGATAGGAAACTTTCAAATCCAGTCTTAAAAAAAGCAAAAATTGCAGCTATGTATTTTGTTTTTTCCATTAATTTTGTTGCTTTCCAGTTAACTACAAATTCCGACTTAAGCTAGAATTATGCTTCTGTGAAGTTAGTCATTAACACCTTGGAGAACCTACGCAGAGAACTGAGAGGTTGATCCAATTCCTGTTGTGAGGTGGGCTTGAAAATGAGAAGAAAAAACATAAACGTTATTCTCAAAATCCGTAAAAGTGTAAAAGAAACAGTTACATGAACGCCTCTGAAAGTCTTCTGCCTACCTACAACCCAGAGAATCATGTTTCAGGCGTTAGGAATGAGTGCATCAAAATATTATGTGCCTTCTAAGTAAAAGATTCAGACCCAGGCACATAACTCAATTATATTTGATGTTGAATGTAAAGCAACTTCACTGTGAGAAGGTTGCATAAGGACATGATTACTGAATTTGCTTGACATCAAATCAACAATCTAAGGAGTTTGCTGAAGAGATCTCAATATTGATACTTAACCCTGTGTTTAAGCTCTGGGAAAATCACCATGCTTTACCCTCCAATGCGGCATGGCTAGACCCATCTTCTTTGCATCTTTTCACACTAAAAATTTACATGGACTTGCTTAGTAAGAATCAGCTCTTCAACTCCACAGTGGTTTGTTCCTATAAAAGGCAAGCGGTTACCCCCCCTCACTTTTCTTGAGCACAGACAAATATTACAACTACAAGTGGCTTTGTCAAAGAACTCTGTCAGACGCTGCCCCTTTTGCCCTTTTACCACTGGGACGTGTCAGGTCATAGTATTTTCAAAGCATTTCTCCTATGGAGCCTGTCATGGAAGAGGACAGTGGTGGTGGCTTTTCTAAGACCTGCTCCTTTGCCCCCGTATCTCACCAATCACTGAACTGAGACTAGCTGCTGGGTAATGATAGTTAGACTTTGTCATCTGCTGTATCCTGGCTACAGAATACAGAATTGACTTCTTCCTCCTCCTACCCTAGTTGTCAGTGAGATAGACTTTTCAATATTGGTGGTCGGCACGTTAAGTGAGCTGTCTTCTGAGGACTGTGTGAATGTTCTGAAAATGTTCTAGCAACCTTCTCTGAATACAGTCCAAGCTTCCTGATGCTTCAATAGCTCCTGAAAGCTTTATTAGTGCAATGGGGTTATTAGAATCAAGGAGTGCTAAGTCCATTTTCATTGAGCTTGAGTTACAATAAGTAACCACTGTTTCTTTATTGTTTGAGATTACAAGTCAGTTCCCTTTTTTACAAGGGAGAGGGAGTAAAAATTCGAATTTGAGGGTGTTTATTTGATTATGAAAATTACCACTGCTCTTCTGAGATGCCAGCCCTACTCAGAAACAATATAGAGGGGTTACAGAGCACCATGGCCCTTGTTCTCCGCTATTTTGTAGAACAGTATATACTTATTCTTTTTATTCATATATTTGTTATGGTCTGTTTTTGGTTTTGTCTTTTTTCATTGTTCTAACACACTGAAAAAACCCACCTGGAGAAGCTGTGCAACAGTTTAAAAAATCATCAGCGGTCAGTGGTTAAAGTTTAAGAAATTGCCTGTTAGAAAAGAGAGAGACTATTTTTAATGGACTCCACACGGTCTGTCTGTAAAAAGATTAAGCCTTTACT
Source organism: Xiphias gladius (assembly GCF_016859285.1). Classification (NCBI taxonomy): domain Eukaryota; kingdom Metazoa; phylum Chordata; class Actinopteri; order Istiophoriformes; family Xiphiidae; genus Xiphias; species Xiphias gladius. Next base: position 7,999,365 of record NC_053422.1, read on the forward strand.
GTCCTTCCCTACAGTGGAACACATAAAAGAAGTCATCTTCCCTGGGGCCATTTCACTGTTGAACAAAATGTACAGCCAATGACACTGACCAGACAGCATAGAATATGCAGCAGTGTTGTTTCTCTCACCAGTTCTAACATATGTGCTGGACGTTGTATACATCTGTACAGTATTCAACCTTTTTTCCCATCATGCTGTGTAATTTGTGTGGCTACATGGTGTGCTGTAAAATGCTGACATACAAAACATCCTTCTGGGGCATAATGATTTCTACTTCTGTTTGGTTACCCACATATAGAGATGGGTATTTACAGTCAAGTCATATAAGTAGAATCACAGGCAAGGACTGAACAAAGGAAAAGCAGATACAAGAACTGTTATATATGATATATTGTATACATCTACCTACCTATCTAGTGTTTTTGCAGCGGAGCGCCACATGCAAAGAAAATACAATGTTATTCAGCAACTCTAACACCTTGTCTGGACTGAAAACAACATGTCAGCTGCAAAACAGCAGCAGCCGTAGTGGCCTGTCAGTGTCTACAATACTCAGCATTTTAAATGCTTACAGCCCAATACACAATGCACTGTAGTTGCTTAAGAATGTGATTTAGAGTACAACAGAGTAAACTTAAATCCTACAAATATGATTTGGGTTGGAGTTAACACGCATAAATGTGAGTGAAGCGTGAGTTGTTTTGTGGCTAGTGTAGAGAGCTGCATTAATTAAAACTGAACTGCCTTAGTTCAATCAGATGAACGGGAGACAGAGGACTGAAAAATTGTGGTGGAAAAGTGTCAAATGTAGAGAGGGAGTTAGGGTAACGGATCTTATCTTTAAAAGCTTTTAGGCATAAATAACTGTTGTGAAACCTAGCAGCGATTCTTTCAACCTGTCCACTATAGGTTGACAGCACCACAGTTTTTTAGTAACACTGAAGTGCGAAAGGAGAGTGTGGGTCTGAGATCAAGGCCATAGCTGGTGGGATTGTGTCTCCACTGGGGAATTATTGCAATTTGTTTGGACTGACCTGACCGTAGGGTATAGCTTTGCTGACACAACAAGAATGTCTCGATTGTGCTTAAACTGTGTTCACCTTTCCCCAGAGTCCAGTGTTGTGGAATTCAGGATGTGGCTTGGCTCACTGGATTTAAAAATCCTTCCCGGCAGCAGTTAGAGCTGTCAGTTAATTTATCCCGGCATGATCAGATGATAAAATTCACATTGAAAAGACAGGTGTGACCGCAGTTGCAGTGATGTTACATAAAAAGGTAGCTGGTTAAGTCCCAGGAAAAGCCACTGTTGGTTGCAGGGGTGCATGGGAAAACTGCCCGCTGTGATGCACTGCTATATTTGCATTCCCCTTTTAAACATACTACGTACAAATCATACACATACACAAGCAATCAAAGTCTTCCACAGTAAGTCGTACACATTCCATGCACATACCTTACACTGTGCACATACAAGCTTACAGGCAAGTGCCAGTGAGGGCAAACGTAAATGTATGCACCATCAGCACCATCATTACTTCCTCAGTTACTCACACAAGCCAGAGTCATGCATGCAAATTTACTAAACACCCACATACATCCACACACACACACACTTATTGCCCATGCTTACACAATGTGAGACCTTTTATTACATGTAAGACAGACTGAGTGATGCCAGGCAACCAGTATTCACCCTCCTCTCTCAGGCAATCTATTCTTACCTAATTATTTTTTGGGGGGGGGCTTGAGACCTGCCTTAATTTGCCACTATGCAGTGTGCAATTAATCAAGGCCTCTGCTAACTGACAGCCTTAATGGATGCACTCAGCTCCTCTGTGATTGTCTGGTGGCTGCCTGTTTCTTCAGTGCGTAGCCTCAGAACTCAGACGAGCATATCCTTCAACAGTGGCTACACATACAAGGACACTTCCACTGAATTGAACGGTAGGGTGGAGTGCTGAATGAGTACATTCATCTTTGCTTACCCACACCGACCTCTCAGTTGTACCATGGTAATAACTGTGTTAGAAATATTAGCTTTTGATTCTTTATGATACTGAAATGCTGAGTGGATTGAGTTAAAACAATTCCAGTTTTTCCTTTTGTTTTGTTTTTCATTTGAGTAGAATTATGAAGGTTCTTAGATTATATAAAAGGGAGAAGGCAAGTGACATGGAGACAAAGGCAAGCATGGGTGCTTTTAAGGTTTTCCTTAAGAGTCGCTCGGCACTTAAAGTTTGTACTACAATGAGATAGAGCAAGAGTGAGGATGTTGCCTGAGGTGTAATGCAATGGCAGAGAAAAAAAAAAACTTTTCTGAAAAAGTCTGCATTCTCCAGAGGTCTGACCTCTGAGGATGTGATGGGGTGTTCTATAAAGCATTAGTTCTACACTTGAGGACATAATTCAAGTGCATTACACCTCCAGAGAGACCTTTTTATGTTGTAACTCGGGGTCAAGACATTGGGAATACAGTGCTCATCATGGCACTTAAGAATCACAACCTTTAGTGCACTGTAGTTTCTTCTGCCTCTCTCGCTATAGCTCTGATGAATTAGGTGGTTAATATACTTCACTATAGTACATGTTGCTTTGGTCCCAATGTTTGGTACAAGCACTGAGCTCTTTTTTCTATGCAGCCTCTTGAAGATTAACTTGCAGTTCGGTTTCAGTCAGCCACCAGATTGGTAATGTGTGTGGGAAAAGCACCTGTGGCTGTGTCTGCCTTGAGGACTCCCTGTATTCCACACTAAGCAGTATCTGAGGTCTTCAATTTCTGATTTCATGACCCATCTTTAAAGGGAACATAAAGACTTGGGAATCCTGATGATTAAGTGAGCCAGTCTCAGCTTAAATCCACCCCAAGATGCTTGTCACATGCAAATTCCGTTTCTCTTTCATTTTCTACTTTCATCCCTTTACTAAATGCAAATATTCATAAAAGAAACTTTAAAAGAAAATTTTAGAAAAAAAACATTAACAAATTAGTTATGTCCACTCAATAGGAATGAAGTTAAATATAAGAATCGTGCACTTGTTTTTAAGCACAGTTTCAGTCAGAATAGCTCTAAGGAATAAACGTATCCTTGTATGTGCCTCAGTGCACAATGCTGTGGACCAAGATAGAATCCCAGCCATAATTATCATTGTCTATTTCCATCATTGTTTCTGCTTTATGGCCCTATAGGCGACCACAAATGGCAAATTACTGAGAGTACATGAAGATGAGCTGTTGTAATGAAAGCACAAACAGTGCCAAAGATGAAAGATGGGTGGAAACAAAACTGCCAATGTGATGATGCACCACAGAGCTGGGTGAAAAGAGGACAGAATTCACGAAAGGACCACTGACTTTGTTGGTTTGACAGGAGTGCTGAGGAGTGCATTTCAACTCGCAATGAAAGTTTTTTACATGGGAAACCACAGAATGACAGGGGGCCTAACTAGGTCCTCCAAGCACTGTGCCGAACTCTCTTTCTCCCTATCAATCTCTCCATCAGGACCCCTCAGGAGTTTTACAGAGATGCGACTTTGGATCACTTTGCAGCATTTGACACAAATTAATAGCATGACCTAATGTTAATTAAAACGGCATTCTTTGTATCTATAAATAATGCGAGAATGTTACATCAGCAACTTTACAAACTTTACAAAGAGTGGTGGAAAAAGGTGCAATATATTAGTAAGCTACGGTTGTGCAAAATGGATTTGTGCCACCTAAAATCCAGTCTATATAACGAAAAACTCAACATTTAATTTCCCTCTGATGTTCTGTCAAGACCGGTTAATTGCTCCTGTGCTGAATAGACATCCAGGGATTGTAATTATGTGAAATCATGTGAATTATTCTTCAGGCTATTTAAATATCCGGCAACTGTGTCATTCTCTTATTGTTTTCCTGTTTATGAATAGGACGTTTCCTGGCAATGAATACCCAATGAGAGTTTAGCCTTAGAGTTATTGTGTACCACAGCGCTTGACCCGTAGAATAAATATGATCGAATGCCTATGGAATTTTGGCTGTTGCTGAAGGCCATTGGTGTTTACTTGAATGACTCATACACCTGCTATTGGAGCCATTTTTAAATATACTTTTTTTTTTTAAATTTACCTCCTAAAGTGTGGTTATGTCTTTTGTGTTTATTTGTATCTATTGCTACAGTTATTGGGAGTATAAAGTGACTGCCATATATTGACTTTACTTACCTTTATATGATGAAGTTATCCAAGAACTGAATTAAGCTTTAATATAAAAATATATATATATATATATATATGAAAATATGCACCAGATGGCATTTTCAAATCCAACTGCAAAAACATTGCTTGAGATACCAGTGACCAGAAAATTACAGAAAGTACCCCTCCCAACAATGTTTGCCCCGACCTTTGTGGTCTCTCACCCAAATAGAGAGTGTACATTGGTGGAAAAGCCCCAGGGTTATGGTGATACGAATGGCCAAGTACTGACCTTTGACTCCTCTGCGCTTTACCCCCGACTGTGAATAAATGACTCTAAAGGGCCCCATCCCCAAGGATTAATGTGCTCAGCAAGGCTTCAAGCTGCTCACAGAGAGCAGACAGAGTGAACAATGTGCCATTGACTCAGTACAGTACAGTGATACAGTGACAGTAAATGTTGGAACGGCTCCGGTAGGAATCCTGTTTCTTTTGTCATTCAGACATCAGCTCTGTGTTAAGGGCAATAGAGGTACCACAGTTGATGCCAAGGTGAGATTAAGCACAATGAGCAGAACTGTGAAGTAATGAAACATATTAATCAAGTTGGATAATTGCTACCTGCACATTTTTACTCAAATAAGGGGGAACAGTTGAAGTTACAAGTGATCAAGTAAATTAGTAGGTCACAAAAGGACACAATTATGAATTTGTGCATGCTCTGAAATCTACATTCATAACCTAGACCCTTTCCAACACAGTATTAACTATCAAGGTGAAAGGCAGTTCTCTCAAAACCTAGGGTAATACTTATCAATACTTGTCATAAAGGAATAGTTTGACATTTTCACTTACTGACTTAGCTTAGAACAAAGGCTGAAAATGGGAAACAGCTAACCTGGCTCTTTGTGCTAAGCTATCGGCTGCTAGTCCCATCTTCATATTTACTTCATAAACAATAGGGTGAGTGTTATTAATCCTCTCATCTAACTTTCAGCAAGAAAGTGTTTAGAGATACTCCAGAGATACAATATCTTATAGTCATGTCATGACACATGGCAGTTCATAATCATATTAACAATAACAATTTTTCAATATTAGGATTAAACATCACAATTTTTTCCTTTATTGTCACTAAATGATTACAGCACACTCACTACTTTTACTCATTAATTAATTTATTTTTTCCATACTTCCTTATACCTGTTCAGAGTCACAAAGACCAGGGACATCTCCCACCAAATACTGGATAAGCAGGGCAGCAGTTCAGGACAAGGGCAAGTCAGCCTCGGAACAACCACAAATAGGCCGACAAGCTCACATTTCATGGATGGAAAACTGGAAACTCACCTACATTTACAGCTGCCCGTACAAAAAACATTAGAGAATTTTCGGTATGTGTGCACGATACAGCTGATAAATTTGAGGTCTAACAGAAGGTGATCCATAGGGCAAAATATTTTATACTTAATTTTAGTCAATGATGTATCTCGGAACCACAGCTGTTTCAAGGCACATCAAACTTCAGAATTGCTTCTTCACAACTGAAATGTGAATAGCTGGAAGGAAACCAACTGGATTTTGAACATGAAATAATTTTGGTGTAAAATAGCTATTGTCTGTTTTCTTCTGCATTTTGCCATCTATCATCTGCCCAATGTCTGCCTGTTATTGTCAGATTTAATTCCAAACAAAATGGATGCGCTTGATATGCTTTCATATTCTGATACATTTTCCACCAGGAAGATAAATAGTCCAGATATGTTTGTGCTTGTACAAGCATTTTGCAGGGCTAGCACATTTGTCAAGCACTGCTGACACTGTTGTGGAGGAGTCCTCATGGATCACTTGGTATCCAGGAAGAACGTAGGCCAGAATAGACAGGCGGAGTCATTTTAAATGGAGATGCCACTCTCACATGCCTTTAAATAGAGCATCGGACGACCTATGTTGAACCACATAGAACATATTATATGTATTATCAGCCCCAGTGCGTGTGTGTGTGTGTGTGTGTGTGTGTGTGTGTGTGTGTGTTAGCTGGTTTCCACCCACAAGGGGAGCCACAGTGCCAGGGGTGAATTATGGCGTGTCAGCAGAGTTTTTTCTTAGTTTTATGTGAGTTGAATATGAATCTCCCCCCTCTTCTCTCCTGCTCTCTCTCTCAATGCTGGTAAAGTAAGACCCTCAGAAGTTGAGAGCATTGTTTAACTGTAGGGCCTAATTAAGCACAAGGTGAAAATCAGAGAGGGAGCTGGGAGGAGGGAGGGATATAAGCAGAATAAAGGCTGGGGTGTGGAGGTGAAAGCTTTGGCCCATAGCACAGAACATAATCCTACTGTTGCTTTCTATGCGTTTCAAAAGCTGTGGCATCACAATCGCCAGCTTGTGATTCTGTTTTTCTTCAACTTGAAGTCCTAGTTTGTATTCCTGTCCACTGCCTGATCAGAAACCCCCAATGGGCGGACCTCTGCAGCCATCACTCCAGCAGTAAGGCTGGTTGAAGTAAATTAAATCAGAGCCAAGTGAAGCGGCAGAGTTGGGTGGGAGGTAATGGTCACCCATCTTCAGCTAGAATTGTGGAGTGTCCTGTCCAATGAAAAAGCAGAAGTGATGCACTGTCTCGGAACAGCACAGGCAAATAGTTAAGGAGGACGAGGGCAACATCCCGTTAAATTGAATGGGAAAGATCTTTAAGGCAGGGCGCGGCTCTCAGGCAGTGGCCAGAGCCTATAATTTCAACCTCTACTAATCACATAAATGCCACCGAGTGCCGACAGCACCTGAAAATGATTTTTTCATAATATTTTCTAATCTCAGTTGGTAATATTTTGTTGATTTGTTGTACTTCTACAATCGGTCATAAAATACCTAATCAGACTTGCTGATTTAATGAGAAAGCACAGTGCTCGCTAAAAGGAAAAGGTGATTTTTCTACGATGGATCTATATATCATGTGTGCAGTATTACATTATATGAAATATATATGATCCAACATTTAAATTAGATCATAAAGTCAGCCCTGGACTTAAGATGCCTGCTTTCGTTTTGTTTATTAAATAAAATTAATTTCGTCTTTTGGAAAAAAAAAAAAAAAACTTTCTGTTGACTCTCCAGTACAAGAGGACAACTCATGAAACTCAACAATTATGAACATTCGTCATTTTCGGTATTGCATTATTGCTACAGGGAACTAAACTGAAAATAATACAGATCCGAAATTGTTTGGCTCTTTACCCTAGTTACAGCAGGAGTGAACGTGCAATAGGACGTACCTCTGACAGTTGCTTCTGAGAGCATCTGCTGCAGTTCAGTCTCAGCCCTTAGTAACTTTTCAATTTATATAGATGAAACACAAGGAATGCAAACATTTATAGCCGCTTCATGCATAGGTTAACAAGGAATTGACGTCTCAATCAAATGCATTTTGGGGGTACTTTATGATAGATTATCGTATAACTATGCATACAATCTATAGTTCAATCAATCACTGTCAAGTCTGAAATAATGTTTACTGTTAGCTCATTTACATTATCCAGGGTGCTGTTACACTGACTGTGATAAAGCACTACTGATCATTTCACATGGCATACTACATTTGCATTTTGATGTAAAGTATTTGGCTCATACCTTTATCTCCTTACAGTGGGTAATATTGATCCTACAGTTGGCAGTCTAGTTTAGAAATCTTTGTCTGTGCATATATTTGTTTTACTCTTAAGTGGAAGACAAAAACTTTCCCTCTTGTCAATTCATGCAGAGGCTCAAAATGTGTAGCCCTACCATTCTGCAGTTCAGTCGGAACCATCATTTCTTGGCTAACTGGACATCAAGTCTTCATGCAGTTCACCTCAATGTGGAGAAAAAAACACCACACCCTACCTTAGAATTCTCTTATACTACTATGATGAGAAAGCTTTTCGGGACAAACTTTCACAACAGAACTCCTTAACATTTGAAGGTTTTTGAGTTTCCTCCGTGTCACAGTGACATATTGATTACATCTTTCACTTCTGACCTAATCTCATCTCTAGGAGTGAATATTGCACAATTTTCCCTGCCACAGCTGATGGAATCACATTCAGCAGGGCCACTAAGACAGGCAAATTGAGGCTCATTTTGTCTGGGTTTATATTACAATATGTTATGATCCCAAAGCTGTCAGGGGGAAACGAGATCCACTGCATCCACTGCTTAATGTTTAGAGTGCTGGAAAGTCTTTAAAAGTGCAAGGTCTAGGTGCACAATAAAAAAAAAAATGGTGAGGCGCATATTTTTGTATGTGCCAATGCAGAAAGAACTCTTTACATTACACTTATACTTTACATTTTTAATAAATAGCAGATCTAAAGCACTTTTAACAATGGTTGCATTAGCACTTAAATCAAAGAGTTCTGTGATATGAAAAGAAAAAGTGCTTTAAAATAATTTTAAAGAGTAAACTACAGTCTGAAACCTCTTTTAGCAGTTTAATGGCGTGACATTAAAGGCCCTGAAAACCTATTTTCTCATTCACCAATTTGCTATAATCAGTGGGTCCATGAAAACCAAATTTTCTGCTAAAATTACAACAGTTGTGCCTATTTCACATGAGGGATTTTTTGTGTTTTATCTATGCTTTTATTACTGATTTGAAGCAGACAGTGTTTAGTTGGGGAAAAAAATGACTTAATGATCAAACTGCACCCACACAGGTCTGATGAAGCAGATTAGTTGAGTTTTAAATGTTAAAATCATAAAATGATACCTAAGGTGTTTATTTTCCAAATTCTGTCTTTGATTGTTGCATATTTAGTCACGCATATCTAAGGTTATAGAGAAATACCCAAGATTTCTTTTACCAAGGGGGACCAGGGGATTTAATTAGCTCACCAGTGTATTTGCGAGCGATATAAACCCTGATTTGGTAAGGAGTTGGGGCATGGTGAAGGGCAGAAGATTAAGGGTCAAGATGGACTTGGAATGATGTGATTTTTGTCAGTTATGGCATGTGTCACAAGAATCTGCTGTTCTTGCTTTCACAAAATTGTGAGGGAATTTTCTTTTCTGACTGGAAGGAGGATGTGTTGGGACCATCAAGTCTGAGGGGTTTCTAGGAAGGAAAAAAAAAACAGATGGTCAGTGGACTGAAGCATTCTGGATGAGCTGTAAGGGTCAAAAGGTCAACGCAAATACGCGAATAATGAGAACAGGGGTCTAGCCTGGAGCTGACAAGAGCATGGACTAGGAGCTGATTAGGGAAAGTGGCCAGGACAGTGGCTACTATCTTGTATGATGGTAGGTTGTTGAAAATCACAGATTGGAAGGGTGTTACTGTAGTTGCATCCTTATACAGGACAGGAAGTCACGGGGAGGAAGGAAGTCATTTTCACCTCTAGCTTGTTGGAGAACATCTACCTGGAGATGTCAGTTAGGCATGCAGAGATGCGTTCTTGAAACTGACCGTGTGAGACATGATAACTAAGGCACAGTATTGCAAAGTGAAAATAGGAGGGGGCTGAAGACTGAGCCCTGAAGCATGTTTTGCCTAGGCTGCACACTTATATGCCAGCATTTGTGTGTCTGTCAGTATGTGCGTATGTGAGCCCATATTGTATATCAAGGTGATATTGGCATCTGATATTAGTCTCCGAGTGTCACACGTAATGGAGATGAAGACATGTTGTTCCACAACAACTTTTGGGGTCTATAAAATCTGCAGTGAACCGCGGGAGGAGTGGGGGTGGCAAAGTTGAAAAATGTCAACTGAGCACCTGCACAGAATATAAACTTCCTGCAGCATTATTTAAGACATTTTGGGTTTGGATTTGAAATACCCTATGAAGGTGTTGTGATTTTGATTCCACTGTACCAAATGTCACTTCTCTTTTTTCCATCTCCACTGGATATTTAGACTAACAGTTACAGAACATCCCTTTGCTTTGTAATAAAGGCTTTCCTCAGTTTTCTCTGGGTGCTGAAAGGAGTCTAATTCTTAATACATGACTGAAGAATAACTTTTCATGTGGCTAATCTGTTCTTAGATTCTTCTAACGTCACTAGCTGAATGCCAGTGGGCAAATTAGGGAAATTGTTCTGTGGAAATTGTGAGAACAGTTTACTGACTATAACCAGCATAAGTCTACCAGGTATTCTGTGAGTTGCCTTTTTTTACTGTGCCAAAATCCAGAACAATAATCGATGGAAATGCCTCCCAGAGGATCTGAGAAAAGCTCAAAATTGATCTTTTTGGCCTGGCAGTATTTATACTTTCATCATTTATTGTTCAAGTGTTTCTTGTGATTATTATTCATACTTTAAAGTTACTTAACATTTTCATTTTCGCTCCATCCTTTTATGTGGATATCATTTTCTGCTTTGTATTTCTATATGATGATGATAGTTCTGCTGTTATTATCTTTTTTTTTTTCTAGATGTGAGATAGGTGGATAATTTCTGGGCCAGCTCTTGATATATAAAAACCAGACATAGCTGCCATTGCCCTCAAAATAAGAGATGACTAATCTAATATCTGATATGATTCACAGTGAGGCTTATCTGATATAAAACATGGGATGGTCTGATAAACAGTCTGCTGAAGCTTTCAGATACAAAATATATTTGTATTCGGTAAGTGCTATGCGAAGGCAACTGGACTTGCTTGAAGTTTTAGAAGAAGTTTCGCCTCTCATCCGAAAGGCTTCTTCAGAACTGAAGTAAAAAAAGATAATAACAGCAGAACTATCACCATCATATAGAAATACAAAGCAGAAAATGATATCCACATAAACAAATGGAGTGAAAATGAAATGTTCAGTAACTTTAAAGTATGAATAATAATCAAAAGAAACACTTGAACAATAAATGATGAAAGTATAAATACTGCCAGGCCAAAAAAAATCAATTTTGAGCTTTCTTTTCTCAGATCCTCTGGGAGGCATTTCCATCGGTTATTGTTCTGGATTTTGGCACAGTAAAAAAAGGCAACTCACAGAATACCTGGTAGACTTGTGTTGGTTATAGTCTGACGAAGCCTTTCGGATGAGAGGCAAATCTTCTTGAAGAACTTCAAACAAGTCTGGATGACTGAGAATCGTCACAGACATGTTACATGTGTATTGTAGATAATGTCCTGTTGGTGTAATATACTATACCTATTAGTATTATACTGTAGTGCATAGATACATACTAGAAAGTTTTTATTGTCCCAGGGGGGAAAATTGTTTTCACAGCCTGGACATGTTCACATCTCTCAGGAAAAAACATACAATCATAAATCAAGTACAAGTAAGTTCTGTTTCTAAAAAAAAATAAATTTTAAGTTCAAATTCATTTTTTCATTTCTAGGCTACAGATTTTGTCTGTAACAAAGGGTTTTGATTTTTCATCCACTTGATTGCCTGGGATTGAATGTCAAGTATAGCCACATCTAACCCATAAATGTAGATATATTTTCCGACTGTTCTCCTAAGAAAAATGACCGAATCAGTCTTCTCAGCAATTACCTGAAAACTACATATGTTTAAGTTCAATTGACAAAGCCCTCGAGCATCTGAAGGCATTATGACTGTTGTCTGTCAGAAGCAAAGGAGGATTTTTTTAACCAGCGTTGACTGTGGCTGTGGCTCAGGAGGTACAGCGGGTCGTCCACTAATCCCAGGTTGGTTTGCGGTTCGTTTCCAAGCTCCTACTGTCCACAGGTTGAAGTTTCCTTGGGCAAAACACCGAAACCCAAATTGTTCCTAATGGTCAGACCCGCACGTTGCATGGCAGATCACTGTTATCTTTGTCTTTGTGTGTGTGTGTGTGTGTGTGTGTGTGTGTGTGTGTGTGTGTGTGTGTGTGTGTGTGTGTGTGTGTGTGTGTGTGTGTGTGTGTGTGTGTGTGTGTGTGTGAGTGAATGTTTAAATGAGTGGCAAACTGTAACCCTTTGAATAAATGTCCTATATAAATGCAGCCACTTAACCATGAGCACAATTGTCTCCTGACAGTAACCGAGTGTATTATCTTAATCATGACAACAAGAGTCCCCTGACCTTAAAGTAGTCATTTTAATTCCATTCACAATGTTTCCCTAACTCCAAATTTAACCAAACTTTATATAGCTTGATTAGATTGAGTTTACTTTCTAAAGTTATTTGTAACAACTGTTTTACACCGGAACTATGTTTTAGGTGTCAATCAGAAACTTAATGTGACCATGGCATAATATAACATAATGCATAACTTATTTACACTTGTTTGGAGATCATTTGTCTTCCAGTTTGTCAGTTAGCTTGTATAATTCTGCAATCCATGTACCCACACCACCTCCATTGAAGGACATGAGAACTTGGCTCCTTGCGCTCCCCATCCAAGCCTCATCATTTATCATTCAGATCTTCACACCAGAAAATGGGCTTTTAATTATTTATTTTCTGGCTGTGTCCTGGGTAATTTGGGTGCAAGACCTTGTGGTAATTTACAAGAAGGCCTCTATGGATGATAAATGTTCTGTCCTGGTGATATGATTGGAACCTTTACTGTCTTCCTCCACCTGTCTGTTCTTTTTTAGTTTACCACCAGTTACCAGTTTCGCAAAAAAAAAAAAAAAAAAAAATCTTTCTGGGTATTTTTAGTGCTCTCTTCCTTATACACCAGTACAGGTGATGCATTTTAAAGATGAATTTGAATTTGAATTACCCAACCTCCTGCCATGTTACTGTATGTCTCACCACAAAACCTATTTTGAAGCAGATACATATCAAATTACAGGAGCAAGACGCCATCGAGATGGCTTTTAAAGAACAGGTTTTTTTCATTATTTAGTTTCATAGTCTGACCTCCTTCCTGAATAATCAAGTTTTCCTAACAGGTGCAGTACAAGCATGAATCTGAAACAAATACACTTTCAGGAATAAAGTCTAATTTTGAATTTTTGAAACACTTAACCTGGTTTAAATTGCCCAGCTGTCCTACAATTGCCTATGGTCTCTGAACACACACTAAGTTAATCTTCCATTCATGAATCTGAATTAAAAAAGAAAAAAGAAAAAAAACTATTTTTTTTCAGCAACAACAGTGACATCCCTGCTCATCACATGAGAAGAAAATCGCTATTTAAACAAATTATACTAATGTCTGTAACATTAGATTGAAATGGGAGAACATTTACATTACAACAGATTGCTAATGAGCACATTCTGTGTTGAATGACAAAACATAGATCGATGAAATTACTCTAGTTGCATTATGCCAACTCACTTCTCTGTGAGAAACAAAACCATACAAGGTGACGCACATACTTAAAGACAAAGCATAATTCCCTGCAATATATTGGGATTTCTTCCCATCATTTGGCAAAACAGTCCCCACAGAGATCAGCAGCGCTAAAATGTCACAGAGGAGCTAAGATTAAAGGCCACAGGCCTGTGAGTTCACACAGTTTTCTGTCTTTTCTCTCCATTCCTGTTCTCTTCATTTTGTGCGGAGGCACCATCATGTGTGCGCTGTGGTTTGATTAAGAGCTCCCCAGGGTTTGGCAGAGGGAAGAGAATGTGTTTACTACAACACTTTTATGCTATATACAATGTTCAGTTTGTGGTCTTGATTGAGCCCAGTAGGCCTATCGAGATTGCAGCCTCTGCTCTCTCCAAACCTCTGGGGGTTAATTAAACAGACTAGGTAACTAGCTAGGAGCCTCCGATTGCATTAGCAGACAAACAGACCTATTGAATCTTCTTTGTCTGTGTTCTGCTCGTATGAGATAATTTTCACAAAGTTCAACAGATTTTGCCTTGAAAATGCATAAAAAACTAAAACTAAGAAAAAGTAATTTTTCCTCTGTGCATGAAGAATGTCCAGCCAGTCGGTAGTAGCGCTGTAGTTTCCTGCAGCTGCGTTGCTCTGATTTGTTGTCTGAGATAGAGGCAAACACACAGGATGAAGATGAAGATTCTGTTTTTTAAGGGATTGCCTTTTGGCTTGGTTCTCCTTTTTCTGCAGCACAGCAGTATCGGTAGGCTACTCTCTGAATGACTGGTAAGACACCTTTACTTGAAATCTGTATTGAAAATGGATCATTAAACACATGTCTCAAATCTGTCAGGATTATTAAGGTTAATTTATGTCAGCACTATTTTTGTTAGATATTCATATTGCGGAATTGTTCATCTCAGAAGAATACCTAGCATGGATTAATTTGTGAATTGATAATCTCCAACTGGAAAAGGGAAAAGGGGAGGCAGAGGGAGTCATATCTGTATTTATTTCAGTGTAATCCTCTTTAATTTAGTCAACTCAATTTATTTATTTTTTAATTTTTCGTATGATGAGTGTGCACATGTCTGCATTCAGTCAGTTGGTACAAACATTTAGAAGGCCTAATTTAGATGCTTGGGGTTGTGTCATTTCTGGTTTATATTTTTCATATAACTTGTGAAATATATTCTATAGCTTTTATAATCTGAAAAACTTAAAGTAGGATTTGGGATTTTTTTCTCCCCTTGCTGCCTGGAATAGTTTATCTGTGTCACACCGAGAGTGCCTCTGCCTTCAGACAAATTATTATTTTCGACTCTGACACAGATTGGAGTAAATCCATGTCATCCCATAAAATCAGCACCAGCTCCACGAAACTTTACAGAACTATCGTGATGCCAGTTGCCCTTTGTGGAAAATCAGAACAGCTTGCATCTTTCTGACTTGCCTTACTGCGCTACATCCATCTTACAATAGAACTTTTGTGCATACGGCCTGGCCTATTATCCTATTACTCATCTGCTCCACATGAGAAAATGAGTAATAGGATGTTGCAGCATTGGAGAATGGTAAACTGAGTGATGAATGTGTCATTTCTACATAATCCCCCAAAATAACATGAATACATAACCTGTCACCTGCAATCCTTGTGTTACTATCGTGTCAAACTCACACTTGTTACCATTTCACTCTCATGCACTTAAAGAAAAAGCTACAGATAGGAGCTACGTGCCTTATGAAACAAACAAAAAATAAATAAAAATCTGACCCCACAGCAAAACAAAGAGCTTTGCAGGGGCATCTTACACACATTGCTTCTGACAGGGCCATACTTCAGGTTTAGTCTTCCTCTGCTCAGATGGTGTGGAAATCTGAGCCATTATTGTCTTCAGCAGTGAGGTGTACATGTAATGAGCATACAGTGCTAGTCTGAGAGGTTTCACCAAAGTGCTGAGACTTAAGGAAAAGAGGAGCATGATTCATCTTGTTTGTAAAGCGAGCCTTTATTAGGGGCAGAGGAAGAAAAAGGCCTTGGCTATAGCTCTTCTACCGAGAGGCTCTGTAATTGCTTTCGGCCGCACCTTGAGAATCTGATGAGTCAAGTCAAGACTTTTGTTTGAGTGACTGAGCAAAAAAGGAGCTCTTGTAGCGAAATTGGATTATCACAGCATCACTGTGGAAACACAAAAGTGAAGGCCATGGGGTGTGAGCAAGCTTTAAACCTTTAGACATAAGGATTCCTAAATTTTGTTCACATAATTGCCCTCATATGCATTAATGAGAGGGGAAAAAAAATGCCTGGGCCTGCAGTTAATTGATGGTTTTTGAGTTTCTAAAAGCGATACACACCCGGCTCACATTTACCATCAACTGTGATAACAGCTCTTACAAGGTATTGCATTGCACATCTGAAGCCACAGCTCACAATTTTTTTTGTCTTTTTCTGGGTTAATCTTTTATTCACGTCAAATGCAATTTTAATAAGTATCATCTTCACATAGAGGGGTAACCTGATATTGTTACTGCTGATATGTGTTGTCTTAGCAAAGCTAACAGATGAGATTTTGTTTGTAAAGCTATTGACTAACAAGGTATAAAAGTAATTCAAATACTCATGTATATTTTATGCTAAATTGTCCGGTTAACTCGTATAGTATACAAGGTTACTTGACGCCTCAGACTGATGTCACATTTTTCTGCCCATCAGTGGCATTAACACAGTATCCATAACACGGATGTTAAACATATGTAATGCATCCCTTTGAAAGCTTTTTTTTTGAGGAATGAAAACAACCTCTGTTATACCAGACCAAATGTCCAAGTCTTCCACGGGTCTGCAACAACAGGAGACACTGCTTAACAGTCCTTTGTACTTCTGATGAGGCATTACCATAACTCTAACACGCCCCCTGCACAAAATGTACCACATCAAAGCAAGTTACGCTCACCACTGAACTGTAAAATCCCTTTATGTTTTCGTCTTTGTTATATCTACAGATGGTTGTCCTATCTCGCACTTCTGACTTTATGATCACACAAGCTCCGTGATTGTGCTGTTTTGACTCGGTCCTCTTTAATTACAACTAATTTCCATAATGCCCCCTCACTTTCTCTCGCGCCATCGCACTCCATACCCTTCTAAAATGTGCACCCAACATTCACCAACGTGAAGCATGCAACCAACTAGTAAAAATAGACTTCTGTATGGAAAGACACAGGCAGCTCTCTACTCCTATTAAAGCAGAACGGAGTGTACTGTATCTGTCGAAAGAAGATAGGTTTGAAGTGTCTTCATGAGACCCTTTGGATATCGTGGATCCTATAATGGGCCCCATGGGCTTTGTCATACATGATATATATCAAATTAATTGTCACATGGAAAAAATGGTGTCCAGTGGCCAAGACAAACCCACACATCATCTTCATATTGCTGGGAAAGAAACTTGTCCAACTGTCTGAAGTGAAAGATAAAACCACTGCCATTTGACCAGTCAGACGTCTGTTTGGAAAAGCAGAGTGTTTTTTTTCTGTCCTTTTCTGAACCACCTTGTTTTTGCAAATAGGGTGCCAGAAATTGACTGTAACCCTCATTCTAAATCACCTTTAAATTTCCCTTGAACGCACTCATTTTCTCCGCTGAAACACATAAATCCCCTAAATACTGGAGCACAATCAGTTAGGCATATGCACCTTGACATTGGTGCAGTGTGGTCATGGTCAATGGAAGAGGTTATGTTTCTTCATGTCATCCCAGAAACATCTGTAACAGGGTTGAGATAAAAGGTAGACAAACGGTTGCTCTGACCAAAGTAATAAAATGTCAGGGAATTTCCCTAAAGAGGATTTGTTTTGCAAACCAAAATCACGTGTGACAGAGGCTATGACGCTGCATTTAAGATGTAAACATCAAGGTATCCCTGACATATATAAACCATAATCTCTTTAAAATCTTAATCATAATTTTCTGGACAAAAACATTCAATCTCAATTATTCCATGTAATAACAACTGAGGATATGTTTGCTCACCCTTTGGGGGGATGCGGGCCATGTGTACCACATGGACATTCAGTAATTAATTTTTGGAAGTCCTACCTATTCAGACCATCTGGACTGTAATTAGGCCACAGTAGTGCCCTCTAGCTGAGAGTCATCATTTACACCCCAGCCCCGGCCAGATTGGAAGCAATAACCTTTTCCCCTGAACTTTTCCACCGTCATGACACAGCATCCTTGGAAGTAACCCTAAGGGGCACCTTGGAACAAGTAGAGCATTGCAGTGCTGCAGTTTTTGTGTCCACTCGCACTGAAACCTTAATGAAAATGGTTGAAAAGGGGTCAATAATAACACCAATTGCCATTCAAGATTATGCAATTATGCGTCGCTAGAAGTATATGATTTGGGTGTACTGGTTAAAGAAGAGGCACAAACTGCGATGTATGCATGAAATCCAGTCCCATTACATTACTAGTTTAAAACCAACAATACCAGTTACATGAGCCTCAAATTGTGCACAACTCTGCACCCCAGGTGTTTTCCCACAACAACCTGACCCTGGCTTTCTTTTTAAGTGGTGGCCAATTATCATTACTTTATTTTATGATAGCACTTATTACTTACATGCTTGCTCCTGAATGTATTAGTGGCCTTTTACCTTCCTACTGTCCTTAGACCCCTGTTGGGTCTGCCATTTTAGTTCATTTTGCTGCCTCAAAATCCAGATTAAAAACAAAGGGTGACAAAGCTCTCACTGTAGCGGGGACTCGGATGAAATAACTTGCCTCAATAGCCGTTTTTTACTTATATGGTAGAGCTGTGTTGCTGTACAACTGGACACAATGATACTATCTTATTAATGTCTTTATGTTTCATCCATGACTTTGTCACAATTTACTGCCTCATTCCAATTATACTGTTGTTTTTAAATATGCTGTGTCCTGTCATTACATTATCACTATTGTTGTGTGGTTGTTGTATCAGCTACTGCTAGCATTAGTTAGACTGGGGGCCTTAGAGTTTGCAAGCTGATTATAGGTTCATTCCAGGTTCTCACCTCATGATGGGGCCTGCGAGGCATCTTAAATGATTAAGGTCTGGGCCATCTAGCAATGAAAAATTAGTCACTCCCAGTACAGTTACGTCTATTCCTTGCGTATATTTTATAATTTTTTTATTTGCAATGTTCATCGAGATTATTAAAAAAAGCTAAGATACTAGAGGTTAAAAAATGTGACGAAATTTGTAAAATATTTTCTGCAGTATTTTGTGGGAAAGATATACTTTTGATACACAGCCTAAGAGGGAATTTTTCTGTATCTCAGGAATATTTGCCCTCAGAACTTGGCCCTGAAATTACAGAGTCCATTCATCTCTATATTTGGTCAGTGACATATTCCTGAGCATTTTGGAGCCCCTGCAAGATTTGTTCATAGGTCAGTATTTGAAGTTGCTTGCAATGCAAACTTGGCCAGAGTGTAAGAGGTTGGCAGAATATCTCAAGTGTAAATCGGTCTGTGTCACTATTATTCAGAATCTGTTTGAATCCATTATGTTATGCGAATAAACAGGCGTAAATAAATAGTGTGTCTATGGGGAACACTGATATTGTCAGCAGACACCAGCAGATGGATTGTGAGGTTTAGTAAGGGTTTGGCCAGACAGAGCTCTAAGGTGTGGTTTCCTTATAAAACAGCTGCCATGGAAGATAAACTCAGAATTTAGGATCCATATCCCTCCTCAGTAGCTCTTTACACTTTGAATACTGCATCCTTTAATTTCCAATGCATCCATGTGGTTGACATAAATGTTTCTAAAACATTCCTTAACCACAAATACAGTAAATGACATACAAACCTAAACATGAATAATCATTCTGGACAAATATAATAAATGGCAGTGGTTTAGGGAATGCAGTGTGGACAGCAGTTTGAGAAAGTGTCTTAGAAATATTTTAGAGTTGTGCGAGGAGTATAATAAGATTTTCAAGGGGCAGTCCATAGAGCAACTGATTAATCCAAAGATTAATTTAATCTGTTTTCATAATAAAACATTATTAGCCGTTCCCTCCTCTAAGCGTTACCTTTCAGCCTCTTAAAGGATTATACACTTCCCAATCACTTACCTGGAAGCAGTCGAGAAAGTCATTAAGTGAAGTAGACAATGTCAGTGTTCAGGATGCTGAAAACGATGGGAGAATTGGTGAAGTGCCATGAGAAATGGCCGTGTTAATGATTTCACTGCAAGAAGGTCTGTCTGCGGTAGAGTCAGTTTGGGGCTTATCTTCAATAAACAGGCCCTTGATGTAACCTGCCCCAGGTCTCCAGGTGGCAACAAACTTTTAAAGTGAGGAATTGGTTCTGAGAAGCCAAAAAAAAAAAAAAAAAAATCCACAATGCAACTACTGTATAAAGACAGGGCTGCTGAGGTGTGTGAATCCAAAGCTTTTTCCTTTGCCAAAAAATCAGTCAATTGTAAATTATTTTTTTTTTTACATAACCCCCCTAGACAGCCTACATTTGTTTTTTTTACATTGTGTGACCAAGATACACACTGAGCGAGACATTTTATAGTCGACAAATAAACCTGTCTGTGCTCTCTGTTGGACAACAATGCAATGCAGAGGATTACCTCAAACCTAGTTTGGCATTTCTGTATCGCATTTTCTTGTTAGTTATCAGCCCACACACACAGTAAATCACTAAGGATTTCTACAATTAGCTAGGATTGGTTGATTTATCGGTCCAGATCTGTTTCTTAGACTTTACCAATAACATGCTCCTTGGTGGATGATGTAAATCACATTCCCTGTCATGTTGATTGAGTGCTGAAATTGCTCGGAAGTTACTACTTAACTTGAAAAATGTACAGTTTAATTATTTTTTACGTCAGAAAAACGTACCCTCACTCAAGTACAATAAGCTCTTATATCTGATCTAATAGAATAAAACTTTCACATAATGTCATTTAGCTAGGCTGTTCCAGGCCAGCGTGTTACTGAGAGTAAAATACAAGTGTGTTTACAGTGATGCTGGCATTTGACACCGTTATTAGAATTATTTGATGGAGCTCTTGTAAACACATAGGGTGACATCCTACCCGATTCTGCTGGATTTACAAACATTGCAGCTACAGAGGGGAAGTCACCAAAGCGCTCGCCTCATATCAAGCTGCAAGTACCGTCAGAACTGGTTTGATGGTATTTAACTTAAGTAGCTTTTATTTGTAACAACGTAATTCTATTAAAAGGCAGATAAAATGCATTTGTAATGCTGTTTCACTTACTATATATAATATACTATATTTTCTACTTTTAGTTCATGGTGTACTAGCTCCTTCAGTAGAAGAAATTCTGGTGCGTGATAAATTCTACACCAAAATGGAGAAAGAAGCATGTTTTTTGTTTATCTTGTTCTACAGACCAAACGAAAACAAAAAATGTCAAATTGTCTCTCACAGTAAACAAGCTATAGACTTCACATCAAGGGTAAATAGTAGTTTTTTCTGACTCTGTGGCTCAATTCAATTCAGTTCTTTGTTTTGTGTCAGAAAGTGAATATTGTTCTGGCTGACCTTGCATCAAATGATGACAACTATTGATTCTCAACATGTCTTGTTCAAGTTATGTCTGTTTGATTCATATTTACTGAATGTTTGTAATGGGTTGATTGGATCTACAGTAAATTAAATACTGACGCTTTGAGGTACACATCAAATATTCCAGTCACTGTAGCTACCTAGAACACAATGCACCGTAGACCTACTGTTAAAATATTAGCTTCCCACACCACCCCTTTCCTAGTGCTTAAACTAATCACCCAGGGCTATTGTTAGCTAAACTGCTGGTGTATAGTGAGTTACAGAGTCCCTGGGTGGATCCAAATGCTCCCTCACTGCTCCTCCTTCACTAAGCCAGCATCTTCGAGGAGACATGAAAAAGAACAAAGTGAATGAAAGGAGGGAGTGATAGAAAGCAGAGGCCATTTTGGACTGTTTATACATAACTGCAGAAGTAGAAGTAGCTGTTTAAGTTTTTGTTGCACATTATTGTAGTTATTTAAAGAGCACCTGCTGTGCTAAAAAACTGAAGATAATTTTACTCCCACTGAGATTATTACTTGTTATGATAATCATTGGCACCTTAATACAATCTCAAGTTTTTTTTTACAGCTGATTCGCAATTATTAAACATTTTTATTGCACAATACCAAAAAAATGGCGCAGATTTCAAATTTTATTTAAGAAAAACTGCTGGAAATTCAGTCATTTCGGCCGCTATACTCAAAAACACTCGTGAGATCCCACAGGGGTGCGTGTGGTTCAGTGATAAGTACTGAGGGTGTTCCCCTGCCTCAGTCCCCCAACACCCAAGGGAGCCAGTGGAGCAGGAAATGTGTTTCAGTTTGCCATGACGATGTCAGCCTTGAGTTTAGCTACTTTGAAACAGAAGTAATTTAATACAGCTAACATTTTTATAGTAGTGCACTTTTACAAACCTCGCCACTTTGAATATTTCCAAAGTTGCTTGAGCTTTGTCTGGAAATCTTATTCCAGTGTTGGTACTGGAGGCAATCTGCATTGGAGAAAGCAATTTAATTAAACTTGAACGTGTTTATTTTGATTAAATTCCGGCTACATTGTTTTGTACTGTTGTCACAAGTGAACGTTGTTTAAGCAGCGACATTACCTGAGCACCACGGGCTATGCAAATACTATCCTGTTCATGCACATTTGCACATTTGACTGAACGATGCCAAGCAGCTCTGGCACATCAGTATTCAAATTCAAAGATCCCGATTTTGTCTTGTTTTCTTTCATTTTACTCCCTCTACTTGCCTTCCCCACATTGCTGCGGATGAAAGATACGGGGAGACCACCCAGGACTCTCCTCATTAATTATTTAAAAGTATGAGATGGGAAAGTATCAGTATCGGTAGGATAATTTATCATATAACTAAATATAGATGAAGGGTATGTTTTGATGCTCATGTTTGGCTTTTTTCTTGAAGGCAAATACATGAAACTTGTGTCAGAGCTGAGGGAGAAATAAACGGCGTCATTCGTTATTGTGCTGTAGAGAGCATGACTTAGTATGGGACATACTGTACATACTACAGACTTTATGTCACTGCTTGAATGCAGCTTGCAGAGATTGATTAACATGTGAATCAAGAGAAAATCAGAGCATGGAAGCTTTTCATGAATAATGATATAGATATAGTTTGCTGGTTGTTCTTATTGTTTTGGGAATATATATGATTACAGTGTCTACTGTTAATCATTACTTAAAAAAGGACTATTTAGTTGGTTTAAGCTGCCACACATTATGTAATAATTTTCCAAAACCAAGTTCACATTGAACTAAAGGAACCACGGCACTAGGGTTGCCAAGAAGGTTTGGGATCCAGCAGAAATCCAACCACAAAACGACTATCTAAACTCGACAAATAACAATTCTTTTCATTATTGATTAACCTGCTGATTACCTACTCAATTAATGATTTTGGAAAACAGTCAAATAAGTCCATAATAATTACCATTATAATTAACCATTCAAGGTGAGTTTTCTTCTTTTGTCCAACCAATGGTCAAGTCTGAAGTCTATAGTTAATTTACCAATGAACTATAGAAGCAAATCCTCACATTTAAGAAGTGATCATTAAAATTGTTGCTGATTAAATTTATTAATTACATGTTTCAGCTCAAATGTAAACCTTTTTTTTCCCTCTCTCATATACAAAATCCTTCCTCAGCATATAAGTCAACTGTTTGGTAGACTACAATAGTAAATTTATTGATTTTTTTGTATGATTTTTTTATGAATTTTGTCTCAGACTAAGTCACATTTATAGCCCAACCAACAGGGGAGTATTGACATTGATTCCAATATGAGTAGTTAAAAAAACAAAAAACAAACAGTAAACAGGCTGGTTTACATTTTTTACATAAACACCCTTAAAATTGTTTTTCCAAGAGATGTGTACTGCGGGGACAGTTGAGTTGAAAATTAAACTTTCTGGTGGTAAAATTATGCAATGACAGTATCAACCTTGCAGATTTATTGGTCAGTTTTAATCACAATGTAACAGTGGACTAGACAAAATACAAAAAAGGTGACAAAACAAAAAATAGGAACAATCAGGTCAGTAGCAGTGATAATGACAATTTCACTGATATTCTAAACATGATGAGAGCTTGAGGAAACCTCTCCCACAGTGTTTGAGGTGAAAATGAACAGCATGAAACGCCAGAAATGCAATATTGTCTGAGACATTCCAGACAAGAAGCAGCAGGACGGTCATTTTGGACATTCTCTTTTGCCACCTGCTGTAGCTTTTATTTTATTTTGTTGCTGTTTTTCTTCAACAACTGAATCATGTGACCTGATCAATATCCAATAACGCTTTGTGATCCTTGCATGGACCGTAATCCCATGGGAGAACCATATTGGATGGCTGATAACAGCAAGCTATAAAAACAGTCAAATCACTCAAACGCCGCCTTTGATTTGTCCCCCGAGAGTTCATTAACCCTTTATAAACCCTCTGTCTTCAGCCATAACTGCAGGTAGATTAGCCCCCCGGGTGAATTCCCCTGGGAAGTGATCATAGTGTGAGGTCTTGAATCAATGCCGCCCATGTTTCTCTATATGCAGTGTTTTACTTGAATCAGCAGTAATGTAGCATTTAGGTTTTGCCACATAAAATTTTTCTGCGTTATAAACAATTCTGATTTATTATTGTAAATTTTAGGAAATGACCCTAAACTGAGTAGGCGGTAGACTGGACTGAATACAAGACTGTTTTCCAGATTTGAATCCAAAAGTCTGTAAATTTTATTTGTGTAGCCCATATTTGCCTCAACAGGCTTTACAATACGTAAAACATACAGTACAGTACCTCTTATCCTTGGATCCTCGATTTGAATGAAGAAAATCAAAGCAAGTCGGGAAGAGCAACAAAGAAGGGATCTGTCTTCCAGTATGGCTACAACTTGTAATAGATATTGTATATACACAATGAACAGATCCGATTGACAGTGAACAAAGTGCACAAAATATATAAAAAACTGTGCTGAAATTAATTAAATGGTTAAAAATATAAATGCATGGATTGTCGGTTTGAACATACTACAATAGATCCATTGCAGTCAATCAATACGCCATTACCTTTCCCCAGACTGTCTGAAATACCATTGTAAAACTACATAATCATAAATGTATCTGTTAACCCTCAATTTTTTTCCTTCTCACCAAACACCTCACACCAGCAGATGACTCACACTATATGAGAGAGCAAAACATACAAGCAGATATCAAGGGCTGATATTAAGGACTGCATAAGGCTACATTGTCTTTTCTGAGGCGCTAAAAGCTGCACAATGGAAAGGAGTGTACTGGCATTGAGCTGCAAGGGTCAGAGGCCAGATCTCTTGATTGAGTGAGGAGAGAGAAAACCAAAGAGGAGGGAGATAGGGGAAGACAAAGAGAGAGAAACAGAGGAACAAGCATTGCACGCACAGAAAATAATAGCACACGAGAATGAGATTTAAAACAGGAAGTTGTGAATCCATTTTGGCTTAGAGGACGGGATGGAGAGATGTCTTGCAGACATTTATACAAGATTTCCTGCCAAGTATACCAAAACACTGCTGGGACATCGCGGAGATGCATGGGTATGTTAGAACTGCATGTGTTCCTTGTAGCTAATGTCATGAATAATTTCCCTTGCAAAAAAATGCTTAACATTTTAGCCCAGTGTTTGTGTGTCTGTTACTTTGGGCATAAAATGCTTTTTGCCGGGTGATCTCTCATAGTTTTGCTGTAGACAATGTGTGCAGAATGATGCTTAATGTACAAACGACAGCACTGGTTGCTTTGACAAATTCCTACAGCTTGTGCAAAATGTTACAATATCGTGCTTTAAATGAATATGGACTTGTTTTCATTAGTATGGCAATGAGATGTTTGCAGTGTCTCATTGCCACGGTGAAAAGCATCCTCTCAGCGCAGTACTTGGTCTAAGCTGATGCACTTTTGGCAATGGGAAGCGTGATGCTTTCATTATGCTGCAGTAATACTGTTTGTTGTTTTCTGAATTTTTGCTACAGGCATTTATGGAGTCAGCAGTACATGTCTTCCTTGATTATCGCTGATTGTTGATATAGTTGTTCTGCTTTTGTTTTGTTTTTTACCATGAAGTATATTCTGTCTTTTGTTTCAGGCTGTATATGCTGTACGGTATATTTAGTTTTTGAATGCATCTAGATGTAAATATAGGCCACAGCGAGGTATGTGGGTGGAGGGGTAAAGGGGTTTGCCAACCACCTTTAACTGTACCTGTGGTTGAGTCATAGCACCGATGAAACACCCCCTGACTCAGACCTGATGTAGGCTGTCGAGACATGGAAGAGTTGGGGGGGGAGGGGGCAAGAAGCAAATCCACGAGGGCTCTCAGGAGCCCACACAATGTGTTAACAGCTGCTGCAGATGCATTTTAATCTTTCCACACAATTTATCTCACAAGGCTTTTCGGTTCAATGCTAGAGAAGGAAGAAATTCGCCCGAGGTTCTGCTTACCCTTTTGAAAATGATCTTTAGACGTGAGGCTGAATAGGTACAGTATACAGTCTAGGTCAGTGACAAAAATTCAGGCAGTCTTGCTGGTTATGCAAGTTTATGATTAAGTCATTAAAGGAAAGAGAAGATTCACCCTTATCCTTTCTATACCTGTTACTGGCAGCAGTCAGGCTTGATTGAGGGAGAAGTTCTTCAACACCTGCTGCTCCCAGGTCCAAGTCTTTGTCGCCGAGCGTGTACACACACTTCTAGCTGTACCCATGAGCAAGACACACCATCCCTCACAGCTTCAGTGTTGCTGTTGTGGGCTAATCTCTCTGTGGGGGCACCAGGTGGAAAAAAATAAAATCCCTCTAGGCGTCCCTGACTTATCGCAGTAGCATTGCCTGAAATGTGAAATGAAAAATGTCAAACCAGAGTCGTGTTTTGTGTTAATTTGTAAAGTGTTGACATCATATACTTATATTCTAGTTGATTCCCAATCATGGGTGGTTTGTTATTAAAATTAATCAATAATGGACTTGCACTCATCCATATAAATGACTGCATAATGCTTATATGACAGGGATTCTGGTATCTGATGCAGCAACTGATTTTCCACTCAGTGTAGCCAGTGTAGTTTAGTGAGCTAGATTTACTGTTCATGCAATGGAGTATATGTTACATAGCACGTATGTGGTATACATCATCAGTCTAAGGGGTGATCCGGGTGCAGATGGTGAAAAATCTGTTTTCATTGTCTGAAAATGTTGCTATTTTTCATGAGTAATGAGCGTAGGGTTTTGCTTTTCTTACTGAAGTGGAATATTAATAGGTTCTGGGTATATAAAACAACAGAGATGTTTATCAGCTGCATGTCCTGTTACATATAATAGAGGTGGCTATGTGGAAGCAATCAAGATAGTTGCAGGTGAATGTGTACGGTTTATATCATTGGTTGTAAATTATAACATTGAATATCATTTTTACTTCAGCAGCCCCAATGGTAGTAGAATCTTTAACGTTTTTAGAGCCCGACCAACGCTGGACTTTTGAGGCCAATACTGATAGTAATACTCAAGAGTTAAAACATCTGATAATTATCGGCCAATATTCATTTCATCACATAAAAATATTAAATAAAGGAACTGTTTTGGAGAAGAGTCCTTTCAACTGAGTTATTAAAGTTACTGGAAAGTCACTGCGCTACGGAGCTTTAGAGGACCTTTGGGTTCTTCTTCCTCCTAACAAATGACAACAACAAGCCAACGGTCAGGTGCAGTTTTAATTAATGAGCAAGGTGAGCTAGGATAAATTGATATCTATCCCCCAAGTTCAAGATGAGGCATTAGAAATATTGTAATATTTTACAGGAGGAAGAATGAGAAGGATTTTGAAACAAAAACACTCGAAAAAATGACATATCTTTGATACAACTGAACAATTGACACGGGGACACAGGCTTAGAATTTGGAAAATGCATTTTTTATTTCACTTTCTTTAAAAACTTGTTTCATTTATTTACTGATTAAATGGAGATACTGTTTCTTCCGCCAAAAAAAAAATCCAATCCAAATATTTGACAAATCAAATATCTAATAATATTTGCCAGTTTTGAAAAAAACAAAAAAACAAATGTAAAACACCTTACATTAACTAAAAGTAAATAGGGAGGTGTTGGTGGCAGCCTTTCCACCATCTGGACGTATCTGGCTGTAGATTTTTTTTTTTTTTTTTGTCTTCAAATCAGAAGCAATCCAATTTTCCACAGCTTTTAGAAAACACATCTGCAATATATCCTTTGGGCAATTTGCACCTATTTAGAGTATTTGCCCCTGTTAATGTCCTGAATGTCCTAGCCATAGTGAAAGAACCGAGACTTTTCTCTAAAGACCATTCTGACCTGTGGTACTATAAAGCACGATAACATCACCTCAATATCAATATAAAGGTGCATTACTGTTTATATTGTATGAGTCCAATGGGAGTGGTGAGTGGGTGTCATTTTAAATCAGAAAAATATGCTGCGATAAAACTCTTAATACATAACACATTGCTCTCTAATGGACTCACAAATTGGTTGATTTTTCTTTTTCACTTGTCACTTTTTAAATGAAATGAAATGACAATGCTCTGTGCCCCTGTATTAAGTCCTCTCATAATGTTGCCATTGTATTTTTATCCTCACACATTTAATTACCACGTTTTTTTACCTTTTACAATCTGATTCCTGTCTCCAAAATTGAGAATTTTTAATAGCTATTAAACATAGGATTATCTCTCTTCTCTGAGAGGCTTTTCCAACAGGATGAATCAAGATCCGACTGTTTGATGCAGTCATTTTGACTCTTTCCCGAACCAAGGGTTATCAGACACAGAAAAGAGCAACTGACTCAATCTACCAAGTTTATCTCTAATTAACACGGATTAATTGAGCTTTGACTTTGCTCTGCAAGCCAAGCAGAAGGGCACTTTGTGCATGGAAGCCTATTATTGCCCCAAGGCTGTTGATCCTACTGTTAGGTCCCAGAACAGTCATGTGACTATGATGATGTTGCTCTTGCAGTGTGTGTGTTAATAAATTATACAGTTTGCAGAAAATGGAACAATTACAGACAAGGGTTTTTAGATTTTTCACTGCCATCTGTGTGCATTAAGAAGGATCAAGGTTGCTGCTACTCTCGTTGTTTTGTTTTTCTTATTCTACTCATTCTGCATTTAGAAATGCTGCTGTCTTCTCCTCTTAATTATTTGTGTTTGGAAAATCTGATGTGATCCAGGTCATATCCTGAGGAGGCATTCTGTTACACGAGAAGTCAGATTGACGGGGGTCTATTAAAGGACTACAGTCTTAATTTTGCATGTTGGCAGGCTAACCTTAAAGCCTCGCTGCCCTTTACAACAATCCTCTCAATAATGGATAGGGTAAAGAGCACTGCAGTCTCTTCCCTCTCATTATGATCCAATTTGATTACTCGCCAATGCTCTTTTTTGAAAATGTGGGTTAATTGCGAGCTATGACTACGAACATACCTGCAAGTTAATAACATCTTTCCTTCAAGGTAGCATCATTATGAGATATAAGCCTCATTAAAATAAAATAATGATTTAATAACCTTCCCTTACAATGACCCTTGTGGGGATGTACTATTATTTTTTTAGTTGTCTGCGAAATTAAGACTTCAAACACTGTGCTTTTTTTATGTACTCTGCTCTTTTCAGAAGGCAAAAATTAACTATCGCTTGACCACAGAAACTTTAATGACCCAGCGGGAATACCGGTGACTCTGCGTAGTGCTTACACTAGTCCATGCAGTAGTCCATGCATATGTCAAAGTGGTGGCATGGTTTTATCTCTATCTTCAATGGATTTGAGGAATGTAATGTGATGTGTAATGTGTGATCCACTGACGTGGGGGCAGCCATGTCAGATGCTAATGTACAAAAGAGCTTGCTGTAAACTGCTGCACCCAGTGTGTAACACATTCTCTCCCTGCATGATTACACATAATGCTGCCTTTGTGATTGCTTTATACCCCACACAGCCCCATTCATTTTTCTTTGCTCCAGCTAAGTGTTAATTTTCCTCCGTTTCCCGCCTTTCAAAGTGGCTCTTCCTCCGGAGCAGTCTTCCAAGTCAAAATATCAAAATTTGATGCTTTGATTATGCTTTTTAAGGGGTGTTGATAATTTCCGGGTAAGGAAAGCAACTGTCTCCCGCCATCCACCATAAAGGCAGGGAGGTTTTTCTGTGTGAAGGGGAATCACATTATGGTCGATGATCAGTGCCTGGGGGCCACATCAAACACAGTATGAAAATGTTTCCAGAGGAGATAGAGGCAGGCCAATTTCACAAGTGGCTTTTTATTGGTTGATTGCACCGAGGCCAAGTTTTTATCTAAATCCTCAAACTACTTGGGCAAAATAAGAAGTGCCTTGTGAGAGTTCAGGGTGTGCAAACTTACCACTCAGATGAAAGCCGAAGCAAAATGTTTACAACCAATAGTTTGCCAGGATTACGGCTTAAGAGACCAAGTGTAAACAGGATGTGGTGTGCACAAAGTCGACCAGTGACATACAGTGTCATTGCTAGTGTGGAAAAACCGTATTATGCCAACTTTGAATTTCATGTTTTCACTTGAACTGACGGTTTATATAATCCTTTAACGGATGAACAGTTTCCATGCTCTTACAGCCTGCATTCAAATCCAAAAAAAATTCAAAACATGATTTTTTAACAAGTATTTAAGGAATACAAAGAAGTTATGTACAACTAAACTGTTTTTTTCAAGATACACGCAATATTTTTGAATCAGATCTAATTAAGTCAGACTTTGCCAAGATCACGTTGCTGTCTAACATGCCGGCCTCCTATACGCTGAGGTCTACCATTGAGTGATTTAATTTATCATTTTGCATAATTACATTCACTTCATATTGGAGCTGTAGGGCTAATTAGTTGGTAAATAATTTGAAATCAAACGTGGGTAGTGGGTGTCCACTCTGCCCGGCAGGGGAAGAGACACTGATGAGCAAACTGACCCATGATTGCTTGATTCAATTTGCTCCAATTAAAACAAAATCAACCACCACGTTACTGTGGAGTCTCTGGCTCTTGTGAGTCAGAGGAGCTTACAGGAAGGCATATACTTAGGACCCGGCTGTAGTCTGCGTGTGCTGTATCTTAAATTAGCATACATATATTTATTTATATTGCCTTTATTTTGTGTGGATGAATGCACGAATACAATGCAGTAAAGAAAAATAACACAGCAGAACATAAACTAAAACCTGAGATCTTTATTGTGGATCTTTCCATTAAAAGAGAATTAATGATTAAACACATAAATGTCTGTCTTTCATTCTAACATCCCCTCATACTTCAAATGAAACAAGTTAAATGTCCCGACTGCAGGCTCTTTCAGGATATAATTTTTCCTGGACTGCATTTTCACAACATTATGAGACAAAATAACTGTAAATATACGAATACCCAAGAAAATTACCACACTATAAATGTTAATTTATTTGTCTGTTCACCCTGTAGTTTAGTGTAGTGTAGTTTTTTAAAGAAAATCCCATCATCTTAAACACTTACTGCCATTGCCATTGTTACCAAATGACCACTGCAAATAATTACTTTTTAACAATCATCGTATTTACTGTATTATTTTACTGTATTAATCGTTTCCTTTCTGTACTTTTTGTACACCCATAGTTTTAGTGAAACATTACACAGTTAAGTAGCCATAAGCATTGTAATTTACCGCTTTTAAACTGAAATGTCATTGACTTACTTTTTAAGACGCACATCCATTTGTTGGTTACACACTATCACCACCATGTGTATGTACTTTAGAACTCACTTAGTCTGTGTTTTCAGTTTGGAAACTCCGACAAACCAGAAAATTAATAATAATAATTATAATAGATAGAGTCTGAGCAACAGTGTTACACAAAATAGTAGCACAAAAAAATCAATAAACAGTGATAAAATAGTGCATATGGAAAAGGTACATAGAGAGTGGGTAAAAAAAGTGAAAGAGTCGCAGTGAGAGAAAGATACAGATAGAAATTCGGCAATGACCCAGGGAAGATGTCTCCCGACTGCCTGCAGAGCGATTGCAATCTCCTGTCTACAGTACCTCCACTCTCACTTCTAGATTTCAGTCTGATAAAACCTCCTGTAGCGTTGACTCACCTACACACCAAGTCAAGAGCACAGCAGTCAAAGCTACACAGAGCTGTATCGGTCTGACAGGAGACGTAGCAAATTAGCTTGTGTTTAGTGTAATTATATATAATAGTGGAGCTGAAGATGAAGAACCATAAGCCATTTCCTATACACGCGAAGCGTTTCAGAGAGATGAGGAAGACATGTTAGCGGAATCATGACTAACAGCACGTGCAGAACCGTGTTTTTTGCCACTCACCCCTACAAATCCCTACTCATCCCCTTACTAGTTATCCCCGGGCTGTGTTGAAAAGCAAAGAGCAGCATCATGGGATGGAAGAGCCCCACATGTTTTCAGTGATTCATATGGAAATTAATTTGTGATGGGAATAGAAAACGGTATGGGTATTAAAAAAGGGCTAAGACAAATGCGTTCTCATATACTGGATTTGTCATAGTGGAGGAGAAAATCATAAATTCAGGAAAAGTATTACGCAATTTGGAGCTTCTCGTTGGGCCACTTGTGTACATACAGTATGCTCACGATGATGGCACTGCACAGGCGACCTCAGCACCCCTGCAAAATGGCTGTTCACTGACTTATGCTGAGTCAGATACCATTAGCTGTTATCATCCCCCTCTCAGGATTCAACCCTGCGCTAATGTGGGTCAGGGGCCACATTATACAAACACCTTCACTGTGCCGTCTTATCTCACTGTGCATTGCTGGATTTCTGCCGTTACAGGACTGTTACTGAATGTCACTGGAAATTTCAAGAATATTGAGATAAAATGGAAATGTTGGGAAAAAACGGAATAAAAAATAAAATTTACCCTAAAATACCCTCGGATTAATTCCTTATTGTTATTGTAATCCAAAGACTGTTTTAACAAAGCCCAGAAATCCTTGCATTTGACTGTTTAAAGTTAATATTTACTCAGTTAAGGGAGAGCAATAGTAGTGAAGTAGAAAGATTTCTCATTTTATGTTGTGGCTGCAATGAATGTACTGTGCACTAAGACAGTGGTGGAACAAGTACTTAGATTCTTGAAAAAAAAAAAAAAGGAATACAACAATCTGAAAATACTTCAAGTCCAATATAAAAGACCCCACTTAAGAAGTATTAACAGAAGTATTATCAGCAAAATGGACCTCAAGGATCAAAAGTAAAAGTATTGGTTTTGCAGAAAAATGGCCCCTTTGACTGATATATTATTATGTTACATTATTAAATTGTTACTGATGCATCAATTGGTAAGCAGCATTTTTAGTGTCACGACATGATTAATGGGGTAGGAAACATAAAAAAACGTTCCAATCCACAAATTTTTATATTGATATTTTGGACTTTTCTATGCTCTTTGCTTTTTATGTTAAATGTTGGATCATTTTTTGCGCCTCAAACAATTATTTAAACAAACCATCAAAGAAGCTAGAACCGAAATCATTCTTTGGTGGAACTGATAGCCAGGGGTTGGGAACCACTGTTTTAATCTTTAACAATTTTGTTGTATTTTATAAGGTTATTGTATGGTTTTTTTTTTTCATGAAAAATCTTAATCTCCAAAGTAACTAGTAGCTACGACTGTCAGATAAATTTGGTGGAATAAAATATATTGGACAGTATTTTCAAAAAGCACAACAGTGGAGTAGTAGTATAAAGTAGGAAAATAGAGAAATGGAAGCAACTCAAAATTGTACAAAATACTGTACACCACTGTACCAGCATCTCTTTTTGTGGAGATATTGGTTGTTTTTGCCTCGGTTAAGTGGCTGGTGTAATCACACAGAAAAAATGGTGAATCTAGAAAAAAGCCAGTGAAGAACTATTATCTTGATGTCACATTAACATAGTACCAATTTTCCATATTAATCAGAAATGCAGGCTACACTGCTAAAACAAGATACACTCAATATGTTTGCATCGGATGAGACTCGTCACCGTCAGACTTTAAACTCTCCCTTGCCAAGATCACGTTGCTGTCTAACACGTCGGCCTCCTATACACTGAGGGGTACCGATGAGTGGTTTAATATAGTATAATTTTGCATAATTGTATTCACTTCATATTGGAGCTGTAGGGCTAATTAGTTGGTAAATAATTTGAAATCAAAAATGGGCGGTGGGCATCCACTCTGCCCGACAGGGGGAGAGACAACGATGGGCAAACTGCAAAAAGCTTGAAATCATGGGTCAGTCAGAAAAAAACTACTTTCTAAGATTGTTGGGATAGATTTTTCTTTCACGGCTGCAAAAAAACGAAGGTGAAATTCAAATGTGTTTTTTTTTCTGTAAGTATGGAATATTATAGGTCCCAAAACTTACCGTCCTATATTTTTTCTTCAGAAAAACTCCTTGAGCGGCTCAAGCAGCACACAGTCATAAAACATAGGGCACATTAATAAAGTGTTGTTCAGCATTAAATTATCTGGGAAATTATAAGGAAATGAGAAAAATAAGCAGTGCACCCAGCAGCGAGATAAACATACACACACAGAAATCCACTCTACATGAGCAGATAGCTGGGATTTTATTTGCGGATGCTGCCCCAGGGCATCTGCCTAATTCTATGCAGCATTTGCTACTGCACAGGACGCACTTCAGCTTTTGCTACAGATGATTCACTTGCATTATGGCTCTCTCATTCAGCAGTGCCCAGGTGAGGGGGTCACATCACAGGCTCACTCTTACTCTGATTACACACTGTTACAAAGACATCCAATCATTATCCTGATTAGACACCCTCTCAGTAATCCAACGAATCAAATGGTGCTGCAATTCATGTGGAAAGCATGTGTGCACATAAGGCGGTTATTATGTGGGAAGAATCTGCAGAAACGCAGGGACAGGAAAAAAATCCTCTGTACTGAGATGTGTGTGCAGGCTGTATGTGTGTCACGATCACATTAGCCATGTGTATCTAGGAATGTTTTATTGAAACCCTGCGTTAAATAAACTAACTTATCATCTTAATTTATTGACTGTTGTACAAGGAACTACAAAGGATTAGGTATTGTTTACATTTTTCAGATTTGATGCCATATCAGATCGCATCCTTATCAGAAGCAATATTTTTTCAATTTCTGACCATGCTGAGCATAAGCATGTTAAATTATGGCTTAACACTAACAGTTGTATAGGAGACATAGTGCCTAAATAAAAAAACAAAATCATCAATCAGCCAATAGAACAGTATCTAAGAAACAGACCAAGACTTCTGTGTCAACTGAAAATATATTGGCCAAGCCCTTCTGAGTATAAAGCAGAACGATCCCGAAAAAACAAAGCGAAAAATTCCAATAATGTGCCCATTGCTTCTCATATTGCTTCACATATTGCTTCACAACATGCAACGCAAATAGCCAAGTATGATGGATGCAATAGCACAGGTGCTTCATGAAGTCAGGCTCAGGCGATTAGCGTGTTAGCACAAATGTTGAGCATTTAGCGTTACATTCCAAATAAAATGTATTAGAAAAGTGCTGAACGCGTAAACAACCCCATCCACATTTGGCAATGTTTTACAAGTAGGCAGCAATGGAGAGCCAACCATATGGTGCCCACTTACTATAGCAGTAAAGCTTTATAGCAAACTGGTGAAAAGCGAAGATAAAGACACAAAATCAGGAAAATCAACGAAAATCTATAACTGGTGAATATAAATGCTCCATCTGTCTGCTGTGTTTGTTTTCCTTTCATCCATTGGGATTCAGATCAAGGCACAACAGTGCTGGTTAAAATTCTTGCCTGGTGAGCACTGTAGGTTATTTTGATTTTTACCAACAACAAATTAACTCTTAAATGAACATAGCGTAACCTTTGTAGCACTTTGAATCACTGAAAGAGCTCTGATAGTGTTTACTGCAAATCTGAGCCTGCAACAGAGATCAGAGTGATTTCTTGTGTTCTGAGCAAACCTGTTGCATCGGTACTAGGCTATTTGTGTTTTTTTTTCCACACATATTCTCTTTGTACTTACAAATATTCTGTACAAAGTATGTACAAATATTTACAGATTTCATTTTTTTTAAATGTAAGCCAATGACACATAAATCGTGGAGAAAATATGTGCATAACCTATCATCTACATTATGTATAACAGAGATAGGAATAATTGTAAATAACCAGTTACGTGTTTAAGCCACTTCCATTGGCTACGTTTGGTTTAATAAGATCAAATAAGATCAATGTGGTGGCACTATGGTAAAAAACAGTTTCAAATTTTGAACTGTAAATATGTGAAAATGAATACTTTTACTGTGCACAGTGTTCCACTGTTTGAATGTTTGTGAATTCTTAAATTTTGATACTCTAACTTGATGCATACATGTAACTACTACTGTGATTTTTTTTTTTTTTTTATGCCATTATGGTTATGCCATCACATTATCTTATCTGCTGGCATATTAAGGGCCTGGAGAGAAATTCAGATTATTCCTCTCACCGTTTACATTTAGCACAGCCCATGACACACCAAATGAGGCAGGGGTGGTTTGCAGTCTTTGCAACCTGTCACCTAGTCTGTTTGTGGCAAGCAGTGCATTCAGTTCATATATATGCTCATATATGTTCATCTCTATGTGCTTATGTGATATACGGTATATGAATAGGCCTATGGATGAAAAACCAGCATACATAAATAGATTAAAAATGAATCAGGTTGTGTTTTAACTTTTTGCAGAGGCTGCATGACATTTCTGTCATGTTATTTATGTATTTACACATCAAAGAAGTTCACTTAAAAGTGAAGTGGGTTAGTCACAATCGTTTTGACCACAGAAGTACAGGGAGCAGAAATAAGAACTCCCCTTTTACTCCTTTTTTGCTGTATAGTGGTGTTTGCTAACCTATTTTTTAACACATAAATGGGTAGCGAGGTTATGGTTCGCACTGTGTAGTGCGTCAGCCCTGAACAAAGATAGTAAGACAGACAAGTTTTTAGACAAGTTTTTGTGGCTATTGCCAAAAAAGCCAATAAACCAGTACCACAAAGGCCACCTTTATGGTAATGCTTATAATCTAAATCCTAATGTTCTCTCAACATAAAAAGATGCCTTCCTGTAATTGCACTTGTCCATGAACTGCGTAAACCACCACCAAGCATTTTTTCATGACTGATTTTTTTCATTCTGCCTCTGTAACCTATTTGGAGTTGTGTCTTCCAATTGATAAGGTGGATGATATATTTTGAATATTATTATTTACAAGAATCAGAAAGAGAAGGAGAATATGTGTGAAAAAAAAAATACAAATAGCCTAGTACCGATGCAACAGGTTTGTTGCAGGCTCAGATTTGCAGTAAACACTATCAGAGCTCTTTCAGTGATTCAAAGTGCTACAAAGGTTACGCTATGTTCATTTAAGAGTTAATTTGTTGTTGGTAAAAATCAAAATAACCTACAGTGCTCACCAGGCAAGAATTTTAACCAGCACTGTTGTGCCTTGATCAGAATCCCATGGATGAAAGGAAAACAAAGACAGCAGACAGATTCAACTGGTGCTAGAAAAAGCAAGACAGAAAGCAGTGATTTAATTCAAACACTAGGAGATGCCCATCCAAAATTCAGAGACATCTGTGTGCAGCATAATCCATCCAATCTGTTGTCAGATGCTAGTAAAGGCATGTGCAGCCATTTTTCTCCACAACACACTGAGTCCTGCCGTGTAATTTATAATATTAACTAATTCTACATGAACACATTATCCTGAGTGTTTAACTAACCTCTTTCTTTGTCTTTGTTCTCGCTTTTTCCTCCAGAACCGTGACAGAATGGTCGACTGTATGAGCAAAGTCATGCTGCACACGGTCGTCTCATGCTGGCAACCATTCCTGGGACTGGCCCTTGTGGCTGTCTTTGTTGGTTCTACCCTGGGATGTCCCTCGCGCTGCGAGTGCTCAGCGCAGAGCAAGGCAGTTGTCTGTCACCGCAAGCGAATGCCCGGCATCCCGGACGGCATCCCAACAGAGACCAGGATCCTGGACCTGAGTAAGAACAAGCTGACAATGATCAACCCTGATGACTTTGTTGCCTTTCCTGGGCTTGAGGAACTTGACCTCAGTGGAAATATTATCAGTTATGTGGAGCCCGGAGCTTTCAACGCCCTGTTTAACATGCACTCGCTCAGTCTCAAGAGCAATCGTATCAAGCTAATTCCTCTTGGCGTCTTTGCAGGTTTAACAAATCTTACCCGACTGGATATAAGTGACAATAAGATTGTCATTCTCCTGGATTATATGTTTCAGGACTTGCACAATCTAAAGTTTTTGGAAGTGGGTGACAACGATCTTGTTTACATTTCTCACCGTGCATTCAGTGGACTTTTGAGCCTGGAGATACTAACCCTAGAAAGATGTAACCTTACAATTGTGCCCGCTGAGGCCCTTTCCCACCTGCATAACCTTGTCAGCCTCCATCTACGATACCTCAGCATCAACACTTTGCATCCTTACTCATTCAAAAAGCTGTTCCGGCTGCGGCTATTAGAAATTGATAATTGGCCTTTGCTAGACCATGTGCCAGCCAATACCCTGCATGGCCTCAACCTGACGATGCTATTTATAACCAATACCAACTTGTCCTCCTTCCCTTATCAAGCCCTGAAGCATCTGACCTACCTGACACATCTCAACCTGTCCTACAACCGCATCAGGCACATTGAAGGGGGGATGCTAATGGAGCTGGTTAGGCTGCAAGAGCTCCATCTGGTTGGTGCTCAGTTAACCACCATTGAACCGTATGCTTTCCAGGGCCTGCGGGGGCTTAAAGTCCTCAATGTCTCTCACAACCGACTGGATACACTGGAGAAGGGTGTTTTCCAGTCCCCTGAAAATCTGGAGGTTCTTCTGATTGACAACAACCCCTTAGTGTGCGACTGTCGTCTCATGTGGATCCTACAGAAAAGGCATTCCATCTTCTTTGGAGATTCGCAGCCGGAGTGCAGCACACCTGAGGGTATCCGAGGCAGGCCTTTTAAGGAGTTTAAGGAGACTCTTCTGTCTTATTACGTGACCTGCACCAAACCAAAAATTCGTGAGAACAAAACACAAACAATCACTGTGGATGAAGGCCAGCAGGCAATGTTGCGCTGCAGTGCTGAGGGGACACCAAGACCCATTGTGTCCTGGTTGTCCCCACGCCGACGAGTTCTGACAAGTAGGAGCCATGGTAGAGTGACCGTCCACAACAATGGTACACTGGAGATCAAGTCAGCAGAGGTACAAGACAGCGGAGTGTACCTGTGCCTTGCATCAAACACTGCTGGGAATGACACCCTGATGACTTCATTGGCTGTGAAAAGTCTGGGATCGCTGTATGCTAACAGGACCCAGTACTACACAGATCCCAGCAATACCACTGCCAATGGGACGGCCGGTGTGACCCTCGGTTTGGACCTAAAGACTATTCTAGTGTCAACTGCTATGGGTTGTTTTACGTTCCTGGGAGTGGTCTTGTTTTGTTTCCTTCTCCTTTTTGTTTGGAGCAGAGGGAAAGGAAAACATAAAAACAACATAGATGTTGAATATGTGCCTCGGTCAAAGTCTAATGGCACTAACATTGACTCGGCAGAGGGACAAGCTGGTCCTCGTCGTTTTAACATGAAAATGATGTGACTTCTTTTATAGATCCAAGATTCTGGATTGTGGAAATGCCCAAAGTACAATGTATTTTTTTGCAAACAGGACTACTGAACTTCCCAATGCTGCCAGGAGAGTGGTAGCGAAAAGGTTTTGGTGCATCATAACAAAATGAGCAGTATCTTAAATCATTGGATCTTGACAAAATGCTTGGATACTGTGTTTCAAATACCGAAAAGCTTAGAAGGACATCCTCTTACATAATTGCCAACGGGCAACTTCTTCGACATGGATGAGGAATGAAAACTGTTGCCGCCAAGGGGACGGGAAGGGAACAGGTGTCATTTATCAGCTTTTTGAAATTTATATGCCCAAAAAGCGGGTTTTGGGTTGGATCTACAGACTCTGCTGAACCATGTACAGTACAAATTTGTATCTAAGCTATTAACCTACTTTGTTTAGTCTTGCGCCATGCTTATTCACTGAACAAATCAATGAAACAGACCATAATTTCCTATGTTCAGTATTTTGCATATGTGTACCTAATTATTCATTATGTACATGTATGTACATATTCATTCAAAAGAAATATTCATAGCAATATGCATTAGCCAAAATTGATATAACTCCACTTGTTCAGCAAGAACACTCTTCGGACTTTTAAAGTTTCCATGGATTCAGGAAGGGCTTCTATGGGTGATTATCTGTGTCTGCTCCCTAATTGACTCCTAAAAAATATTTATTAAAAATCTTGAACATTTTACAAAAATAAGTCCTCAAACACTGTTCAGGATCCAACATAATACTTGGATCATCATAAATATGACCCGGTATTGGTAAAAAGTACCTACATGAACCACCTTTTGTTCCTATTTTTGTCTTTTTATTCCTTTAACTGTACCTTTGCAGGTTGGCAAACTACATGTGTCAAGTTTACTACAGTGACATTTGCATCATTTTCCCCAGTAGGTAATTTGGACTTTGTTGTGGTAGTTCCTCATTTTGTTGTTGAATCATTTAGATTGTGAAAACTTCAAAAGTAAAAGTAAAAAAAATGTATGTGAAATAAATGAAGATGTATTTGTACCAATGAGTCAGACATAAGTGGTTATTACATAATGAAAAATGTTTCTCTTCAGCCTCACTGATCACATCACAGTCTTCTTATGATTTATTATCCCTGTTATTACATTTCACTTCAGTTACCATGAATATACGAAGCCTAGGTTACAGCCCCATTAAAACTGCATATTTCCCAAGTGGGAATGTATTAGTTATCAGAGAAATTGTAAGTTTTGACAATTAAATCAGTAATGACCTCACACAAACTCTGCGAAACCACCACCCATACCAACTTACACAGTGGGTACATTGATACAGATCAGATTTTTATATGCTGATATTAATTTCTCGATGGCCAGTTGAATGTAAGTGACTGTAAAAATATTATATCCTTTCCTAATTTTTAGGCTGAGTTGTAGGCTCATGTTATCAGGCTCACATTATCACTTTGCTTCTTTCTTTTTGGCTGGCTGGTAGTTGGCAGGCCTTAACAATTGATTTAGAGATCCAGGTGTATTAAGTGTTTATGCGTAGCTGCATTGAGTCTTGACTTTGTTTAGTTGCTGTTTGAATGAGAGCCTACACCAATTTCTCCTCCGTGTCTTGTGCTGAAAACTGTAAGGCGACTACTTCCAGATTGTTTCCTCCTGGACCAACAACAAATTGGACAAAAACTTCTACGATAAAAAGCATTTTGACAGATGCCGACTCGAGGTAGGCCTCAAACAACCCACTGCCAGACACCCTTCAGTCTCTTTCCTTTTGTCATTACTAATTTCTGTTACGCACACACACACACAAAAACTTTATAGTAGAAAGTTACTTCTGTTTAGTGTTATTACAGTTTAGTTTGGCCCAGTTTAGTTATGCATAAACAGTACTGTATGTTCTCTAAAATATTGTTTGAAACAACAGAGAAAGCTAAACCTGTACTTGGAGCAACTTTTAACTTTATCCTTAATGCTTTTGAACATTATAGTTTATGTCTTATATGCAAAGATAGTGCCTAGGGATTAGATTGAACTAAACGTCAGACTTCGGGCGATGTCTAAATGTGTCTACTGTACAAAGCTGAGTCATTTTTGAATGTTGGACTAATTTGCCATGAATTCTGATTTTTGAGGACTTCTTCCCCAACAAAAAAAACAAAAACATGACTGACAAAGCAACCGCATCAAACCACTCAACTCCATTCACTCCAGAGTAAGAAGAGGCAGCGGTGGCAGTTGTCTTTACCGGCGAGGCACCAATTTGAGCTTTGTGTTGGCTAGTGGGCGAAGACTCATTCACCTTTAAAACAATATTTCGTGTTTGATCATTAAGCTTTTCATAAAGAAACCCGATGATACCTTGGAAATGAGCACTTCATTCAACAGTCCATTCTCAGGTTACTCAATGAGCAAATTTTCACATATGCCAGTTTTTGGAAAGTGAATGGGAAATTTTTTAAAGTATAATTCTCTGAAGTTTATGGAGATTTTCTGTGAGCGACTACCACTAAGAAAAAACACATTTTTAAGAAAATATCTTTTTGTTAAAGATATTCAAATGAAAAAATGAACTGTGCTCCAGCTGAATCGAAATGTATTTAAACTGCAGTGTATGTCAGTGCTCTGCTTCAACTGCCGTTCAACATGTTACGATCCAAAGATATAGTGTTTTACATTAAGACATACTTGCTAAAGGACTGTAGTGAGAATATACAAATAATTACTTTCTTCTTACATTAACTACTGAATCTACTTGTATGACACAAAAGAAATTATTGGTTTCTCTGTCACTTTTTTTTTTCTTTTTTTCCAAAGCATGTATCTTCTGTGCTGCTCCTCATTTGTGCCGTCTCATTAAGAGTCACAGACTATGTTTGCTTTCTGAGCCCGAGGTCCCTGGGGCTGCTGCAGAAAT
This sequence comes from Xiphias gladius, assembly GCF_016859285.1. Classification (NCBI taxonomy): domain Eukaryota; kingdom Metazoa; phylum Chordata; class Actinopteri; order Istiophoriformes; family Xiphiidae; genus Xiphias; species Xiphias gladius. The sequence continues at coordinate 8,041,530 of NC_053422.1, forward strand.
CAGAGCACCAAATGCTACAGCTCCTCCAAAAATACAAAAGAAACAAGGTTAACTTTGTAGGACAGTGATGCCCAGTGATGAGTGTTCATTTAGTCAAATTACATGAAAATGCGTTTTCCTTGCCGAACCGGTAAGCACAATTTTGCATTCCTGTACATACGAGGCCTCTAAAGTACAACCTCCTTTCTATATTGTATGTCCTACATAGCACTCAAAGAAATATTCTGCCCACCATGTGGTAAGTTTTCTTCTTAAGAGATAAAAATATCAGCCTTTCATTTTATATGATGGGAAAGAGTTATAAAATTGGCATCAATATTAATAGAAAAATATAATGATTGTGTTTACATGCACACTTACCAAGGCCAAGTAATAATTTCCAGTGATGGTTATATCAACAACATGTTTCTACAGTAACCCAGACATGTTTCAAAAGAAATCTGACAGCTTGAATAGACTGACATTATCCTGGATACCAAGGTATGTACAAAACTATTGAATTTGGCATTTCCACGGTGATATGCAGAATAATCCTTTCATGTTATACCGGCCTCTTTATACCAGTTGACTGCATTTTGATTGCTTCTGAAAAGCTGTTGCCGCCGTGTGGCTGTTTGTCCCCCTCTTATCAGTTATTGACTGATCTGACCACTCTTCTTTTCAGAGTAATTAGTGAGGATAATTTTGCAAAACAGATGGGAGTCTCTCAGCCTAAAATGCCTAACGGAGTTTGTATTAAAATAGATCAGTTGTTGGCTCACACTGTACAGGAAAGATCTCAAAGACTGGCTAGCTGTATAACCATTCTCAATCAATCAAATAGACTAGTTACTTCAGTCATTAAAATTGAAAATGACATACAGTTTCTGTAAGGTCAGACGCTTCAAAACGTTTTTAAATTCCATGAATAACCAAGTCTCAGTACATACAAGTAAAAAAGGGTCTTCTGGTCATGTATTTTTTTCCATTTCTTCCTAGAAACCAGCCGTTGTTACTCCACAATAATCTTGAAACCTTTTCAGGGCTCCCCGCAGTGGGTGCTTCACCTAAGATGAAAACCATCCCTACTAACATTAGAAAAAACAATTCTATTTGTATTAAACATTAAGAGCAAAGGCCCTACAGCACAAAGCAAAGGGCCTGTATTTAATGAGGTAATTGTTATTTCTGTCATCTAGTAACTAAAGAGATACATCATGATCATTGTGATCCGGCTCAGAAAGTGGAAGTGATTGATAAAAGGACCCCTGTGGAGTTTTCTTGTAAACAAACAAAAGTTATATTTACGTTCTCACCAAATCACACTGTGTGTATCCTTGAGGTCTAACAAACATGATGAACGAACTTCCTCGCAGTTTGGGAATCACTGGTATTTATTGTGATTCTTAACGAAATGCCACAAACAAAATGTCAACCTCATGATGGAGCTAGTCAGGGCATTGTCAGAGATTTAGGATTCACCCTCTGGTACCTCAAGGACCTTGAATATCTAAAAATTTCATGCCAGTTATTCCCATAATTGTTTGTTGTTTCAGTGCTGGACCAACCAAACACCTTGCATTTGTAGAGCCAGGCCGCTAGCGTGGCTAAAAACCGAAAACTTGCAAACACAGTATTCCTACAACAGTAGTAGGTGTAGAAGTTTCGTGAATACTGACAGAAGCATCATCTACTGTAGTGCATCGCAAGAATCAAGGATATAAAATGAAGAGCGCACCCCTACAAACACACACCCACTTCTCCACTACAGAATCACATGAATATGGTAGATTGGCTGTGAATGAATGAATAAGCTGATTCTCATGAAAGGACTGTCAGCTATGGATGAGGGGGGCTTATGTTTATCTCTGTACTCTGCGTAAATAGACACATCTGCAAAACAACTCCTAGGAATAGAGAAAAAAAAAAAAATCCACATTTGTTCACGGAAATCCCTGCAGTTTTGAAATTACACACTGCATTTTTGATAGATTTCCAAGCCCCACAGGCCGTGGAGCTCATGCAACACATAAAAGATCATATAGACCTGCAACTCAAGTGAGAAAAAGAGAGCCTGAAAAAACGGGAGATGTGTGGTTTTACTTTGACGAGAGAATGGAGCTGGTTGTAGCTGAAGTCTGGGGCAGATGTTAGCCGGCAGGTTTTGGCTGTGCGTGCCTTCATTAGGTTTAGCTTTCATACACTCCCCGGTGACAGGCTGGGCTGCCAAATGAGCTCCCATGTGAGCCGACTCCAGTTCCAGCCCGGCGTCCAAAAACTGTGGCTGGATGCAAAAGAGGAAGACATGCATGTGCTACTATGCATTTTATACGCACATTAAATCATTCACTGACATGGAATAAAACGAATGCTTCTAGTGAAAGACGACACACAATGCTCAAATTATTTGGCACATGTTAAAAAGCAGCCACACACAATGTGTCCTGCATATCGCATCCTTGTTGATCTGCAAGTTAAGGCAGCTGCTTTTGTCTTTGCTCACAAAAGAAAGGTAGACTTATGGGATCGAAAAAGACTTATTCCCTTCTTTTTAAATAAGAACCTCTCCCACACTGCAAGGCGGCAGTGAAAAACGTCTGCAGGATAATGGAGGGGAAAACATTATTAGCAACAAAAACCCCTTCACAATTCACACTGAACGTTCTCCTGTAAACCAACAGTCGATATTTCTTTGTTAGTGTGTTGCTGCATTCTGTAATTATGTTTTTGCCCTTTCTGGGAAACACGGCCATGAAAGAAGAAATGAGAGGACGGAAATTGAATTCTTTGCCTATGTAATTGTTTAATGATGAATGGACCCATAAATTGGAGCAAAGAGACGGAAAGTTTTACATTCATCCCCTCCAGAAGTGAAAGCAATATTTCTGTTCGGTGAAATAAAATAATTATTTATTCTGTTGAGGTGGCACCATTGTCCCCAAGTATAGAGACTTATATAAAGCTTTTTATTACCAGCAGTGTATTTTTATGATTTATTAAACAATGTGAATTCCTTAAAGTCATGGCTGAAAGCTAAAGTAGAATAGATGAGATCATATTTGGAGGTGTGGGCAGTCATCTCTCAGGTGTGAATTGAACTCTTTCGGGGTTCAGCCCTCAAGAAACTGTCTCTCACATTTGTCCTTCTAAATGTCACATGAGCGTTTATCTACTGAGGTTTTCAGAGGAAGGTACAATATAGATAATTGGCCTTGCTTTAGTTCTTATGGTACGGCCGGTCCAGGAAGAAGCATTTCATGCTTTGAATACCTGCACAGTGATCTAATTAGAACATTGATTCAGCCAGACACTCTCTGAGGAACCAGGGTAATTAAAAAGTGGCCTTAAAAACGTCTGTGTTCGTGTTTCACCATGTCACATAGGCTCGTATTCTGAAGTCTCAGAAACCAAGTAAATTGAATTGGGGGGACTAAAAAAAAAAAAAAGACGCTAATGAAAAAAAAAAAATGAAAAAGCTAATGATACTGATATAGAGATAAAATGTGTTAATGTCATCACACTGTTAGCAAATCAGCACTTGTATTGTGTATTGGTAGCTGTCACCTGCTCTATGGGATGATATTCTCTGTTCTAGTATCTGCATGACTGCCACATCCCCTTGACCACCTTCTGTCTAACTCTTCTTCTTCTTTGCTTCAGCAAGAAGTTTTTTTTAGCATCTAACATCGTGTCAATCCACTCCCCTACGGCTACATTTGTTCTATTTTTGTCTGCTGCTTTCTTACAGCAGGACACTCCGACGTTTTGGAGTGTTGTTTATGCTAATGACCCAATTTCATGAACCGGTGGCGTTCATTTGGTTGAAAAGATCAATTAACAGTTTGGGCAGTTGAGAGAGTTCGCTGAATCCAGCTCGGAACGCTGGTTCAAGCAAATCTTAGTTAGAATATGAAAACAAATATATTCTTGCATGAGGCCAAGTTTGTTGCTGGTCTTTTGCAGGGTATTATTCTCCTAGAAAATTTGTTCATATCCAACTGCACTGTTTTCCCAAATACTTTATGTTTTGTTTTGGGGTTTTTTTTAATGAATGAATGAATAAAGTGCTAATAAACAACAGCAGAGGTCAGTCCCAGCTACAGTTGGGTTTATGCAACAAAAGCACTGTGGTTTCGGTCAGGTGTAAATAAACACATTGTGTCTGATGTCACTGTGAACTTTTTGGATTTTAAGCCAGACCACAATTTTTTCTCAACCAAGTGCTGCGAGTGTCCAAACATAGTCATAACTGTAACGCCCTCCACCCCTGAGTAGCCTGTATTCCCCCTCTCTCTCCCTCTCTCTCTCCCTCTCTCCCTGTGCGTCTGTGTGAGTGTGATTGTCTGAGTGGAGACAGGTGTGCTGGAGAGCCCCACCAGCTGCATCCCATCCTGCAATCAAGACTTATACAAATACCCAGCTCCGCACTTCCACTGTGCCAGAATGTAGTACCTGCTTTCTCAGTCTGCATTCAAGCCATTCAAAGATATATTTTTCTGGTTGCCTGTTACTCCTTGGCTAAATCTCTCCTTTCCTTACAGTCCCTTCTGGTCTGCTCCGGCGCCTGTCTTCAGCCCCTCGTCCTGTCAAACCTCCTCCCCTGCCCTGGACCCCACTCAACTCAGTTTCCTAGTCTAGACACTCTGCTCAGCTCAGCCCTGGCTTTCCCCCCTGCTCAGCACAACCAGCCACCAGCCCAGTCCCCGAGCTCCCAGCCTTCCCCTTTGCCCTGCTCGTCCCCAGCTCAATCTCATTCCTTTAACCCAGCAATAAATATTCTTCTGTTCTACGCCATTCTCTTTGCCTTTCTGTGTGTTCTGCCTTCTTTCTTTTTCTTTTGGACTCACTAGCCTAGCCTTAACAATAACAAGTTTAATAATGTCACTACAAATGCATGTCATACTGCAAGATCAGATATTTTTTGTGGAAAACAAATACATAATCTGTGAACATTTTACTGATACAGTCAGTACCAACCTATTTCCAATCTGCAAAACACTTAAATTAACATCGTCATGACGTTAAAAAAAAAAATGTAATCCAGTTGCAATTACATTTCCTTCAAAATTTATTTGCTGTTGCAAATTAGTTGTACAGAAGCGCAATTTGTAGGAGACTGGGTTGGTTCACACTTGACATGAGTCTAGACATAGCACAACTGCATATAAAGTCAAGGGAGAGACAAAAATAGAGGCAGAGTTCCCAGTGAGTTTGGTGAGCAAAGACAAACACATGTACCTGTTTGCTAGCTAGCTGCAGCTAAAGTCTGTCCAAGCAGTATACTGGGTGTTTGGTGCAAATAAACACAGGCTGCAAAAGTGATTTAACAGTCAGATAATGAACCACGGGAACAAATTGCTTTGTGTTTGACACGCCTCAGTCTGAACCACTTCCTATGCTGTATATCCAAGTATCAACAGATGTAGGATGTTGGAAACCCAATCCTAGCAAGAACTCTATCCTCACATTTCATTGCCCATTTTTTTTCTTGTACATAACATATCTCTATCCCCTCTTAAACCTTTTTCCTCATTCTCTGTCAAACACGGCACACTGTCCATTCAAGCTCTGACTCCCTACTGTGCTATTTCGCTCAGTGGATATTGTCACACTTCCTTTCTTTCGCAGCTGCCTTGTCCTCGCTGATGCTAGTTAGACCATTAGCCTCTCTCTGACCTTGAAGAATCCATCAATGGTCTGCACCGTTGGTGGATACAGTTAAACCAAACAGAGAATTCCAAGACATCACAACAACAACATTCTGGTACCCTTTTTTTTGAACTCTTTCGACCATACATAAGTCACCAGCACCTTCTCTTTACACTCCACATTATGGCTTCCAGGATCCAGGGGAATCTGTTTAGCCTTCCCTTCCAGTTTTCTCATCACGTACTTTCAGTCGATGCCTTGGGATGTTTTAAATTGCCGCTTACTGCTTTAACTTGGCTGCTAAAGTGGATTGTGGTAGTGTGATATCATTAGTAGACCATTATCACTGCCCCAGCACCATTCAAGATCGACTGCAACGTAGTGTGTCAGGAAACTCACTTACGTTCTCCTTTCTCTATATCAGCATTATTAGTCACTTTTACACGTAATGGTTGTAAAGGAGTCTTCCATTCACACTGCCATTGATAAGCAAACATTCATTACACACGTTTAGCAGAGCCTTTTGTCCAAAACAACTTATAATGACAGGAACAAGAGCTACACTTTGTCTCACATTTTTATGGAAATAGATGTTAGTAACTGCTAGGTGCTGAAAAGGTGGGTTGCACCCTGCAGCAGCAGAAGGTTGGTGACTCTACTGTTCTGACCTCAGCTGGGAGTTCATTCAAACACTGTGGGGCCAGGAGAGAGGAGAGCCTTGAGTGAGAGATGAGTGACCACAGGGTCCTCTGAGTGACGGGCAGGCAATCATCCAGGGGCAGCGGAGCACAGTGGTTGAGCTGGGGTGCAGGGTGTGACTGTAGCTTGGAGATAGGAGGGAGCAGTTCCCTTCAGTGCCCAGTAGACCAGCACAGAGTCTCAAAGTGGGTGCAAACTGCAGCAGGGAGCCAGTGTAGTGGTGTTGAAAAAAATAGGCATTGCCACTAAACCTTTGGACTATTGGCACAGATCTAGTGGCACATGTAAGGGCATCAGTAAGGAGTTGCTGTATTGTATTCTAGAAGGGAGATGACGAACGCCTGCATGAGTCACTTACCTAGTGAGGAAGGGGTCAATCCTTCGGGGGCCAGATGTATATAATACAAAGACCATGCATACACCATTTCCCACACACACCAAAGAATGTGTGTTGAGAATGCGAGCACTTCCCCCAGATGTCAGACCAGGTGCACACAGCTTTCTAGAGACAGCTGCAGTTGATATGATGTGGTGGACATGAAATATAAGGTGGGAGACATAACCTTGGACTAAAAGAGGTTGTTTTTCCTTTTTTTTTTTTTAGGTTGCTTGCCAATTTCACTGAATGTGCTGTTGATTTTGCAGTCTACACAACCTTCTGTAAAATGCCAATCAAAGGCATATTTATAAAGTTCATTTTAAATTATCTATGCCTAAGCTATCATTTCCCTGTGTTAATGATTGTTTAATGTTATTCTGAAATGCGACGGCATATGTATCAATATGCAAACAGATGTTTAAGGGCGTTTCTTCATCCATTTATGACGAACTGTTGGAGTGGAAATGAGGCTCGTGCACATGCTCTCAGTTCCACAGTTTCTTGAGATTTGTAAAACAGAACCAGGTATAAACTCGACTTCATAAATCTGGCAAAAAGAATTTAGATGCATATTTCTGCAATGTTTAGGGTTTCTTTTAACCATGACCACAATCGACCGCTAACCTTAACCGAGACAATTTTGTGCCCAAGCCTAAGCGGACCATAGCAGAAAACACTTATTTGTGGCGTCCTAGAAGGCAGTTACAAACAATGTATTTTAGATGATTTGTTGGCTGCGCCAACCTCCCCAGGGACCCTTATTACCTCTAACTCAGATCCGCGATGGTTCAGGTAGTGCAAATTTCCAGCACTGCTGTGGCCCACCATCACTTCCTGATGATCACTGTCAGTGACTTTTCTGCCGACAGCCTGCACCTTTTTTAAGTGGCAAGTTATTCCTTTAACCACTGACTTCAGCCACTTTTAAGACACACACAGAATTGTACAGTGCTGTTTGAAAAGACTACAAATGTACACAAGCTTTTTCCCTGACGTAGTATATGAATGAGGCAGTCATTTTAATTTTGAAAAACATTTAGTCCTTTTATTAGTTCTGTCTTTCAGTATTCAGAAACGCATTAGGCAGTTAAACGAAATGAGTATTTTCTGGAATTGAATGAGAGTGAATGAGTCTGACAAACTGATTTCAAAATATCTTCAATTGTCGCACATTGAGTCTATAATACCCTTGTTTTTTTAAAATTGCGAAACTGATGGCTGTTGCAGAAGAAATTCTTCCATATTCTTTAAAATCAGCACATCATCATGGTTCGTAGACTGCTTTACATTTTCTTCATGCAGCTGTGGTTGAGCCTATAGTAACTATGGAGCATAGATGATGACCTGAGGCTATTAAATGTGCACACAGACACAGGTAGCATCAGCTGGGGAGCCAATGTTTTTCTCTCTTATTCTCCCTCTCTAACACAAAGGGACACAGATACACACCATATAGAGACTGACAAAGGAAGAGGCTAAGAGGAGTTTCTGAGCAAACAATAGAATAAAATTAGATGTATGTAGGGTGTTCAAATGCTATCTATCAGGAATAAAAAAAACACATTAATTCTCCCGTGTTATTGATGATTGACAGACTGTGTCTTCATACAAAATAGATTTGGTATTTAATATTCAATGAAGAAGGTTTGTCATCGCGGGAATGCTGGGGCAGGTCATTTTTGACCCGGAAGACATGTGGTGCATACAAAATAGGAAGATTTACAAGAGTTAAAATAATAGAAAATGAAAAAAATGTTAATAGGAATATATATATATATATATCTAAAAAAACGTGTGTGTGTGTGTGTGTGTGTGTGTTTGTGTGTGTGTGTGTGTGTGTGTGTGTGTGTGTGTGTGTGTGTGTGTGTGTGTGTCTCTGTGTGCGTGTGATTGTTGACTGACAGTTGTTGCCATACCTCAGATATACAGTGTTCTACACTGTGTAGTGTTTCCGATAGCAAAAGGGTTTTGTGAAACATGCGGTGAGGCCAATTTAGGTCAGGAATCAGGCTTGCTGACAAAAGTGTGCTCCGCAGGAAGGAATTGATGTGTAGTATGCAGGGTGACAGGATTCCCGGCTCGACATATATCCAACCTGCTGACAAATAAATGAGACGACTGAATGTTCCAACTGTGGAAAATAAACCGGAATTTCGGCTGACATTTTGAATTGATTGCACTAAAAATTAACTGACCCCACCTGTGCTGCGGAGAGATAAGAGATTTACAATGCACGCAGGTCCTAGTCAGCAGCACATGGCTCTCCTTCCATGTAAAATGAATACAACGTCAGGGAATAATAATACAATTTTATCCGGTTGTTTCATCTCCTTCTTTTTCCTCCTTCTAGAGGGACTTCAAGAACTCCTTATTTAGTCTGTGAGATGAAGTTATTTTCCCATGCTATTGTGTTAGAGGCCACCTGAGTTCGGATACGCTGGAACAGGGAATGTCACACCTCTCGGCAAGAGAAGATCAAAGCCGCACCTCCGGGCTTTGTTACACATTGAGTTAATTTCCAGCGCTCACGACACATCTCTCTCTCTCCCTGAGCTCTTACCCCGTTTTGGTGAAAGAGCGAATTAAACTCGACTCGTGTCATCATACGTAATCCGTCTTCATTTGCGAAGGCGTCGGGGCCGGTTGTTGCTGCATTGTGAGTAGAAACCAAGTAGCCACGCTTGCTTCACGGCTCGTCATTCCACCAGGGCTGTCGCCTGGTCCTCAAGGCCCCTGACAGCGATGCCGCTTTCCAGCGATGGATTTGTCACCGCTGGCAGAGGAGAGGAGAGAGCAAGGCAACAGTGTGGATGCGTGCCATGTTGGTACATGATGTGTGTCGAGCCCTTTTTATCATGACCCGAAGGTCACTCCATATAAATTATACAGTTGCGCACCTTTTTTTTTTTTTCCTACACATACTTCTCTTTGATTAATTTACCTTGCCTGACATTAAGGAGGAAACTGAATCATTCTGGCGGAGACAAAGATGCCACATGTCAAACGCAAAGATGAATGACAATCCACCTGAAATTCATTATATCGTCAGTTACCCCGCTGGCATGCATGTATTTTTTTTTGTTTGTTTTTGTACTAAAAAGTTTTGAGCACATTTGTACCATAAACAAGCTTTGAATATCCATTTCATTTATAATCAAAATGTTTTTTAATACTGCACCTTCTAATGTAAAGCTGTTGTTGAAGCGCTTCATTAATTTGATCTATAATGTCACATCTGTTCAACACCGTACATAGAATTAATTTCCCAGTCACTCAGGGGATGATATAATAGGGAAATGTCTCAAAATTGTTTAGACATGTTACGAGCAGTGAACAAACATTTATTGAGTCCAAAGACCCAACCTCTGGATCAATGTCACCGTATCAACTGCAGTTTGTATCACTTATGACATCAATGTGGTGTTCTGCAAATGACGACAGGGATAAGGAGGAATCCGGAGAAGGGCAATTCATGTGCCCTTAAAAGAGAAATCACTAAAATGGATTTCACGGTGGGTATAATGTAATATACAGAGAGAAGGATAAGTCTGTAAAATGCCTTTTGTGGCAGACAGTTTAAATCTAAAGTTATTTCAAGATCCTGCCACAGGTGGCGGCACAAAGGCGATTACTTAAACAACCCGCACCCGAATTTGATCCTCGATGCTTCTGCACCTGATGAAGAGTCAGTTTGGGCTCAAAACTGTGTTTTTGTTTCATCGCATCAATTTTAAAAAATTAAAAAAGCACACTCACACAAAGTAGCATTTGACTGTGTCGCACAGCTTCCCAGAGATGCTCTTCAAAAATTTTGGACAAAATTGGATTCAAGCCTATACATTTCACACTGAGAAAATATTACTGAACTGCCAGTATTACGTTGAGACTCAAAGCTTAATTAGCGAGAGAGTCCTTGACGATCATTACTGTGCACAAAGCACACATTGATTTCAGTCTGTATTTTTCCTAATTCTTAACTTATCAGTGTTCACCTTGATTAAACATTTTGAAAAATCTGTAGTACAAAATTCTGGGTAAAAATCTGAATTTAAAAATACTGTTTATTTGCAGCACAAACACTGTGCACTGTAGCTTAACTGTCTATTGTTGTTTTTACTCTGTGACTGGTGCATAATCAGCTGCTTGTTTGCTCTTTTCTCCTCACTTTCTATGAGTTGAAGTTGCAGTTATGAAGACTTTTTTTTTTTTTTTTTTTTTGAGGTCACCGTTCCTACTATAAAATCCAGTGATCAGTTTCTTCCTGCTGCTGGAAACAAAGACTTTTTGGTATGTGGTCACAGAAAAGTTATGTGAAAGTCGGATTCAAATCTAGTGGTTTTTTTTCATGGAAATCAGTAAAAAACTAAAAAACAGGGAGCCCTGTTGAAAACAGCCTGCCCCGCTGATACTCCCAATCCAACCTGCCAATCAACCATGTCCCTCTTAAAATGTCTTCATTTTTATTTTTCTTTAAAATATTTCTCATTGGGGTAACATATATAAATAAAAACAACAGGTAAAACTTTTCATTTTCAACTTCAAGCTTTAAGAGGTGAAGGTGCCCTTCATTGTCTTTAGTCTCTGCCTCCTTTAAACTGCCATTGCTTGGTCAGTGTTGCAGCACAGGATTTGCAGTAAACTTCTAAAGAACTATAATATATTAAGTGCTTTCTGAAGTTGGTTCAAGTATTTGGCTTGTGACCCAACAACTCCCTTTAACTGCCAGTTGTATTAATCAGAATTTGTCCCGTGCCAGACCGAAAGTTTATCCTGTACTGAGACACATCTGGATTGACATGACACATGTCAACACATGACAAGTAAAAGTTCCAGTACAACAGTCTAGGCGGGGCTAGTTTTACTACTTTACATACAGTTAGGTAGTTTTGTTAAGTGTTTTCCAACCTAGGGTTAGGGCCCCTCCAAAGGGTAAGATAAATGAGAGAGGTCGTGAGATGATTAAAAACTTAATGCCGCAGCACTAATCTGTTTTCATTTGTTGGACTTTCTTTCTAATCCCTGCCTTTGTTGTGAACTTTTTGGATAATTTGACCTCCTTAGGCCTCATTTATTTTAATGAAACCCTCCGAGAGGTTTAGACAGGAAATTTCTCTTTGGTGAAACTGCTAACAACAAACACACATCGATAGAAGCCCCAACTAGACACCGCTTTTTGGAAGGAGTCACAAGCCAAAAAAAGGTTGGGATACACTGGTTTAATCTATAAACATGTTTTGTATTTTATAATCTTATAATCTCTTCTTTTAATGTAAAATCTTGATCTGAAAAATAACTAGTAACTGTAGCTGTCATATAAATGAAGTATAGTTAAAAAGTACCATATTTCCTTCCGACATGTAGTGAAGTAGAAGCGTAAACTGGAAACAATCTAGTAAAGAACTCTATAGTCCAGTCATTTAGCATTGGACTCAGGTTGGACTCGTGGTTTTTACAGTTTTTCAATTGATGCAGCAGAACAGGGGCGGCGTGGGAATAAAAATCATCTCGGAACAAAACCCATCAGGAGACACGCCATCACATACGGCCCGTGTCACACTTTACAAGAATCATGTAGCGAACAGAGGTTAAATGAACTATGGTGACTTGTAGAACAATGTACATAAATTATTTTCATATCATTTTGTTATAGTCATAGTCTAACTGTTATTTACACAGTTCAGTGACAGATTCTATGATGATTATATTACTTCAGTTTGTGAAGAAAACCTGTATCAGAAACAACTTTTCATATTAGAGTCCACAACTACAACTGAAGGGGCTACAGTCTCAAAAATGGCCACGTAACTGAATTGTCACACTAACAAGTAATAAAAACGGAGCATTAATAAGTGAGGTAACTGCTATTTTCTGCTGTTCAGTTTGAATTGTATGAAACTGTTTTCGTGTTTTTCACTTTCCACTTTCTATAACTACGAGTTAGTAGCTATAGAGAGAGTGAGATTAGAGTCAAATTGCTCAGTACAGCAGTAAATACAGCACCAAACGTATTTTAATTTTAGTGGCTTTACTTCCTTCATTGGATATTTCTGTAATAAAATCCTGTTTATTTGAGCAAATCACGCAGACTGTGAGTACTGTAAGTAGCTCATTAGAATTTCTGATGAATCGAGAGCAGAAAGCAACGCTATACAACATTATCCTGCTAAATAAACTCAGACTAGCTTCCTGTTGTCTTCTGCCTACCGCTAATGCTGTAAAACTTAACTGATGTTTGTACTGGACTCACTGGGAGCTGTGGCCTCTTCCCTCTCTGTTGTCTGCAGAGTTACTGCTGCTAGATGCACAACAATTGGAAGCGTGTGGATTTTTCTGGATTTAACTTCTTTACTCGGAGCCTTTCAGCCACACCTTTGCTTTTGGTATGTTTTTGTTTTTTGTTTGTTTGGTTGTTTTGGGGGTTTTTTTTGTTTGTTTTGTTTTTTTGACTTTGTTATTAATGTATAGTGAGTCAGCAGTCGGCAGTCTGCTGCCGGCTGCCTCAGTGTTTAAACAAAGATAAAGAAAGTCCTATTTCTCCCAATGGCCACTCCACCATTGCAGCAGAGCCAGAGATCATCTATTTTATTTTGCACATTCTTCTTGTTTGTCAAAACCTGGCGCCTACATCAGACACAATGCAACTCAACCGCCGACAGTTTGATCGACTGGCAGACTATTCAAAGCTCCCTCTGCAGCCACAAAAGGCTTTATACAACATTTTTTACATATGCAGCAGTACTCCCCAGGACCTGTAAGCACGCTTTCATGTGTATCGGTGGAGTTCTCCTTCAAGTACAGCACTTGAGCTTAGTTACGTTCCACGATCCATCTTCAAACCACCTGTTCCGCCACACACTGGGCTCGTCAGAGTTGACCCCAGACATGTCACCAGTCCGTCACAGTGGTAACACACAGCGACAGACAACCACATTCGCACCTACAGGCAATTTGTGTGTCTCCATTTCACTTAACCTGCATGTCATTGGGCTGTGGGAGGAAGCCCACACGGATGCAGGGAGAGCATGAAACCTTGTGGCGGGGAGGTGACCACCGAGCAGCCGCGCCACACTGACATTTAACCTGAGCTGCTGTGGTTCAAATTAAATGTATCTTTCCACCTGCCCCTTGTACCTCCACTCTCCCAGTTTTCCCCTGCACCATTTCCATGTCAAAGTGCTCGCTAGGCCTATTTGTCTCCCGCACATAATCCTTTTTGTGGTGGAAGAACACATTTCTCTCATTTTTCACACCAGGCATTTATTTGCATTTTAAAACATCACGCTCATCTCACAAATTTTCATGCATCCAGGCTGAAAGTATTGCAAAAATAAAGCCCGCATGCCGCAGTGTACGGTCAAGAGTATTTTTCTTCTGAATCCAAAGTGAGTGTCTCACTCATCTGAATTTCCTGTTTATTTGTTCCAGCATTCAGAAATTCATGGACTTTCAGCAAGTTATGAATACCATTAAAGTCAGCAGCTGATGCCACGCTGAGATGACAGCTGACACGTGCAGTGTAAACCACTCTGGATAAATAGCTCTAAAAGGATAAATGAGAGCGTGATAACATAGTGTTTGTTGCGAGATGGATAGTAAAATTGCTAGGAATTACAGTTTTGATTTAAACCAGACAATATAACAAACGGCTTTGTTTTTTATAGCCTGTGAAAGTCATCTTCTAACATTTGGGAGTGTAGCTGTGCTGTTGATGTCTCGAGCTGGTGAACGCTGTTATACCTTGGATCTTAAACGCCTCAGTAGTTTTCCTCGTGGCAAGAGGATTTCATACATAAAGTACATTTATTTAAGGGTTACATCTAGGTCCATTCATATGTTCCAGATCCCCTTACACCTTTTAGCAAGACGTAAGGAAAAGTACATTTTTCTTTCAACTTGAATTTAAGTTTTGTGGCTGCAGCCATCACCTCTACTGGTAAGGGCGACATTGTACTTACCTGCATGCTACATGCTGGGAGCTCAGTGTTATCACTGAAAGTCACAGGGCTACAAGAACGAGTAGTCCGATGATTATACAAACCCCTGGGTTAGTCAGAATTATTTGAAAGAGGGAATGAAGGCAAGCTGTGAAATAATGACCCAAAGTATAAACACCCATCGCCGCTAACAGCCTGACTTCCTGGTCCATCTTTGACCTACCGTAGCGGTTTTACTGCGTAATGAGGGATTATGAGCAGTACTACAGGTGCGCTCACTTTTGGTTTTACCTCCAAGTAACGTGGTGATTAAACTGATACATTTTTTTGGTTTGTTTAAAACCAGTATAATTATCTGACCGCCCATGCTCAGAGCTGTGACAGTAAAACCTATGGTATGTCAAAGCACAGTTTTCCTTTTAAGGCCCCAGTATGCTTCAAACAAAATGCTTGAGGAACAGCTTGAAAATCACCACCCTCTACATCTGTCTAACATCAGAAGTGGGCAGGAGGCGGGTGGGGTGTGCTGGTGAATTTTTATAACTTCTGAAAACAATAGTCTGACATTTTAGGGCAGGTTTTGAGCTTCTCTCTCTAGGTCTTCTGTTCGTTTTCTTTTTTCTTTTTTTTTTTTTAACAACTGAATGCAACATTGTGAACGCATTTTAGGAGACAGTGTCCAAAAGTGTGCGCTGTTATAACCATCTGCGCAATCGTGTCCTGCGCCTGCACCTCTGTCAACAGCAAATACATTTTGAAGGAAACAACATTGCGACCAGATTACATTTTTAATGAACGTAATAAGGATGCGTTGTTAATTTACGTATTTGGCAAGTTGCAAATATTGATGTTAAACGTATCATAAAAACGTTAACAGACACGAAACGTATTTGTTTTCCGCTAAGATATCCAGTCGTGCAGTACACGGTCCACTTGTAGTGACTATGGTATTATTAAACTTCTGCTCTTATTTTTATTACAGAGACACCTTACTCAAATTATATTTGTTCTGTTCAGAGGAGTTCAGCTGGATGGCTGATGAAAAAATGGCCCAGGTATATGATTTTATACTATCTTACTTTCTTACTTACCTTACAGAGGACCTGTGGTTTTGTGTCAAATACTCTACAGTGACCATATACAGGGATCATTGAGCGGGTATTTCTGTTCTTTTTGAGGGCACTATATAGTGGATACATTTACACACTCACACAGTCAGTGTCTTTTATTTGATGGTACCAATAGTGGTCACCAAAGTAACATATTTTTTTTTAAATCTTACCCATTGGTGGTTTTAACCAGGAATACCATCTTTACCTTATCTTCAACCAAGTTGTTTTAGTTGAACACTTTAACTGCTGCGTTTTTATTGCTGCTGCATTGGTTTGTTTGTTTTTCACCCCTTCATTTATATATTAGTCACTTTGGACGCGTTAGAGAGTTTAGGCCTTTTTTAAGTCAGACTGAACTCCGTGCACATGGAACAAGGTGAGAACTTGACCTGTCCTCACTGAAATTAGCGGAGAGCAAATTCTGGTGTGACTGCACCTTTTAACCATAAAAATATATGAATGAATGGGAACAAAAAGGTTTGAGCAATGAATGGACATAGCTGATCTTTGGGTAAGATGGTGTAGAGATTCCCTGGTAGACAAGACTTCAATTAACACTTTATAATTACATTTTTTGCATAGATAATAGACAGGTTAATAGTCCAGTGACTATATAAATGTTTTTGTATAAAGGTAAAACTGATTTCAAGAACAGAATGGCGCAATAGTAATTAAGATCAGAAATATCAGATTTTGATTAAAACTTTGTTCTCACAGTGATTTGCATGATTTGCAATTATTTTAATTGATAAGGACACCAGACCGAACTTGCAAATTCAAAACGAGATCCCATGAAGATTTATATAATGGTAGAAATTTATCCTTGCCTAAATGTGGAAAAGTTCTTTTGATTAATGGCACCACAGCGTTTGCCTTTTTGTTTTTTTTCCGAAATGTGCAAGTGGGAATCAAGTGAACTATCAACCGCTACACCTAGATCCTTTTTTATTTCCTTCCAGATTAAATGGAAAACGCTTCCTTTTTTTTCTTAATTGTTTGCCCTCCAGAAAGACATGCAAACATTTTCTGATCTGACAGCCCTATCAGCAGAACATCATCATTTTTCAGTGTCCTTACACATCCACTGTAGGAAATATAAAACAATTTTGACACAGCTATGATTAAAGGATTTTGTGACCGAAGACTGAAAGACCGAAATTTGCTTCCCATGCATTTCTGTGTGAAACGGGGCAAGAACCATTTGACCCCATCTGACGAACTGAACCCCTACCCTGAGTCAGTCTGATTGAATTTTGACCTGTGAGGCTGCAGTGTGTCCGGCTGGTTTGAGGGACTGACCTCTCAATCAGGAAATGTTGTTGTTTGTTTTACGTTCTTGTTTTTAAAACTGCGCAATGAAATAAAACAAGCAGCAGCGGAGGACGCTGATTGGCTGTGGTGGGTGTAAGGGCAGCGACAGAGGTTTATGACAGTAAAATGTTTGATAAAATCACTCTGTAATTAACGACTCCATCCTTTTGATGAAGACCCGGAGATGCAGTTACTAAATGGACCTTGATGTGTTAATGTTTTGTTAATCTACACCCCCAGTTTCTAACGTAGGTTTTCTGCCACGAATTTGTTTTTGCTAAGTCCGGCAACTGAGGAGACCCTGATGACATAACCCGGGGTTATTTTGCCTGACTTTAGAAAGCTCCCTTTAAAACCACTGAAGAAATCGTTCATAGGCTGATAAGTGTTACATCATGATAAGTACACTTGACTTTTATATGTAAAACAAAGAGTTCCCCTCTAATTATGCACCTTTCAGTAATTTATTTAATTTTTTTTACGTAGGTGTGGACTCAGGGCCTACAAACGGATGTCATTTTCTCTCTTTTGGGAAGTGTGTGATCAAATCTCTCAAATCGCCACGAGCCAGGACTTTGTCACATTTTATTCACAGAGAGAAACAAACTTGTGATAAAAAGCTAGCAGCAGTTCTGAAGCCCTGAAATAAACTAAAACTTGATTTTCTTTTTCCAATATTTTTTCACCAGCTCAGTAATAAAAATCTATAAAGCAGTTTTTTTTTTTTTTTTTTTTTTACAAAGCCCAAAGCACTAATTCATAGGCACTCTGAGCTTTTCCTCTTCAAATTGCCTGCTGTAGTTAATTTATATCCTATGTTAAATATTTAGATGACCTCCCTCCTCTCGACTAAATGCAAAGGCCTTGATATTTAATAGTACAATTGTCTGTGATTCCAGTCTGTGAGAGCGCTGAGCATTGAGGCAGAACACTCCATTGTAATATTCAACACGACTGGTGCACGGTGAAGTGATTCATGAGGAGCAGTTAAATTCTTCCATGTCAAGTTACGCACGCTGCGCTGTAAAACCAAGTGATGTTATCCAAGGGTTTTTTATCAGGGCAGAGCAGCGCATTCATTAACGGGGATAAATTATGAGATCAGATGCCTTTTTAAAATGAATTTCCCCCATATCTCATTGAAGTGGTTTGACCCAAGGATTTATGGGTATGTGTGCTATTTTAAGGGCGCAGGTTTCTTTAGAGAGAGAGAACATCTGCTGGGATGTTTTCCGGTTTTAACTGAGTCCTACATAATCTGCACCTACATCCAGCCACCAAAGTATTTTCCTCTATAAGATATTTATTTTCCACCGCAAAAGTGTGTTTCTATGTTTGTGTGTTTCAGGGCATCTGTTTGAAAAGGAATTACTGCCAAGTTGAAACAGGGAATCTGCAGAATGTTTTTTCAGGAATAGAACAAACAGGACCATTTCTCATTGTTAAGTATGCATTTACAAAAGCTTTTTTTCCCCCGACTCCAGTCAAATGCAACACATTTTTTTATTTATTTCATTTTAATACAGAAACCTCTCTACATATAATATTATTCTTAAGGGATTTACTGTATTTCGAAGTCTAATTGACCAACAAATCATCGACATTAAGGCTTAGTAAGCTTTGGTGGATTCAAATTTAAACCAAATTATCAAACGCTATCATGAAAGCTGTTTGGTTTTCTGTTTGAGTAAACACTTATTTACTTTATTTAATTTCAGTTCAGGCAGTGTTGAGTTGCTGTCCTGACACTTTGAAACTAACTGACTAACAGATCCAACCATAGTAAACTGATGCTGCACTTTGTGTGTAGGCTCACACCTTGACCTGGCCAAGGCCACTTGAAGAGCTGCCCGCTACAGATTGTGAGGTATTTTGTGTTTTTATTCAATTTGAACTCTGGTTTCCCAGCTTTTAAATCATTGCATTTACAGTAATGGTTTTATTTCCCCAAGAATGTTAATTAATAGTCTTTGTAATCACCTACTCCTGTTTTTCCCTTTTTGATCTCTTTTATTCAGTTTGGGCTGGACCATTTGTACGCTTTTATTGGCATAATGTATTTCTTGTTGTCGATATTGTGTGTGTTTTAAAGGCTAACCAACATCTCTTTTTAACCTTTTTTATCAGGCTCTTGGAGCCTGGTATGGCTGACAGTGGGCGGGAGTTAAGGGCCGCCCTCCCTCTACACTTGCATGTGGTGATTTTGTGCACATTATAATATATAATTAATTATACATTTGAATATATAATACAAATGTCTGTTGTTGGTTTGCAATGACTTTCCAGTGGAGTTGGATATCCTCTTTCCCTCTAAATATAGGCTTACCTTTTAATGATCTTTTGTCTTTGCCTTTTTAATCTGTATTTGTAATATTAAGCTTATTTTTATAAAACCACTATTGACTGACTTATCTTTCTTATATGGACATGTCTAAATAAATACATGTTGTTTTGAATTTAAGGCTTTAAGTTCAAAAGACATCTGACCTCTTTATAGCCTTACTTGTGTTTGTTAACCCCCTTGTTCTAGTTTTTGGGTTTTTTTCTTGCATACATCCCAAATTTGTGCACACAACAAGCAAAAAGTGCACAAGGGAGTGTGTGAACTGAAATAAAGTGAAAGTAACACATCTGCCTCACACCTAATCTATTTAGCAGTCTATTAGGAACACTGTACTTATATGGGGTAGAGCTTCTCTTTGCTCCCAGAACAGCCTTAATCCATTGTGGCATGGATTCCACAAGACGTTGGAAACATTTCTCTGAGATTCTGGTCGGTGTCGACATGACTGCATCGCATCATTTCTGCAGATTTGTCAGCTGCACAGTCATGCTGCAAAGATCCCTTTCTACCACATCGCAAAGGTGTTCTATTGGATTCAGATCTGGTGACTGGGGAGGTCACTGAAGTTCACTGGACTCATTGTCACGTTCATGAAACCAGTTGAGACGACTTTTGCTTTGTGACATGGTGCATTATCCTGCTGGAAGTAGCCATTACAAGATGGTAAATTGTGGCTATAAATGGTTGCACATGGTCAACAATAACACTCAGATAGGCTGTGGCATTCAAACGATGATTGATTGGTATTAAGGGGCCCAAAGTGAGCCAAGAAAACATTTCCCACACCATTACACCACCACCAGCAGCCTGTACTATTGACACAAGGCAGGCTGGGTCCATTGATTCTGATCCTACCATCTGCCTCAGCTGAAATCCAGATTCATCAGCCCAGGCTACATTTTTTCCATTCTTCAGATGTCCAGTTTGGCCAGTCCGGCCATTCTCCTCTGACATCTCTCATCAACAAGGCATTTCCGTCTGCAGAACTGCCGCTCACTGGGTGTTTTTTGTTTTTCGCACCATTCTGAGTAAAACTCTAGAAACTGTTGTGCATGAAAATACCAGGAGGTCAGCAGTTTCAGAAACACTCAAACCAGCCCGTCTGGCACCAACTATCATGCCATGGTCAAAATCACTGAGATCACATTATTTCCCCTTTATCTGCATGATTTTATGCATCTCACTTGTGCCACATGATTGGCTGAATGGATAATTGCATGAATAAGCAGGTGTGCACCTGTAGGGTCAAGTACATGTGAAAATGCCTTTGCGGGATCATGGAAGATTGAAATACATGTAAATAGAGTCTGTGTCATTTTTACCTCACCATCTAAAGTAGGTGATAGTATATTGCAGTCACTTGTATGACGGCAAATTCAAAATGTCTACAAAAATCCTACACATGCATACATGTACCCATATTATTGTTTCGTGGGGCCACGTTGTTTAATGTCACTGCTCAAAAATTCACAACACGTTAGCTTTACTCATCTTTTTATCCCTAAGTGTAAAAAACAAGTTTGGAATGACACGTCATGGCTGTGTGATGACACCTTGGGTACTTTTCAGCCACGGCGAACCATCTGTGTACTAGAGATCCTAAGACAGCTGTCACTTCACAGCCTATTTAGCTCCTATTTTGACAGCAACCTTTGTATATGAATGATTTTATAACAACAATAAATAAAAACACAATCAGTTCATCTGCAAGATCAAGTTAACTCAATAGCAGAAATGTCAAACACAAACCTCAACAGTTTTATCCTTTTTCCTGACACCTTTGTATATGAATGACTTAAAAACACAATCAGTTCATATGCAGAAATGTCACAGACAATGATCACAATCTTAGACAAACCTCAAGTATAACCTTCTTTTTAAGGAAGTAAATATTATCTTCAGAAAAGAGAGCTCTGGGTAATCTGTAATGACTGAGTTCAGACAAGTGTGAATTAGAGGAAGAGCTCTTCAAGGATCTGTGAGAAATTTATTTTCTTAGGAAGCTCAAAGTCTGTGAAAAGAAGGTTTTAATGATTTCTATCCCCCTGCTCTTGTTAGAATGAGCAATGCACTGGTTTTCTAGAAAGGAAAACTATCAAAAAGGCTGTGCAGCAAATACAAGAAAATTGTATAATAAATATTGGATATAATCACATGATGAACAACAGATACAACAGATCCAGCTATGTCACAGATTAAAATGTACTGTTATAACACCTGCTTCACCACTCACTTACACCTCCTCCAAAAATTGCCTGCGGAGGAGTTTCAATTTTACTCTTTTTTTTTTTTTAACCCAAATTGTGAAATAATTATGACAGATTTTTGCCTGAACTGTGTCTAGTTTAGCATGCTACACTGGATATAACCATACATCTACCAAAATCTGACAATTGCAAAATGTGTGCAAAAAGAATTTCCTAAGTGACCGATTTGTATTTACAGCTCTGATCACATTTGGCCCAACTGTGAAAACTTGAAAATGTTGAGACTTAGACTGAAAAACTTGCAGAAAATGTTGGAAATTTCACTTTTTGTCTTATTTTTTTATTTACTTTGTTATTATTAGTGCACAGATGCTAACTCGTCTTTGTTCCTTTATCTGCTGCCCACCGTTATGTATGACACACGCAACACTGTTTTCTGGACCAAACAACCTCTGAACCTTTTCAGACTGAATTTCCCCACAGACAATAAGCAGCACTGTGTCATGTCATGTGAGCAGAGACCTGAGGAACCGACTGCAGAGAGAAAGTCCTCTTGTGTAGCCAGACCAGAGCTTAACTTTCAGGCATCCTGCCAGGACAGCTGCGCCCGTTTGGGAGACTTGCAGCCGGAGCCACGCGGCGCCTCAGAGGAGCGTTTGATGCATGAATATCGCTGCTTAACCTGAGAGATGAAGCAGGAAGAGGCACAGAGGGGTGCAGAGAGAGGAGACCAGTGCGGTGTGTATACAGAAGATGGTGACAACGGCCACGTCAAGGTCAACAAGGGGAGAAAACAAACCCTGCCTTGTTGCAGGTGCATTGGCTGGTAAATCCCACAATGTGCCACCAGTATAATACCGGATTATACTGGTGGCATGCCTTTGTAGCTCTTTTACTACAAATTTGAAATATTGTCCATTATTGGTGACCATTTTCCAAAGCACACAGCAAGCTAACAGTACATTTAATATTGATTTTCTTAGGAAGCTCAAAGTCTGTGAAAAGAAGGTTTTAATGATTTCTATCACCCTGCTCTTGTTAGAATGAGCAATGCACTGGTTTTCTAGAAAGGAAAACTATCAAAAAGGCTGTGCAGCAAATACAAGAAAATTGTATAATAAATATTGGATATAATCACATGATGAACAACAGATCCAGCTATGTCACAGATTAAAATGTACTGTTATAACACCTGCTTCACCACTCACTTACACCTCCTCCAAAAATTGCCTGCGGAGGAGTTTCAATTTTACTCTTTTTTTTTTTTTAACCCAAATTGTGAAATAATTATGACAGATTTTTGCCTGAACTGTGTCTAGTTTAGCATGCTACACTGGATATAACCATACATCTACCAAAATCTGACAATTGCAAAATGTGTGCAAAAAGAATTTCCTAAGTGACCGATTTGTATTTACAGCTCTGATCACATTTGGCCCAACTGTGAAAACTTGAAAATGTTGAGACTTAGACTGAAAAACTTGCAGAAAATGTTGGAAATTTCACTTTTTGTCTTATTTTTTTATTTACTTTGTTATTATTAGTGCACAGATGCTAACTCGTCTTTGTTCCTTTATCTGCTGCCCACCGTTATGTATGACACACGCAACACTGTTTTCTGGACCAAACAACCTCTGAACCTTTTCAGACTGAATTTCCCCACAGACAATAAGCAGCACTGTGTCATGTCATGTGAGCAGAGACCTGAGGAACCGACTGCAGAGAGAAAGTCCTCTTGTGTAGCCAGACCAGAGCTTAACTTTCAGGCATCCTGCCAGGACAGCTGCGCCCGTTTGGGAGACTTGCAGCCGGAGCCACGCGGCGCCTCAGAGGAGCGTTTGATGCATGAATATCGCTGCTTAACCTGAGAGATGAAGCAGGAAGAGGCACAGAGGGGTGCAGAGAGAGGAGACCAGTGCGGTGTGTATACAGAAGATGGTGACAACGGCCACGTCAAGGTCAACAAGGGGAGAAAACAAACCCTGCCTTGTTGCAGGTGCATTGGCTGGTAAATCCCACAATGTGCCACCAGTATAATACCGGATTATACTGGTGGCATGCCTTTGTAGCTCTTTTACTACAAATTTGAAATATTGTCCATTATTGGTGACCATTTTCCAAAGCACACAGCAAGCTAACAGTACATTTAATATTGATTTTTTTTTTTTTTTTTTCCTACTTTCTGGGCAGCAATAGATTTCATTTCATTTTAATATGGTATGAAAATCATCTCACGAACAACATATTTTTTAAGGTAGTTAATCCATTATAGTGAACCCTGTAGTTGTTTGACAAAGTTCTGTTCGCATGGTAATATAGTTGCGAGCAAAAGCCTTTTCTTAAATATGGAAAATATCTGTTTGTACATTGAAGGGCACTCAATGTATATACAAATGTATATTTTCCCCTTTACAAAAACTACTTTCCTATTATGGCAACACTTTACTTTATTGTAAAATAATGTAAATTGATAAACACTTGTAAATTTCATTATAGCTGCTTACCCCTACATTAAAGTGTGTTAAATACCTTGCATTATATGTTAATATAGTGCTTATGAATGCTGAATAGGGGGTCTTAAAGTAAAGTGTTAACCCTATTGTTTGTCTTCTGAGTTTGATATTCAAACAAATCTTTAGCGCAATGCTTTGTGCCAGCTATCTCTCGGATGGTGGATGAGGGACTGTCTTTAAATGCACCAACAAAGAGTTTCAAAATCATCCCTGTTCACAACTGTATTAAACCACAATAATAACATAACTTTGGCAAAATCATTTCAAATCAGCTAAATGTTCACTATGATGGTATCTTTCTCCAGAAAGTTTCAAACTTCTAATAAGTATATTTTTATATCACTGTGAAAGTTAAGATCCCTAAAGATATTCTAGAAATATTAAGGTATGGTTTGAAATATATCTTGATGAAATCTATGGTGAATTTATTGGCTTGAGGGTCCAAGCCAACCCAGGACTGGTGCGTCTCTCGTGCCTTCAGGTGAGGTCACTTCAGCCTTCGGGACAATGACATTACCCTGCATTCAGCCCCTAAAAAGATGTGATGTCTTCTGCCACCAAATGAATATTGAACAGAGCTATCACGTATTAATCAGTGTATGACCGCAAAACTACATACGTCTGGCTCTGTAATGTTCTACAAAACATGGTGGTGAAACATGCGAGAATACCAAACACAGAGCGTTGTGCAGCCTTTAATAGAAATGAATGGGACGTGGAGCAAGAATTAGTATTTGTGAAGGACATGATTTAGAAGTGTTATACCTTTCATTGTTATACCTTTCCTAATCGAGAACATTCTTGGTATTAAGAAAGTAATTGATGCAAACATTTACCTTGGCCTTTTCTACATACAAACTGCCCTTTGCGCTAGCTTTTAGCTGCACCAAGCGGTGCTTCTGGGTTGTCCTGTTTTTAAAAGCGAGGTGAAGAAACATAGATTTATGTGTATTATTCATACCCATTTCCTGAAAATTATAAAACTAATTTGTTTCACCCGTTATGCAATTGTAATGCTGCCTGAATGTTTTCTTTCAGCGGCAGCATAAGTCACAGGGAGGTGTTTGGGCTGCGTGGTGTGCGTACAAAGTGAAGGCCTTGACACCAGAGACTGGGGTTTGCATCCTGACTGCTGTGTGTGTGGTTTGATTTAGACGACAAAAGCACTCTGGTTAAGGCCAGGGAAAATCTGTGGTATTGGTTAAATAATAAAGTAAACACACCGTGACTCCCGTTTCACATCACCCTGGGCTTTTTCCGGATTTAGCTAAGACCACCATCTTTACTCAAACTGCCGTGAGTACCTAAAAATAAGAACATAAAAGTGTAATCATGATTGTGTTGCAAGAGTGGGTATAACAGAAAAACAAATGACATAAATTGTTTGTGAACATTTTGCTGAATATGTTAAGTATGGGCATTTTGTGACTCGGCAGATGAAGTACATTCCGTAACAAAATCTCCTCATTATGTTGTCAAAAACCCATTCTGGGCACCATTAAGTGTCTTTCAAAATGTATTTGCTGGTGTAAATTATAACTATATAAGTGTCATTTTTAGGGGACAGGGTTATATCTACAGCTAATTTAGGCCAAAGGACAAAAAAGCCAAAAGTGAATTGGCCCAAGGTAACAAGGACTTCTGTGATGCACTGCATGTGACAGTCCATTCCGTTGAAGAAAGCTAGTTGCGCCTAAAAACTGTAATTATAATTTAGCTGCGAAACTGTTGAGATGAAGGAATGAGGCTGCTCGTTCAAATTAGACTAAATCCACATATTCCATTTGTATCTCTGTGTTCCCCTTAAATGTCTAAGATTAGACAAAAAACCCCTGGGTGAAAATGAGTTATTCATGAACAGAGGAACTGCACTTGGCACCTAGTATTCAAATGAAAGGAGCATCAGATAGATGAATACTAAATGGGGAAGTCAACAGCAGCGTCCCAAGAGATTTAGACTCGGAACAGAAGCTTTGGTATGTGAACTACTATAATGGTTTACAAATATATATACAAAATGTAATAACAGGAAAACAAACAACCCAAAATTTTCTGCATCTCTGTTAAATTACTGCTGTTAGAGAGGACAAACACAGACTGGTCTGCAGGTAAAAACATAAACTGAAAACACACCATTTTGATTAAGTTATATCACATGGTAGATTATTGGTAAACCAATAACTGTCACTGGATAAATATCTCGATAAAAAAAAAAATACGCTGTCTTCTGCTAGATGTTATTACCTTTTGATTAACCTACAATATTTTAAGGATCTATTGTGTTTCATTATCAAAATAATTAACATCGTAACAAAAAGGTGAAGGGAAAGTGATGTCAATGCTGAAGTGTCCTCATGCACTTGAATTTTCTGCAGATTCCTCCATCTCCCTGAACACAAACAAGAGGTGAAGTACAGTCCCAGTCTTTATGTAAACTCAGAGTTGCACGAGCACATGCAAGTGTGGGAAGGGTCCTACATAGACGTCGGACCTAACATCTGGTTGAGCGGGGCACTATTTTTGATTTTCAGTATGATATTTATCATTTTCCATATAGTGCTATTTGTTGAGTTTAATAAATCTTAATAAAACTAAAAGTACTCTGTGTATTCTGCTTTTACCTGGGAATAATGAGTAACAAAATATTCGCATTTACTCTACAGGAATTA
The DNA here is from genome assembly GCF_016859285.1 of Xiphias gladius. Lineage (NCBI taxonomy): Eukaryota > Metazoa > Chordata > Actinopteri > Istiophoriformes > Xiphiidae > Xiphias > Xiphias gladius. The sequence goes on from NC_053422.1 coordinate 8,068,326, forward strand.
GCCGGAATCATTTTGAGCAGTTTGAAAAGGTGCAGAGACGCTTCATGACATGATTCAATAATGCTAAATATGTGAAATAATAAATGCAAGGTACGTAACTTTTTTTCTGTTAAGTTGGGTTTTTAGTTTTTATCTCAGACCAACAACATCAAATTTACAGAAGATGTCTTTTGATAATATATATACAAATCCAGAATAATGCATAATATATACACCCACACTTAAGAGAAATAGTGGTGTTCTATCTTTTAATGCTAACTTTTCATTTTAGAGATGCTTGCTCGAGCACTCACTAAAATCATGACTCAAACAGGATGACATTAGGATTCATTGGGAGTACCGGTTCTCCCACCTGTGGAATGCAAGTCAAATTTCCACACTCTTTCGGCCGTGTTTTAGTCTCCACCAACTGCTGGGAGAAAAATCTGTAACTTTAGCTTTTTTGGATTAAACCACTTTCCCCAGCAAGCCGCTAAATTTGTCCGCTCGCAGTTTGGTGCTGCGCAGGGAGCCTACGGTGGGTTAATGAGAGCTATTTTGCTAGACAAAGCTGACTGACTGACTGACTGACTGACTGACTGACTGACTGACTGGCTCTGAGTGAACTACAAAAAAAAAAAAAAAAACACTAAAATGCTCCATTAACCTGCAGAGTTGGATGATAAGTCCCAGTGATGTTTGCACTCAGCATTAAAATAAAGAAAATGATTAATTAAATCATTAAAGAAATTATTTATTTGGGTTCCCAAAAGGCACAAAAATGTTAGAGGAAAAGTTAAAAAAATCTCTGTTGGTAGGAGATGCAGCCAACTATCCACCTCATCTTTCACCGTCAGACTTTTTACAGCTACTTTCGCCTTTTCCACTTGGATAAGGACAGTCATTATTTCTGCAATTAAAAGAGGTCACGTCAGGAAACAGAGGTCACATAGCTCATTTTGAGCAAGCACTTTTGAACAAATTACCAATTCTGTTTCTCTGGTGAGGACAGTCTTAAAAAATGGAGAATTAGGCACAAACACAAAACAGTATTGATTCCATTGAAGCCACCAAGAACCTTGGACAGAGCTCTGGCAGCTGGTAGTTTTTGTCACAGTGTTGTTAGTTTGTCTCGGGAATCTGTAATGACTGCAATAATAAGTCGGAAAATGCCAGTCTCCTAATACTGGCACATGTTTACCAGAGAGAAGAAACTTGTCGAGCTGAATGGGGCCAAGGCTCATATTTTGCATTTCTTTAATGAAAGCACTTTGGCTGACAGATGTTTTTGGATTGTTAATGTGGCGAGGATGAGTGGGTGCGCTGTATGGTGCTTGTTTCCATGGTGTTGTATTCTGCTGGCCTAACTTACATTCAGTTGGACCAATTTACACCAGTGCTGAGAACTTCTGCCGATGCAGTGAGGGATATTTTAAATGAAGTGTTTGCGTCAGTGGTTTTACAGGAAAGCCTTATTTATGGTCAATGAGTTGTTCTCCCAAAAAAAAAAAAAAAAAAACCCTAGAGAGGTGATATTGCTTCAACACTAAGCCTTTGCTTTTAGCAAGGCAATAACAATTAAACTCCTTGATGTTCATGCGACAATAACCCTCAATCCGTCAATATGTCTGTGTTACACAGAGGACTGGTGCCGAGAAGGGTTGATATATAGATCAAATTATCAAGGAGGAGATTAAATAAATCTGTTCTTCTACTTTTATGGCCATCTCTTTTTGTCAGCGAGATGATAAAGCTCAGTAATCCTTTGTCAAAGACAAAAGAATTAGAGCTGGGTTTATTCCAGGGAAGAGGAGTGACCTGTATGGATTGGAAAAAAAATAAAAACAGCGGCTTCTATTGATTTTTACCTCACTTTGTCAAGGTCACTGAAATGACCGTGTAATTAAAGTTTGTAAATGGACCCAATGAAATATTATTGGTCAGATGAGAGGGACCACAGAGACCGACCCGAGGAGATAACCCCCGTCGTCCATGTGTAAATGTATTGTCCAGAGCGGAGCAGATAAAATAGAGTATGTAAGGAGATTAAACATTTACATTAATATAATATGACAAAATGCTGATTCAGCCTCTCGCACGCAGAACTGTGTGAATTCATTAATTTTCGCTGCTTATTTAGTCCTTTGCAAGGTTACCATAGATCTTCAGTTCAGACAAGCAAAGAGAGTCTCCTTGTGTGGCTCAGTGGAGAATCATATTTAATAATAAAGTTTTGATGTCTACCTAAAAAAGATTTGATTTCACACCTTCCCTTTACTTCCGGTCCACCGGTTCAGTCATATATTTCCATGCGGCCGCTCTCATCACATTCGGCGTGAAATGACTGAGGATTTGATTCTTGGGAATTTTCATTTTAAAGTATCAAAAGTACTTATTCTGCAGTAAAATGAGCCCTGTGACCGATAAATGACATTATTAGTTTGTTACAACAGACGCATCGATATGTAAGCAGCATTTTTACTGTTGTACCCGGTTGAGGCGGAGCTGGTTTCAACTACCGCATGTAACCTACGGTAGTTTAGTCCAGTCTTTCCCAACATCACGAGGTGTTTAAAAGGAAACGTAAAGAAAAGAAAATTAAATTCTAAAGTCATCTGAAACATGATAAGGAGCCAAACATGATAAGGAGAGTTGGAAACCACTGGTTTAATCTTTAAAAAATATTTGTATTTTATAAACTCATAATAATGAATATTTTAAATGTAAAATCTTAATGTGGAAACTAACTATAGGCATCAGATAATTGTAGTGCAGTAAAATATATAATATTTCCCTCTGAAAGGAAGCAGTGGGTTAGAATTATAAAGTCTGATCAAATGGAAATACTCGAGTACAGGAGAGGTACCTTAAACCTGTACCCCTCTCAAGTCCAGGTTCATTTTGGCTCATTATTGCCGACTTTCTACGCATTTGTTTTTGTATTTGTTTGGCATCTTTTAAACTGTCCTCATCCTACATGCAGAGTATTTTTTTAATCCAGTCAAAATTGTACAAATCTTTAGTGATAATCATTCAAAATATTACTATAGTACAGTTCAAGGTTTTACATAACTGCTTCTTGTGCCTTTTTCATGGAAAGTCTACTGTATATGTGCCATTGTAAATAATTGAACAGTTCAAAGTGTTAAGAATTTCTCTCAAAAAGAGGTTTATGTTCTGAGGATATACATTTCATCAAAAAACATGTAATGGCTGGGGATATTTATTTTATTTTATCTTTCAGCTTCAATTAAACAGCTCTTTCCTTCTCCTTGGCCGACAAAGTAAGTCAACAAATCTCTTTAATCTACCTGCCAGTACTTTAAATAATCCATTTGTCTGCCACTGTATTCGCTAGCGGCATTGATCGTCTCTTTAATTGCTGTTTTATTCCTATCATGTGCACTTTGATTCAGCATTTGGATGCTATAGATGATCTCCTCACTCATTCCAGGCACAATATGTCCCATATCTGTTCTATGTTAAATTCATAACCTCCCTCTTCTCCTCCTTCATCCACCCTCCCCACATCTAACTTGTCTTTTTTATCTCTATTCTTTGCACAGGCATTGTGTCCTCTGGCAGTCTAAGTAGCTCATTGTTGTGGGGAGAATGTTCTCTCAGGGGAGCCATAGCCAGTCAAGAGTGGATTGCCTCGGTGAGATGCATTTTTAGTTTTTCTGTCACTTGTGATGAGGGATAAGAAACATTGTGTTATTTTGAGACACAAATGAATCAAATATGGGAATTGTGAAATGCCTAATAAAAACAGTTTTTTTTAAATATAGTTGTTAAGGGAAGAGTTATGGAAAGATGGAGCTATATCAATTCCCCAGGTGGTGTAAGACCTGGCTGAATGTATACCTGTGCACCCAGGGTAATACACGCTCCCTGCTGTTTATCATCGTCGCCATGCACTAAATGTGAAATATTGCTGTCCCTGTAACATGTGTATTGGTTTTTGTTACGGTCTCAGTTGTTGACGTGTTGCTGCGCTAATGTCACAAAGAGAAATTAGTGTTGTGTAACGGACCTCGGCAGAAAACAGCGATCTGGTTGTGACCTTGATGGTAGGGTTTTGTACAAGAAGTGCATAATGGTAAACAGGGTTTGATATAACGTACATGCCGCTTTCATACACCTTTTAGTCCGTGTCACGGTCACGTCATATGGGATGGATGTTAGGGATGGGAAAGATTCTTGTGTTTGCAGCTTGCATCACACACTTCAAGAGCGTTGTTTGAATGTAGAGCTGTTATCCAGTTGATTGGTTCATTGCTTAGGGCATAAAATGACTGCAAACCGTGAAAAAAATACAGGTGGGAGACTGGTGATTGGGTTAGGTCTGATTTGTTATGAATGTGACTGTGCTGTCTGGGTCAAACCAGCAACCTGCTCTACTCACTTAACTACCTTAAGCTTGTCATTAGAGCTCAAACAATGAGTCCATTCGTAAATTAACCGGCAACTATTTTATTAAGGAATTAATTGTTTAAGTCATTTTTCAAGCACAAACATTGTCTGGTTCCTGTGTGTTGTGAGGATTTGCTGCAATTCTTTGTCATATGTGGGTTCCGACCGATCGAAGGTGTAAAATTTGCCTTTAGGAAATTGAGATGTGATTTTTTCTTTGCTCATTTTACAGACTAGAAAATTACTCTAATTGAAAAGATTATCTGAAGATTCACCAATAATGAAAATAATTGTTAGATGCTACCCTAGTTGTTGTGCAGCAGTTGCGCCAACAGTAGAGTTTAAATGTAACTCCTGACTAATTAAAAGGGACCAGCTATTACATCCTTTGTGCAGCTTTATAGGAGGTGAGCAAATTACAAATCAGCATGCGTCTGCGTCACCCTAAATGACACAGTTAGGGGTAAAAATGAAAACATGTATATACTAAATTCTTTTTTAAAATATATTATTACTTCGGTGCATTTTTCTTGTTTGTGTTTTTTTTTTTTAGGTTCAAACTGTGAAATTACTGATGAATGATGAAGTTATTAGAAATGTGTTTACCTGATACGCTTGTTAACCTGATGTCCTATAGGGAAAGTCAACACATGTCTCATTACAGTTCCTGCAAACATCAACACAGTTTGTTGATGTTTACCTACCAAGTTGCATGCTGCACACAGCTTCTGAAACTGTAAGGACTCATTTCACTTGTATTGACCAATCATTGCTTAGTGTAGTTACTGGACAATACAGGAGATTTGAAACTGTCTGTAAAGGTGCGATTATAATGCTGCTGCTACTACAATATCACAATCATAATCATAATCAAGTCCTTTGTTTGTTCTAACTCCTCAGTGTTTCAAAGGAGCTTTCAAGGGCCCCTCGCAGTTAAAGAAACCAGAAAGAAAGGGGTCACCATGTAGCTAATTTTGCTGCAGAGCTGTGAGAGCCCACCAGCAACTCCAACTTTGTCTGTGATCTCTCCCCAATCCCTCTGCCCTGCAGCAATCCCCTCAGCAGCCAGCAAGTTCTAAGTGACCCCTGAGGGCTGTCCAGCCAATGAACTCCTCATGAAGGGAGAGACTCTAACACAAAGGGGCTCTAATGATCGAAAAAGAAGAAGAGGAAGAAGAGCAGCTCCGTGTGGTATGAGAGACTAATCACCACACTCATGGGCTTCTCGAGACGGAAGGTGCCAGACTTCGCCATGGAGCTAAAAACCATCCTAAGGGAGCAGAAATCAATGAAGTACACTCAGCCTAAGATATGTGTATGACCTGCTTTCGAAGCACTGTTGTGCTCTAAAATACTGAAACAGCTTATCTCAACGTTTTTCAACTTTCAAATCACTGTCTTGGGAATATGTGTGAGTACATTACTCCAAAGAACAAAGCAGACAGTTCATTGATGGGTCCAAAGTATTCTGCAAAGTATAAAACACCAGATGACGAAGCAAACTATCAAACTCTCAGTCTGACATTGCATATTGTACATTTTTGAAGAGCGCACAAAGGTATTTGATTTTTTTACCTGTGAAAAATCCTTCGAGGTATGTCTTTTTAGGATATTTCCAAATAGTTTCCATCTGTCCAAAATCATCCACAACATTTTGGAGTAAACATAAATGCACATAGTAAAACAGCTCCCTCTTTCAGTCGGTTATGCAGAAAATAACGAGGCGGTGCTACCTTCAGATTGTTCAGGGAAGTCCCACTTAAATTCCTGCACCCTAAGATCACATCAGGATGCGTTTTCCACACAAACTAGATGATTTAGCAATAAACAATAAAAAGCATCACCTCCAGCTCACTAATGACTACCCGTGATCCTCCACTACTTCCTCCACATATACACCAGGGAGAGGGAGAGTGATGTGGGATGTGCCTGAAGTTTTCTGCTTACCCTTATTGCTTTTGCTGCCGAAGACAATATTATTATCTCCAGCTGCAGGCCTCAGAGCACACAACTTGTAAATAATAAACCAAGCTGGACAGAAGCCTGTGAGGCCACTGCTAATCCTGGTATTATTCCACTTTTATTGTTGTTATTTCCTCATTATTTCTCATCTCCTCTGGCTGAAGACAGCCAGTTAAATTATTTTCACCCCATTGTTTTCTTCTGCCACAAAGGCCAAATTAGCATTGAGGATAGGCAACATTTAGAAATTCCTTTATTCCTTTTTAGCCCTCCTTTCCTCACTCTTGACCCCTCTAGCACCCACAAGGCATCACAAACTGTCACTGTGGGTGTTAGCAGATGCTCTAAGTTCTAAGCATAATTATGAATAATGTTTTTTATTATGTTTTAATTTGCAACATCTTCACACTTAGGGAGGATCAGGAAACAGTGGGTGGCAATCTCCTGATTCAAGCTATAACATTATTGGGTCCCTCATGGAAGTTTTGGGAGGATGAGACATAGACAAAGCCAACCCAGATTGATGTTTTTCTGAAATGCAATTCGAGTAGTTATAATCAGCCGTCTCAGGGTGGTGTTTGAGCCTCCAGAGAGCGGCAATATTCTGTTTTTGCTGGGAATGGTAACGTTTCACCCACGTTTGACTCTGCAACATCCTTCTTATGGGAGGAATGACTCTGACAAAGCCTTGGGGCAAAACTAGTTGTTCGCTTCACTGTGCTCATTGTTGCTCTGAAGACACCTAAAGATATGCCGCTAATGAAATGGCTGTGAAGACTCTATATGGAACATTTCTTTCAGAGCGGTATGAATAATTATGCTTGCTCTTGCCACATCTGATAAAAGTTCTCCTACACAGAAAATCTGCACATCTAATTCTAATAAACCAACCCAAGGAAAAAAAAATTACTAATTAGTGATGTTTAAGCTTTCAAGATACTTTACTCATTAGAGTCTGTTTACAGGTTTTGGGGAGTACTACTGCTCATTACAAAAAAGTTGTGTGGAGCCTTTTGTAGCTCCAGAGGGAGCTGCACAAAATCTGATGAATGTCCCCAAGTGATACCACTTGAGTCAGCGTTGGTTGGGGCTGACAACTACAAGTTTAAATATGAAAAAAATCTGGGGGCGTGGAGTTACAAAGAATAGTGTTTACCAGACCTCTGTCACTCGCTCCTCATCTCTGCTTGCGACTACATCAGCTTCTCCCTCAGCATAACACACCTGAATCTCAAACTTAAGTGTCGAGATGCATTAGGGGTAATGTAGGCGCCAGGTATCGACAAGGAAGAAAAATGGCGTGGAGGAAAAAAAACGATATCTCTGGATCTGTTGCATCAATTATGATTTTATTTAACTGTCCATCATTAGTCCAACAATGTTAAAGATGTGCAATGCTAAATCAGTGGAGCACTGTTTACATGTTTTCATCAACTGAAGGTTACCAGTGCATCCTCAATAATCACATGATACATTTAGTCTTTTTTTTTCCTCAAAGTGTTAATTTTAAATCATACACCAGTCTGCAGGTGTGTTACTCCATTTACAATATTCAAAACTGGGGGAAAAAAAGTGGAAAAGAAATAGTTGGTCTCAAGTGGTTTGGAGTGATGATGGGTGAAAAGCTGTGATGACAGCCTTCATTAGTCAGCGGGTCATTCAATTAGGAGAAAAAAATAAAGAGTAGAAGATCTCAGTTTTAATGGTGATGTCTAAATCCTCAAGACAAATGGTGAGGAGAGAAAACTGCGCTCACTTTGAAACATAAAATGAGCAGGTAGGTTGTAATTGCAGCTTTATATCTCTTTTTTTTTACCTCTCTAATACTGATCAGTAAATCCAGCATCTTAAAAACCAGTACAGTCCATGAGAGTCCTGGATTAAGATTACGTCTCTCAGCTGCAAAAAGAACTGGAGCCAAATGTGAGGGAAAACAGACGTAGAGATCCTCACTGTGCTTTATCACGGCTCCAGTGAAGCAGAAATCCTCCTCGGCACTCAGGTATAAGATTCGCAGTGAACACTGATTTCCCAGCGCCAAGAGCAGAGCACACCCAAGGCCTTGGGCTAGTTCTACAGTAACTGTATGACTGTGAAGCCGTGCATTGCTAATGAAGAGCTTGTATGTAAAAACAGACAATGCAGTTGGGTAATTTGCATGTGCGCACCGAAAGCTCAGATGCCAGATATCAGCTTGAAATAAAGCAGGACAGAATAGATTAGGCTGTTTGTTTGTTGAATAGGTATAGCTGCTGGTTTTTATATTTTACAGTCATTAAAAATGCAAACGGTACGTTGGTGCCAGACTTCGGGGAATTGAGGCCTTCTTGTAACATAATTTCTTATCCACTGTTTTCTCGAATTAAAGGAGGCTAAAAAAAAAAAAGTAGGGCATTGTGAAAATCTTGAATTCACTCAATCTGATAAAATTATCCAAGATTATTCTGCTCAACACAGCTAAATCAGATCCAGTATGTAAATTCACACCTGGTTAAAATAGAACTTCAAGCACAACTTTGCATCAGCTCACAGTAAAGAAGAAGGTGGAGACTTGTAGTCAGCTGTTATGCTAAGAGCAGAACAATATGCTAATGAAAAATAAAAATATTTTAGTGGAAAAAAACAACTACCATAAAGTAAGTCAAAGTCGTTAATTATGTGAATTAAACATCTTACAGTCACGGGGATTCCAGTATCTCAGAAATGGCTGATCAGTTGCAGGCTTGGGGCCAAAAAATAGTTCTCCTTCCAGTGAGAAAATGTAGAGGCAATTTGCCAGACCCGCTTACAAGACAGCCACATGCACATACATATATGCACTGTATAATGTTGGGATCGGACTGCACAGTATCCCTGTCTTTCAAATTAGTCACTGTATTAGATTTGACGATCTCAGAGCCATAAGTCATTGCTGAGAGAAATGGCCCGCTACAGATTAGTCCCTAACCAATCATGGCCTGCCATCTTTCACAATTTGTTAAGTGTACATAAATTAATGAGAAGGAGGTACGAGGGACCGACTTCACCGTTCCACCTGACAGCACACACAACATTATTTGCTTTGCCGTGTTTACAGTTGTGCGCAGTCGTATGGTTCAGTGTAATGGAACACATTGTAAAAGAGTCAACAGCCATGGTAGTGACACAGCGAGGCTGTGCTTTGAGCTAAATGCTAACGTCAGCATGCTAACAAGCTCACAATGTCAATGCTATCATGCTGATGCTAAGCAGGTATAATAGCATGTACGTATATAGCATAAACACAAAGTATAGCTGACTCATGGGAATGTCATTAGTTATGAAAGTATTTGACCATAAGCCAAAGTATTGGACAAATTAAAATTATCCCCTGATGATAGTATTAAAGGAAAAGTCAGGGGATCACCAAGGCGATTACAGTTTATCCTGAGTTGTGGTTTGAATGTGTCCAGAAAATTTCATGGCAAACCATCAAACGGTTGTTGACATATTGAACTTGGTGGTGCTAGCGGAAAAAAATCCGAGGATCGAAAAAGTCACGAGGATTCATCGGCTAATTTTCGGCGAGGGATGCATGTCAGTCAGGTCAGGTAATTCCCGAGCTGATAATGTATAGGATGAGTCGGTCATCAATGTCTTTCGGTCCAACACATCTCAGACTCTGTTCTAGCATGCCGAAGTTACTGCTCTGCACGCTGGCTGACCTCAACAGAATGAATTACGACTCCTTCGTAACACGGTATGTGACATTTTTTTGGCATGGCGAGAGATAAAGGAGACAAAGTTTATCTACAACTTGCCACCGGGGTATGATACAGTAAACTCCTCCCAGACTTCCTCACTGACAGCAAGACATACAGTTACATATTGCCATATAACAGTGGCATACAAGCTTAACTGCATGTAATACAGCCATTGTGTTTTGTGTATAAAAGAGGAACGCTGCCATCTTATAGACGACTTCCTGTCACAGACATACCTTTTGGAGAAAGACAGACTTCTGGCGAAGTGGCTGCACCTGTCGCCTTCTTCAAAGGGTCTTCGTGCATCTTGTCAAACCTTTCCCATCCCCCATTGTGTAGGGAGCACAGGCTGGCAGGTCTCCATTGATCTGTTCCAGAGCTGTGATAATTGTGCCATTAAGATCTCAAAAAGACACCCGGCATGGGGCAGAGATAGACTCTAACAGTCTGCCAAGAAAAAGGACTTCCATTAAATACTGTAAGTGTAGGAACAGCATGCTGTTTTTACTTGTTATACTTTGAGAGATAAAAGGCGGTAGAATGGATTAAATAGAGACTTATTAAATGCACTGAAGTAGGCTATAGAGGTAAGACGCTTCCGTGGGAAATTACAATCACATTAACTGACATGTACTGTTCACTAAATGTAAAACCATCATAATGATTTCTATTGAACTGACTTGGCAAAATAATTTAAAAGCTGCAACTGAAGCTCTGCTGACCTGGGACAGATGCAAAATGACCTCAAAGCTGATGTGAAATGACCACAAACAGACACAAAATGAACAGTGAGGAGACACCAAACAACTTCAAAGAGACACAAAATGACCACAAAGAGACACAAAATGACCACAGAGAGACACCAAACAACTACAAAGAGTCACCAGAATGACCACAGGGAGACACAAAATGACTGCACATGACGCATGTCTCTTTCACTCTGAGTTGCTCCTATGTGTGTGTGTGTGTGTGTGTGTGTGTGTGTGTGTGTGTGTGTGTGTGTGTGTGTGTGTGTGTGTGTGGCAGGAGGGGGGGGGGTCTTTTACATGTCCGTGCCTAGTGGCCCGTTGTGTCATAATCTGTCCATGGGTAAGTGTAAAAACTCATTACTGCAAAACTGGAAGTTAACGTTAGACGTGCTCAAGAAAACACACACACATCTGGCTAGCCTGGCAGGGATTGCACGACAGACCCATGAAAAAGCATGGAAATCAGTTGGAAGGGAAATCAGTTGCAACTGCCAACACTAGTAAATCGTGATAAGGTTTCTTTCTGCCACATTAAGCATCTCCACTCTGGTGTCCTTCCCATCAGAAGCCCAAATACTCATCACCCAACTGTATTAAGTGGATTCTTTATCAAATCAAATCCAACACATGACGGAATTTAGATGGGGAAACGCGACAGAGATGTAGCACTTCTGTGTCAAGAATGAACAGAGTCCGTAGATCGTATCTCTGTAAATGATTTTGAAATGGTCCAGCTTGGCCAGAAAGACTGGGCCACCTCTGCATACACAGTACATACAGTGTGACGATGCATCTTTTACACACATAAGAAATATGTATATTTAAATTTTCACAACCAGTTTTGGTCATCGTTTCCATCAGTTATGACAACACTGTAATCACCAAAGTAATGGTCTTATGGTGGGAACGCTTCAGTAAAATGAGAGGAGGAACAAGTGGTCAGATGATCAGACCTACTGTAAGCAAGCCAACAGCTTGGCCAGATTATCTAAACCTCTTCATTTGAGGGAAAAATCTGAAGTGAGCGCACTCACAATGTTTGGGGGAAAAACAATCTGTGCGTGCACAACTACAGTTCGGCAGGTCAAATTTGAACTAGGTATTCCGTCCATAAACTGTCACTGATGGTTATAGGAGGGGTAATCATTTTAATGTTTGCTTCTGTTTCCTTTTCCAAATGAGTTAACCTGGTGGTTTGTGTAAAACCTGTGTCTAACTGCTCATATTTAACTTGTAAACTCAGGTAAGGAAACAATTAGTGGCACCAAAACATCAGTTTGTAATTGTAGAAACATGGTTATTATAAAGTTAACTTATAAAACATGTTATATTTGCTGTAAGATTAAAATATCTTGAAAAAAACACACAAATTATATATTGTCCTGGCACAGTAGGAGACACATAAACAGCAGTGATGTACATATGCTGCTGGAAATCTTTGTCACATTCGTTTTGTTACCACAGCTTTCAGGTGACAGAACACACCCACGCATTTACTGGGGAGTGTTCCTGCGAAGACACATTTTTGCCACTGATCCATACGGACTGATTATGTGATTAGCAAGCTCATTACAGTATTCTATCAATTATCCCTCACAGGCTTGTTCCTAACACTCAACACCTCTGGTTCAGAATCTATTTGCACACGGTTTTAAGTGGTTTTACGTCACTGGCGCTTATTTCTTTGCTTTGTAGAAAGCTAAAAAAAAAAGCAAATCCATTATATTTAGCTCAAATATACTATGGAAAGCTTGTATATGAACCTACATGATGGCCATAGATGCCATCTGTTTGGAATAGGAATACTTTCTAAATTTTACACATCTTTAAATGATCATTTTGGCTTCAACAGATGGTTTAAGTTTCTGTACAACAGTCAGAAAAATGAAATTTAATTGAGTTTTTTCGGGCTGCACTCGATGACCTTGCTTTCCCGCCTGCTCAAGGCTTTCACTCATTGTCGGTGATGGTGTGCTGCCGTTACGTAAGCTTAAGGTTCCTGGGGGGTCGTTTCACTTATGCCATTGTGCTGCAATGCCCTGATGCCCCTCACATGTCTTATCCAACCTTTCCTACACTGCCTTTTTTGCAGATCGTCTCAGATTGAGCAAAGGGGTTTGCTTTTCTAACGGTGTGATGAAACTTGATCAAGAAAAGCAGTCAGAGCAGTCCTTTTAAGTGCTTCAAATTAAAACTCTGAAAACACATACATGAAGGTTGCGCCAGTTTTTAGATAGTTCATTTGTGACAGGATCAGGAAATGGTTTCTTTCTTCTTTTCAACCAGAGAGCAGAGTGCCATGTTTTGAAAAGCAAGAAAAAACAGGATTTGCCCCCTGCTTAACTGACTAATTATTCCATTATGTAACCACTATTACAGGCAGCAGTTGCTACAATTACAGAGACAAGTAAGGAAACATACGATAAGTAATTGTCAGGAAGGTTATATATCGAGTGTTCAAATTTTATCTCATGCAGTCATTTAACCTTTGTTTGTGAAAAATTATGGTGCTGATTAAATCACCACTACATCTCGCAGTAAATGTAGTCTGTACTTATTTTCTGTCACCTAGAAAATCATCTTGAAATTTCCGCTGACCTGAAATAAATCCCTCATTTTTAAATAATGGGATCCGGACAGGCATATATAAGCTGTACTAGTTCACTTCATATACCTACAATATACCTTTTCCCCTCTTAGTATTTTGATATCTGATGCAGAGAAAGACAAAGTTGAAACAACTGGTTTTTAAGTTCAATTTTCAGGGTTTTCACACGGTCAGTGTTATTGCTAGTTGTTTAATTAACTACAACAATTAACAATTTTAGCCAACAGGAATCACACAAAAATTAAAAGAAAAAAGTAATGTATTAGTCTGATAATTTAACTGAATCCTAAAGATACATGCCATGAATCGCTCTGTCTTCTGTATTGGATTGCATTAGATGTATGCAGATGTGGGCAATAAACGAGAACTCCGTGTAATATCACGAAAAAATTCTACTGGTGAAATATTCACAGTCACGAAATGTCACAAAATATCAACTTATGGCAAATTAAGTATTGATAAAAGTTTTGGCAGCTCGAGATTGTTTAAGATTAGGCAGCAACTGGTGAATGTTAGGTTGTCGTCATGGTTAAGAAATTTAACTATTAATTAGTCAACTCCGCCCCAGTTGCAAGATAAGAATGTCAGTATTGGACAAATCTGGATCCCAGGATAACATTCAGTGTCAATTTTGTTTTAAATTCTCACTTTCTACAGTACCTGTGCATGGTAAGTACAAAATGCTTAAGCATAGGAAAAGACTGTTTTTTACAGCATGTCTACACAGAAAGCCTTTCAGCCGTCTCACGTGTGTCTGACAGGACACATACACTCCTGTTTTTAATCAGTCCAGCTTTCCACACCGGCCACTTAACGGCTAAGATTTTACTCACACTATACACCCGTAAGTGTGAGCTGAGGCATATTTTTACGCTCCAAATCTATTTCCATGCGTTTTACGTCTGTACCTACTGTGGGACCTCATCCTTGCCGAAACACGGGTGACCTATACCTCAGTACTGTGCCTGAACACCTCCTATGTAGACACGCACGGAGCACTGGAGCTGCCACTGCTGCTCTGCTAACGTGCTGCCCACGCTACGCCCTGTGTGTAGACACAGTGTCAGGCTACTAAAACACTTGGTTAAGGTTATTGAAAGACTGTGATTAAGAATTTTTGGTGTATTAAGAGGTGAACATTAATTGCAGGCGTGTGACAGGACGGGACCTCCGCTCTCCTGCGTGACAGTTTTGTGGTTTTGTGTGCCACACACCCATCCACCAGCATAAAAACAAGCATCTGCTTGTAGTAACATAAAGGTTTGTTTTCCTGAAACTGCATGGATGCGGTGAGAATTACCTTTTTTAGGTGTTGGATTTAGGGGATGGGTGAGAGCAGTGCTGAGCCTGTAAAGGGAAAGACATGTCTCATGATGGTATCACTTTCAGACTGAAGGTCAGGACAAATGATGTCCAACTCCCCCATGTAATAAATAGTGTTGCCCACAGGAGAAAAACCCGGAAAAGCTGGTCAGTGTCTATGTGGTTTTCCTTCGGCGCCAGGATCAATGCTACAGAATTACTCCCTCCAGCCACCATATTTTTTAATTGCTGAAGTGTCACTTCTGATGGCAACGTTGCTTTGGGAAGTAATTAGGCATAGGGCAAACCTTTGCAAGTTTTCCAACTCGCTCTCATACCAATAGAGATGATACCAATCATTTAAAAGTTAAAGTTTAATTTTTGACCCTGCTAAACATACAGTAGCTTTAGGAAAGTCTGCCTCTGTTTCTTTATAGTTACTCCGAAAAAAAAAAAGATATATTCATAGGTACAGTATTTATATGTATAGATTTATAGCCAGCACTACTATATTATTCTTTATTATATTGATGCTTTATATCCATTTAACCTCAACCCCATTCATGAAAAGTCATTCAAGCTCAACAAAAACACCCTGCAATGAAGAAAAGGTCCAGCTCCAACTAAACATCCCACCAGATTGTTTCTCCGTGGCATCTTTTCATGGTGTGAGGAGTGCGTATTTAGATGTTTGGCCTTGCCCTGGCTTTGTTGCCAGTGTAATTGAGGTGTAGGCTTTCATTGGAAAGGTTCTATCACTACAGTGAAGAGACCTGGCAAGCCATAGTACGCGGGGAGACCAGCACAGCCAAACCCATTTGGCATGCCAGGCGTTTCACATCATGGTCAATTCCATCAGCGCTGTGCCTTAGGCAGACAGGATGCAAAAAAAAAAAAATCATCCTCAAAAATAATTAGCCAATGGAGAACTTCTTGTTACCAGCAACTTGCCATCTTGCTTCTTGTACAGTTTTGAGTGTCCATCTGCATCTTTCACAGATAATTTATTAAGTTTTTAAATTTAGGGGATTTAACTCTCCTTCCCCACCACTCCTTCAATTGCAGGTCTCTCTGTTAACCATGAAGGCAGCGTTCCTGAACACACGTTGAGTACATTGTGTTCTGTTACTCTTCTATTCCTTTATTCTTATCGTCTTTTCATCAAAGAGCTCACAGCTTACTATTCACATGCGTGTGTATTTTACGCATCTGGGACTGGGGCTTCACTTTGAATTTACCAATGTCACTAAGCCTAACCAGCCTAATAGCTAGCCAATCACATGCAGCATCATTAACTCAAACGTTAACTCTACACTCTAAAACTATTGATCCATATGGGGAAGTTGGGCATTGCAGTGGACAATGTAACATCATTTAGCAAGGACAAAGATACAGTATATAACATTTAATAATAATAATGATAATAATTATGTGACAACCCAAATCCATTTTGCAACCCCTTGTGGGGGCTGAGCCTCATCTGGGAAACAGGTATTGGGACCACATGAAGGAGGTTGGGTTGAATGGTTGCTGTATCGGCCTCGGGTTGGTGAATATATGTTTCAGATTGTGTGGAAGTGTAATGTAAGTTGCAAGTGTAATGTAAGTGGCATAACCCAATTACATGGGTTTGAGTTTTTTGCTTTGCTTCGTGGTAGTTCAGAAATTATTTCAGAAACCCCTCACTGCCATTGAAGCATATACAAACTCATATATTTCAGCTTTAATTTAGAAAGGTAGCACAGGTGTCAACATTCTTGATCTGCATGACCTTTAGCTGACTCATCTCTGCTTTACACTAGTCAACACCCACAAACCTCTTCCAAGCTCTTAGTCATGTCCCTGTTTTTGCTGTGTTAAGCCTCAGAAACCTGTTTATCATTCTTTATGGAACATGGATTTGACCTTGTTTGGACAGCCATGAGAAATTATGTTATGTAAATAAAATTATTTTATTAAGCTGTAATTTTTTTAAATCTCGATACCTAAATTAATTTAAATGTTTTGATATGAAGAATTATTCAGAAGTAGTTTAGTCTACATTTAGAGAAGTACAGTATCTCTAAGTTTTTTTTTATCAGACAACACAAACACAAATTTGTGAGTACCCTGACTGTCACACACATTGAGTAAGAAAAAAAAAAGAATATATATGATGATTTTTTTCTTACCACATCCATCTGAAATAATCTGTTCACAACCGCCCCTCTGAGATACTCAAATTAGTTTATGTCAAGCACGTGTTTACCTCTCAAAAGACAAAATCCAAGGAGAACGGTCTTCACAGTCGGTAATGTATAGCATGGCGCTCCGACGCAGCTCTTGATTAAGTGAGTCAATCGGCCCAGGGAGGACATTTTTCTCCTGTTGACCCTGCTGATGTGTCATCAGCAATAATCTCAGCGAGTGTTTGATAGGAAGTGCTGCTTCCATCGAGCAAAGGCATCTCTACTTCCTGACACCCTCATCCCTCCCATGCTTCAGGAGAATTGCCAGATGATTTTAAATGAGGGCCAGCTGACACCCTTCAGCAAGTGTAGATGAATCAAACTGCATGGTGTCATTCAAACAAAGCTATCAGGAGTTGAACACAAAGGTAAGAAAATTACTTCTGGTTGAAAGTTCAGTGTGTACATGCAGGTGCCTCTATCACAAATTCCAGACAGACTCTTTATTTCTATCTGGCTTGACGAAACCAATCCTCGATGACCCCTTGATAACCAGTCTCATAAAGCTGGCTATTAACTGGCTGTTTTAACCCTACATTTTCTTATCCAGATTTGAGTGCGCCCTCATGTTTATCGGAGCACATTAAGATTTGTGACGGATATTAAAAGCCGTCACTCATCATTCTGCTTCGTGTTTCAGAGCTGAATGGCAGACAGAGATGGGAAAGAAAGCCTTTATGTTTTCTGCTCCAGCCTCTTGGAATAGCCTGCAAAAGGAATCTGATATCTGGCAGAATTCAAGATTATTATAAACTCTATGGTAAAAGCCTCCATTGTTAATTGGCTCTGCTCTTAGCATACCTTTAAGCCTCATCTTAATATTACATTATATGTTTTTTAGTATTGTTTTATGTATTGGGTGATTTTGTAATGTTTTGTTTAGGCTACAACTTTTTATGCTGCCATCTTGGCAAAATCAAATATCAACGGACCGTGCGACAGCAGATCATTGACAGATCATGTTGACAGAAGTATAAACTTTACTTTTCTTAATGAACTTTCAAAAACAAATTGAGGAACAGCAGCCCTCTTTCCCAAGTGTGCAGAGTTTACAAAATGAAAACAAAACAATAAAGAATAAAGCAAACAAACAACAATGTTACAACAAAGAATTACAGTTTAGGTTACAAACAGTAATAAAAGAAGCTTTAAGATACCAATAATTAAAGAAAATTATCATGAACGTTATCATAATAAGGCTAAAAGATAGTAAAAACATCATTTGTGAGTATTAATATGTCATTAGTATTTATTCAGGCATGATTATGCTGCTGACACCCCCAGGGACATTAAAATTAAGTTTACTAGGCAAAGATCTAGAATATGAACACACAACAGAAAAAACAATGATAAATTGTCATTATTATTCTTTAATTTATTAAATATTTATGCCTCTTTCAAGCTTTAGCACCATAGTGACTTTGAGAAAGAAATGACTGACATTTCTACTGGTATGTTCAAGGTGAACATCCCATTATAATGAATAAATGTAATAAATACAGAAAATTATCAATTATAGTTGAAAAGAATGCCGCTTCAGCTGCCAAAGCTAAACAGGAAGTTGATCCAGAGCCAGATGCAGATGAAAGTAAATCTAAACACCCTACTATTTTCTATCTATTATTAAAATTCATTACTAGAATTAATTATTCAAATATAGAAGATTATGCAGCCTTGATGATGGTACATATTCTCTGATTAATGTCTACTTTATAATCGTCTTCTCACTGAATCTATAAAAAGATTTTTTAATCACCATGGAGTTACCTCATGTTCCTCTTAGCTGCACTGATGGAACAACAAAGGCTGATGACACTGAACCAGTCACAGGCTTTTCTCACATTTTGATGCAATCTTCTGAACTGATTCTCCTCCGGAGCCTGTTGGTTGTACAGCATGTTGGGGTGGTGATCTATCCCACTTTAAAGTGCAATAGATTTGTGACAGAGCCCGACTTAATCACCGAGTTTTCTGGTTAACCTGCCAGTCTTGCGCTGGGTAGCATCTCACCGCCTATCAAGCTGACAATGTTAAGTTAGATCTGCTGACACCAGGGGTGAGATGAGTCATGGAAAGCTTACTACTTTTTTACAGCTTTTCATTTGAAAGGCTACAGAGGTTGGGACTGTTTCTCCCGCTGAGGTAACAAGAAAAAAACCTAAGATTTAAAAACAGAGGAGGTGAAAAACATTAAAAATTACAACCAGTGTAATTTCAGCCAGGTTAAGACCTTACAATATTAAGCAGTCAACAAGAACCAACCCTATCTCCAGGCAAGAACCTCAATGTTGAACACAAAACCCAGGATTACGTCCGATGCAAACGTTTTTCACATATTCGCTTCCTACAGTATCTTTGCATGGCAACTGTGGTATGGTTTGGGTTAGGAAAAGATAGTGTGACAAAATCATGTAGTGCAGATTCGTAAAATATGAGCATAATTCCTAGGATGCTGGGCCGAACAAACCAACTACATTTTCACAAATTACCAAAGAGTTGAATCAACACTTCTCTGCAGACGTCACAACAGTATAGCATTCAGTTTATTGCATGTACAGCATGTGTAACTGCTGTATTTTACTTAATGCGGGACTTCTTACCAACTATGTGCTGCTTAAGTGAACGTTTAAATCTACCCAAAGTTTAGTTACCCCCATGCACATTAAGTAGCTCACTAACAAGCAGCCCTAGTAATGATCTCACCGGTCAGCTGAATATGATTCTTAAAGTCCCCACAGAGAGACTATGGCTCATAATTCCTGCACTGGTTGTGTGAGTGTTGTCATGTTGACAAACAGTGTTCCTATAACATTTTAGCATATCTATTCATTCATTTGACATTTACTGTTGCAGAAGCAGATGGTCTGAGTGTTGGTTACAAGTTTCTGACACCCCAAGGATTCGCTGCATCGATTACATCAATATGTTGGGCAGAGCTTGTAAGTGTGTGCCTTTTCCATCAATGACATATGAACACTATTAAAGCAGAGGTATTACGGTCTAAATCACTCTTTAACGAGAGCATTTGCATGTGCATATGTACTGCCATATAATTCCTAGCATTTACTTTAACATGCATAAAGTCCCAGATGGTAGAGTTTACAGCATCCAGAGGATTCATATATTCACTGAGGAGTCCTGTATGTAAATTTAACTTTCAAAACTTTCCAGAGAGTCTCCAAAAGTCCTATATTGATCAGTAAGGTCAAATGGACAAATGTCAAGATGAACTAAACTGAGCTTTTTTACTTCTCTGTAGAGCTATAAGATACATTTAACGTTTAAAACTTAAACACTAAAGGTCAGTCGAGGTTTCATTAAGGCAGAACTTCCGGCAGGTTTTTCCATCACATTCCTCATTCCATGTTGCCGCTCTTGCTGATTTGACTGAGTTCTAAAAGACGCTACACATATACTTGAATTTAAAAAATAACCTTTCATATCATGATTCTAAGCCACAAATTTCAATTATTCCAATGACTTTATAATAATCAAAAATGCAATCTGCCGGTGATTGACAATTGATGCAAATCAGTCCTTGTCCTTGATCTTGTAGAAGGTAAGGGACGGAGGAGGGGGGTGGGAGAGGGCAGAGCAACATGGGCAGAAGCTGTGACCTGTGATAATAAGCATGAGATGAATCCAGACCAACGCTGGGCTTCTCTGGGACACAGTAGCGCACTCGAGATGGAGAAAATTAGAGAGTTGTAATTATGTTTTCCTGTGGGGGTGCTGCAGTGACAGCCAGATATTCATCAAAGCGCACTGCAGCAGGTGGGACTACCACATGCTCGCACTGATTTATCACTTGAAGCTGGCTTTCGTCACCTTTCCACTGTAGAGCTCTTTTCTTTAATTGAGCTGTTTGATTTTCTTGAAGCATTGATCATCATTTCCTTCTGAACATGCACAGGCTGCTGTGGTTGGGTGGAGGGTAGCTGTCCATACACTGTGCCCGAGCTTGGAGACATATTGAGCTATCCCAGCAAGCAGATGCCTACAAAATCTAATTCAGGAGCCTTGCCAGTATGGAAAACAGTCTTGTCCCTGCCCTAGTTTCCTTACTGCTATGAAATCATTGATGAGGAAA
This sequence comes from Xiphias gladius, assembly GCF_016859285.1. Classification (NCBI taxonomy): domain Eukaryota; kingdom Metazoa; phylum Chordata; class Actinopteri; order Istiophoriformes; family Xiphiidae; genus Xiphias; species Xiphias gladius. Next base: position 8,089,379 of record NC_053422.1, read on the forward strand.
AGCCAAGTCATGCTGGCTGTAGCCAGAAGCAGTTAATGCTGCAGGCAACAGCCCATGCCTGACCCTTCAATCACACTTAATGCATGAAATGCGTCACACTCTGATGAAAGGGCTTTCATTTCAAATGAAAAATCTCAATTTTACTGCAGAGGCTTTGAGTAGGATTTCAGTTTCCCGGAATTTACTCTAAGCCTGTATCTAAAACTATATACTACCTGTACATGTTTATACTGTATATTGATATGTATGAAGATGCATGTGTAGATTAAACACTAACTGATTATGAATTTGTATAATTTTTGCTTTTATTTGTCATTAATATTTCTTTCCTTTTTAAAGATCTGTGATAATATTCTATGGTGACTAACAAAATATTGAAAATGTGGGCAACAATATATTTTCGATCCTTGCATAAATAGCAGCAGTTAACAATGGCAGTAAACATATTTGTATTGTATTAATGCTGAATCTGTAACTTCTTAGACACTAACTTTGGGGCTGACAATACAAATGACTTAAATTATTTAAACCAGAAGCATCTCGCAGGAACTGACTGAGTTTCTCGACATTTTTTCAGGCATCGGGATCAACACCAAATGCAAGTATAGGGAATTAAACTCTTAAACCTTTGCAGTGACTGATTGGAATAATCGACAGGCTTTGATGTAATCTCCTCCACCAGATGTAAAAAAGAAGTATAATCTGTCTGAGGTATGAAAGATGACAAAACAGAGAGCCAGAAATCCCTCAAACGCAAGAGGGTGAACACTGGTTCAGAAGCCTTTGCATGGTAAAAACAACTAAAGGAAGAGAGAGGATTCAAAGACAACACAGGTTCTTTTGGACAGGTAATGTACTTCCAGTTAATAAAAAAATCTGTGGCTAGGTGGTCAGAAGAAGGATGTACTGTAAATTCCTGAGCTATGCTGACTATCCATTTTGTTGTACGTTTCATACAATCAACACTTACAGCCTGTAAATATGGAAAGTTCCCACAAAAGAAAGGAGCATCATCAGGAACATAATCATTTTTCACCCATCAGCAACTTATTGTACCTTGTGCAACCGAAGCTGCATGAACAGCGATTAGGTTCCTTTTTATGAAGTTGTTGCGTAGTCACTATACATTTTCTCTCTCACACACACACACACACACACACACACGTATGATGAGAAGTTAATGGTTTGTTTTCCGAGTATTAAGCCAAATTGTCCACATTACAGGAGGGCCTGGCTCAGAGCTGCACCGTGACAAAACCTCCTCAGTATGAGGTGTTACTTTGAGCTGCACCGGCAAATTCCAGGGGCAACTGTGAGCTTTCCAAAAGGAATACTCGAAAGATTCACAGCAGCGTGCGATCACTCAAAAACACTGGTACTCTCACGCAACTCTCCTGGGCATCAGGAGTTCACAGATTTTCCAAAAAGTCCTTCTTTAGCCTTCTCCATGAAAATGTTCATGTTAGTGGAGAATATAGTCCAGTCAATATCCACCCTCCCTCCTCTTTGATCCTCTGCCCGCAGTCCTCTTGCAAAGGCATAACCGAACTGCTCAATTTGAAACTGATTCATTAGTCTATAGCTGGACAATGGATGAAGACAAGATAAGGAAGTGGCAACTTTGGCAGGCAAGACGGGTCTCAATAAGGAGCAGGTGTGTTTGAGATGGATGCTGTAAAGAGAGGCCAGAATAATCTCAATGGACTGATTAAAATCATCACTGGAGTTATTTCACAGTCTGAACAGGGTACTGAGGATGTTTCGCCTGGAAAAGCCAAGTATCAGAAGTTATCAAAAAAGAGTACAACAATCATGTTCATAACTCATCAGTGTTTGACATCTATTTCCACTTTTTTTCACCAAATGTGTATCAGGAAACTTGAAAAGGAAGATAATGGTGCATGCTAAACCATTTTCCCATCTGCAGCCACTGCGGTTTTATCTTCACTTCTATATCTTCACGATTGACAGCATGACTGACAATGTCTCATGATTTGGGAGGGTTTATTCCCTGCACATGCTCCACACAAATACAAAACAAAGATGTAGCAAACAAGAATACCTTAAGGACCTTTTTTTTTTTCTCTCCACAGCAGAGGAGGTCGGACAGGGTGCCGAGAGACTATTTTCATCCTGTGCATTAAATATGTTTAGAGATCATTCACCTCAGGAGTTGAGATTTGTGGATTGTATGCAATTTACACTTTATTTACTTTTTTGCTATAACTTGTCAAAGATGTTTTCCACTTAAACAGCATCAGCTCACCAAAAATTTCAATATAGTGGCAGCAGCACTAAAAAACTGATCTTTATTTTATATTTAGACTCTATTTATCAATACTGTGCTCACAGCAACAGAGAGAGACCATCAAAAAGAATAGAATCTGCTTTTTAATCAGCTATATTAAAATTCACTGCAGTTGAGAAAGGACATAAGGACATAACCACACAGTTATAATGAAGCAGCCTCATCACTATTCTAAATTAATAGCTGGAAAGTAACGTTTTTTAGGCTGACAACAGTGGCAGCACAGTGTTTCCACCAAGAATATTGCCCCAACATATAAAGAAACAATACTTTACTTATATTGTCATAACTGGCACGCAGTCATAATTGTCTGCTTTTTTTTATGTGGTTATGGAACCAACACACTTTAGCTGTTTTTTATGAAAACCACATGGCTCTTTAAGGACCTCCAAGTGTCAGGCAGAATGCTTGATTTACTAATATTTATTCAGGGCATGGATACAGAAAATCTCATTTAAAGTCTAATCAGTAATGTTTTTTTGTTACGGTAAAAAACAAACAAACAAACAAAAACAAAACAGCATGCATTGCTGTCTGCCATTTAGACCGCTTAAAATGTGTAAACCGTGGGATCAATTTACCCAAAATTAAACCAAATCAAATAAGAGGAACACGACTGAATCACTAGTGTGATAAATGTTTATAGCTCTCGTGCCGTATTCTTAAAACAGTTTACAGGAGATGATGCAAAAACCACAGCAACCATCAAACTAATTTTTGCGGAGGCATGCAACAATGAGTCTTTTTAGATCGTCAATAAAACATACACTGACAGCAAAACCTTTTCCCATTTCATGACTCATATTTGAAATGT